>NC_134704.1:67494820-67818570 GCF_043290135.1 Rhipicephalus microplus
GCTTGTTAGCTGTCCCCCCCCTCCCACTTTTTTTTGGAGAGCAATTATTGAACATTCGCAAAATCTGTAAATGGAGACAGAAGCGTGCAGATAACAAGATTGTGTTAACCAAATAATATATACGACTGTCTTATATGCTGAATTTCTTGGAACTGCCGAAGCATTCAATTGATACACGCGTCTATTTGATGTTAAATTTGAACGCTATATATAAGTTATTTGCACAATTAAACTTCGGGGGTTATCAGATTGAGACACCACGAAATGCATAATGCATAAGCTTCGTACAGCGATCCCCATCATAGGGAAAGCTAGTCAGATATTTTGAAAAGCTCTTTATTCAAGCTGTAGAGATTCACCGACCGGGCCGTAGACATAACGCCTAAAATACTAAAATGCTCAGTGATATTTTTTTTTGTAATTACAGCAAAGCCTTTATGTTCGAGCTTTAGAGTATGCTTTAGAAAAAACAATATCGTCATCATTAACCAGTAAGCTATCAATCGCGTCCACGCGATCAACTACAGAAGGCACGCTAATAGAGCATAGCATAATAGCCTTCAAACAACTAATCTAACAATTTTTACTATTACGAAGAAAGAACTGTTACAGAACGTAAAATAAAAAGATGAGGGTCCCGAAGTATGAAGCTGCAACGAAACCCTCGTTGGTGGTTACAAATGGATACATTTAGTATAGTTTAAAAAGTTGGTGAAAAAGAGAATTGAGTGTGAAGAGGACCGATATGTAAAGGTGGAGAGGACTGAATTGAGGGCTGGACAGCGAGTTCAGATAGAGATAGAAACCATCTTAATAATAATAATAATAATAATAATAATAATAATAATAATAATAATAATAATAATAATAATAATAATAATAATAATAATAATAATTATAATAATATCTTGTGTTTTGCGTCAAAAAACTGTCATATGGCTATGACAGACGTCATAGTGGAAGGCTCCACAATTTTTCATCACCTAGTCTTGCTTAACGTGCATCGCACACTACACCGGTCTCTACCATTTCGCCCCCATCGAAATGCGATCGTAGCGACCTTTGGGTCGGCAGCCGAGCCCCGTAGCCTCTGTTCCACCGAGGCGGACATAGAGAGAGAAAAAAAGAATACAAAGAAGAATAAAGATAGAAATGAGTATATAGAAAACGAAAAATTGGGAAAGAGACGAAAAGGCGCCGAAATGAAGAGACACAGGGAAAAAAAAGCACGCAGCTCTTCTCGTTGCGTTGTCTATTCCATTGGTTCCGAGGACAGTCTGCGTAGATGCTTGGCAGTGTCCCTGTAGGCTAATCATTCTTTGCCCCGCTTGTGTTCTAAGTGTGTGCTTAGATTCCGCACATGAATCTAAGCACACACTTTTGGTGCGGCTACCATCCGTTTCAATGACCAAGGCGGCCGGTGATCGAAACAGACTAGCTGTAAATCTTGCTGCCGGCACTCCCACACTGACTGGACCTCTTTCTTCGACTTCGCACCCACCAAGAATCTTGGGGCAAACATTCTTCACTATTCTGGCTAACAAACCAATCATTGCTACAAGAACCTAAGCTAAACAATAACGCATACATAAAGAACAAACACGACAAGTAGGAGCGCTTGTCCTTGTCAGTTGCGTAATTTTTAACAATGAAGCTGTTTAAGTTTTGCGAAATTCTGTTGTCATTCAGCATTAAGTGGTTTAGTGTGGAGCCAAACTAAGAGAGGGGGACCGTAGCCTGTCTATGCCGAGGAACCCGAAGCCGAGGAAAGGACACAGTATAGTGTAGCAAAGAGTGCAAAAGGGAAGTGACGCTCAGAAGCGGTAATCTGGGGCTGAGGAGGAGGCAAAATAGGAGAGGGAGCTTGAGGCATTGCATATACATTTACAATTTAGTATACAAAAGGTGTTAAAGTACGGTGAGGGTTGGAAGGAGGAAAATGGGAAGAGGCAAGTGTTAAGCTTGCCATTGTCATCTGTATTATGTATTGCAGCAAGATGTAAGAAAGAGAAGCGTCGGGGATAATGAGGTGGGGACATGATAAACTTTAGCATAGTTTTGTGTAGTATAGCTAGAGTTGGGACAGGGAAGTAAAAGTGAGAAGAGGAGGCTCCTAACTATGCTATTTCCTTTAGTATTCGCGTCATTATTGCGTAACTTTTTTCAGTTTCTGCGCTGGATTTCTGTTGCAATATAGTAAGACCAGCCAGCCCAGCATGCATTTCTTTTCAAGTACAAACGAATGAATCATAACAGCTTCTCAAATTAACAGGTCCACCAGACTGGTCATAGACATGATAGTGAGTTCATTGGGCTTGTTCTCCCTTCTTTGTCTTTTCGCCCATTTATTTTGTGCTTCCGAGCTGCACGCAGGCAATCATTCGTGAAATTTCGTTAAGCGTTTCACTCGTCTCATTCTCTTGAACCTGCACTGAATCATAGCTGTGTCCGAACGAACGTCCCGCACGTGTCAACCTTCCGAGTTGTCTAAATTCATTCGTGTGCCAGCACGCGCATAATGTATGTTGAAAGTTGAGAAAGGTGGAAGCAGCCATTAGCATCCATTATCGGCACTGACCGAGAAGCTGTCAGTACCTTCCTTTCTTTCGCAATCCCCGCGTTCTCTAATGGCCTCCATTTGTGAAGGTGTGCAACAACTAGCGAATATCGCGGATGATCGCGGAAGCGTGGACCCGGCTGCTTACTTGCATAACGTTTTTTTTTTCACCTTGTCGTGACATTATAGGCGATTCAAGCACGCTAGGGTGGTCTTTATTCTCAACATGTAACGTCAGGCTCTTCTTTTACTCGTCCTAATGACTTGTACTTCGTTCACGTTTCCCACTTTATTCTTTTTATTAGGGGTCTGTTCGTTGTATGTAGCGTGTTGGTGGTTCCACTCCGGCAACGTTCTTCCCCAGTAATACATGCACGCAGGCGCGTGTTCCCCACGCAGCGCGCAGAGTTAGCCCGCGGGCAGTCGTTTTCGCCCGCATACTTCGCTAAGCGAACCACGAAACATGCTAATGGCCAAGCTACTCAAACAGCCGCCGGCATCTCGCCATCAGCCCACATCAGCTGATTCGTGCTTAATACCGCGTCTCAATCTTGCCACACGCTCTTGTCATTTTCTAAATGTGTGCGTTTTACTTTGAACCTACTTTAAGCAAAAGTACTTCCGTGAGGTACAGAAGGCTGCAAGGCAGCTTCTCGCCGCTTCCCGCTAGAAGCCTTGGTTTGCTGCCGCCGAAACGAGAGCTCATTTCCCGCGTAGCTCAACGCTCGCCTGCGTCTGTAGCCACACTACTACTTTTCTTGATATCGAGCCACTAAATCATTTCCGAAGACACACTTGAAAAGAAACAGCTATTTATTTACAGATGGGTCCGTTTGCCGGCAGAGAAGGATTAGCCTTTTTTGCAGTTCAAGGATTGCGATTTTTCGGAGTTAGCGCTTTATTTTTAGCTCCTAAGTAAGCCAAGACACTATAGAGTTCTCCCTGACGCCACTGTTGAGTATTGTGGCGCGATGTTGACGCCTTACAAACACACCCACGGAGTTATTTGAGAACCTGGTTTTCACGCAGCTCGCTCAATACGCCGCATGGCATATTTGAGCAACACCTCATTCAGGCCTGCCACCTCCGTCGGACTAGTTACACAGGAGATCGTCTAGTATAGCCTTGTTGAGCCCAAATAAAGCATACCTATGCGGTTTATGCCTATGAAAGGAAAAAACGCTGTTTCGCGTTGCCACGACGACGTGTGGGGATGCGCTGACGACGTAATCGCCGGAACAAGAATGCTTTAAATTATGCCTAAGAGGCATTTACTGCGTTGAAGTTGCGAAGCACATAGCTGTACACAGAGCCTTCATTGACTTGTGTTTTGATACCAGACATAGCATGCAAGTAAGGTACGGGTCTAGCCATGAAAGGTCTCTGCTTTCTTAGCAGCCGTAATTGAGGAATGAAGCATTCCACTGAAGCAAACAGGACAGACAGCATTGAAGAGTGTTGCGGAAAGAGCGTAGTTGAACGTAGTCTGAAGGCCTGAAAATTGATTATAACCTTAAGCGCCTGCATTCACCAGAAACTGGAAGCCCTCTCTTCGGAAACCTCTCATGAAAACATCCAAGTTCTGGAACATTGAAGCAATCAACCGTGAAGCATAAACCTACACCACGATGCTTCCAGCCACCGCACCATAAAGAGATGTTACTTCATAATATATCAAGTCATCACCATCTGTGGCCTTCAAGACAATACCGCTTATTGAATTATTGGCTCCAGTGGCATTCTCTGTTCAAGAATTTGGCTTCGAATCACGTCACAATTACTTCATGTGCACCACACAGTAATGTTGATGAATAGCACACGATCGTATCTCTGGCAGACGAGTGGTGGGTTCTTTGGTTGCATTGCGTTCTCTGGTTTTCATGCATGGCTTTCTTTGAACTACTAAGTATGTCATGTTTTATAGAACTTTTCTCGCGCCATTTGCCACTTTCGTATTAGAATAATCTACACGTGCCACCGACATCCTAGTCACCAGGCTCTAACCAAAATAACAGGGCAATACCAGAAGAGGAGCAATCGGGAGACCGGTGCGAAGCTCTACTGCTGACGCAAGGGAAAGATCAGTACCTCGACATATATGAACAATTCGTGCAGCTTGCTCTAAGCCGCGGAATGCTGGTTCGCGTCAGAGCTGGTAGTTAGTAACCTGGTTCGAGGTTTGGCTAAAGGTTTACCCCATCGCTCTCGGAGCTCTTGCTTGGCACCTCCAGAGTGTTTTACGAATGTCCTTACAGTGGGATGGATCAGTAATTCTGTTGAAATGTTTGCTCCACTGTTTATTTATTCTCTGCTAGTCGTGTCACGTGTTAGTTAGATGAAGGATTTGTGTTTTCATGCAAACACTACAGAGTTACTGTGTAGTTGTTTTTTTTTCACACACGAGTGGCACACGAAATCCAAAAAAACACTCATGTTCTTAATGTTTCATTTATTTGGAATGAGCTACCGTTTCTTGTCACCCATAATTTAGGAAAAGACAAGAAGAAACAAACATGCAAAAAATACCAAAAAGAAATTAGGAAAAGACAGGTCATATGAAATCAAAAGCTTTAAAGTTTTCAGCGCAGCGCTTTAAAGTCCATCCCAGCTTGCTGTGGAACGATGCACGACAAACGAAGAAAGCGGGACCACCGTGAACAACTTTTCACCATCCCCGAAGGGACCATTCACCTGTTTCATTGACAACGCAAGGATTCGACTGATTGCTTTCTGCATAACTTAGCAGAAAATAGTTATGCATGAGAACTGTATATCATGTGAGAGGCACAAAAAAAAAGGACACTGAAGCCACGGGTACTCATTATGCCCTATACGGTCAGCGAGTCCATGAGAACAACCAGGTTTTTAAATTGAAAAAAAAAAGACAGGACGAGTGTTCAATATCGAAAAGAAGATTCCTTGTGTGTTTTTGTCTTATTCTCAAACAACTTCACTAACTTTCGCGCGTTCCACATTCCAGAGAAACGTCGAGCGCCCCACAACCCGTTCTGCCAAGCGACTGCTCCCTTCTTTTTGCATTCCTCGTCACTGGTCTTGTCAGCTCCTTTCCTCCCTCTCTTTCTTGTCCTGAAAGCATAATGACCCCCAAAAGCATTATTATCTGAGATATCACTTATACAATCAAAATATATTTTTCGCCAAAATAAGTGCGTGTATGCGTTCTAAAAGTCAGTACCGAGTACACAGCCCTAGCTCAGTTCACTACATTTGTAAAAAAAAACTAACTCTGATTTCAGTTATTCATGTTTCATTAGTTTAGTTTATGCCCGACGCGGTGGTCTAGTGACTAAGGTAGTCGTTGCTGACCCGCAGGTCGCGGGATTGAATCGCGGCTGCGGTGGCTGCATTTTAATGGAGGCGAAAATGCTGGGAGCCCATGTGCTCAGATTTGGATGCAGGTTAAAAAACCCCAGGGGATCGAAATTTCCGGAGCACTTCATTATGGTATCTCTCGTAATCATATGATAGTTTTGGTACGTCAAACCCTACATATCAATCAATTAGCTCAGCTTACGTGATTGACCAAAATAATTTGTACGCAGTGGCAGACCTCGACTTGGCGTTAGTTATTATGGAAAGCCGACAATTATTACCGTTTATGTATACTGACTAGACCAAAAAAAATTTTTAACAATTTAGGTTTTCATACACTAATTTATAACTTCTCACAGAATCAACCAATTATTATAATATTTTCAATAATTGCACAACTGATAAGCGCTCCAGAAATGGCTGCGGTGTAATTAAAGTAACAGAATATATGTTAAATAAAAACACAAGGTCAAAACAACGCATTATCGCAATTAGCGCTATTTTTTAACTGACATCCTTTATATTACTCTATTATTGATATCCTGCTTCGTTATTAACCCAACATTACCTAATCTTAGCACTACCTGGCAAGCATGAGACGTAATTCAAAAAGAGCTCACTCACCAGTTTTGGGATGCACCAGCGACCGGCGAGTCGCTCACCATTGGCAAGATCACAATGTGTCGTTCGCAGCGCGGAACCATCATCACACGATTCAGGTTCATACAACTCCTTTCTGTCGATG
The DNA here is from genome assembly GCF_043290135.1 of Rhipicephalus microplus. Lineage (NCBI taxonomy): Eukaryota > Metazoa > Arthropoda > Arachnida > Ixodida > Ixodidae > Rhipicephalus > Rhipicephalus microplus. Next base: position 67,501,456 of record NC_134704.1, read on the forward strand.
ATAACCTTCGTTGCCCCTTGTAGTTATTCGTGATATCCAGAAGGTGGACCGAGCGATTTCTTTTTTCCGAACGTAACCGAAAGCTTCGCGCAATCCTCACTGCACTGGCTTGGTCTGCGCCATGTTGCTTTGTAGGGAATGGTCGCCCGGGGAGGCCGTGTACGTCACTCCTCCCACAGCCAATGAAGCTGCCGAGCGATGCACCAGAGCATTGCAGAACAACCACTGGAGTATAATAAGAAAATTGGCCCAATTTTTTTCACGTTTACTTTGTTCGTCGCCCACCGGAGGAAAGCGGCGGAAGACGAAAGTATATGCTCCGGTATATTTTGGTTTGATTGAGGACACCGGAGCAGAGCGGGGCATCATTCCCCAATTCCTCCCTGAAGGGTATCTTTTTTTTTAATTTACAGACTACTCACACATGGAGGGGCCGTCACAAACGTGCATGCCTTATATTTCTCATACCTTCTTCTGCCAATGATTTGAGATGGCGGGAGTGTTTTTGGAGGCTGGCAGTGGTGAAGTGAAGTACTGCTTCATGACAGTAACATAGGCGAACAAGGGGAGCCTCCATATATTCAGTGTATCATTGCAGGAAAACCTACGGTTGGTGATTCGGTTCGGTGATGCTATTCCATCGTCAACTGCTTCCGCGCTGCAATGACGCCACCTAATAAACAAACAAGCCCTCTTACCACTTATGCGTGAGAGTATCCCGTTCCTCTCTATTGGAACTCATTCAGCTGATGTGATGACCACGCTAAACACTTACACAGACATCGTCCTTGAGATCCAGGTATTGGTGCAGCAAGTCGAGTATATCTCCAGTGGCTTCTCCGACCAGAAAACTTCCTTCATTACAACAAGAAACTGGCAGTCGTGTGCTCCCTAGAGAGAAATTTGTGGAAAATAAGCAGTGGAATGCAATTATTAGTACATGCACGTCTCTCTCGAATTTTTCTAATCTTATGGCATAATCGAAGCAGCTAGAAAGTGTCGCTCATAATTCTCATTTGGCAGTATTGTAGTCGTCAGTAATTTTTTTTCGTCTGATTTATTATCCTTTGATCAGATATATACATATATATATATATATATATATACATATATATATATATACACACACACACACACATATATATATATATATATATATATATATATATATATATATATATATATATATATCCGGGCCATGATGGTGACGGAAGTTACGAAAATTTGGCGGGAGGTCAATATGATTGTTATCGCATTAAGGCACGATTAAATGCCTTCGCGATAAGTTGCCGCCGGTATAAGAACAAAGCAATATGCTACAACAATTACGTCAATTGTGAAGGTATCCCTTTTTAGACTGCTTGATTTCCTTCTCTGAAATCTTCCACTCACAGAAACACCTCTGCGAGGCTTGCAAGCCTAACGTAGTTAAGTATCTGCAGTCTGGCTAAAAGCTCACAATGTCACTCGAAAGTCTGATGCAACCGAATTAAAGAACTCTGATACCCTGTAGCCACCCACTCGGCTGCGACGCAAATATTTGGGACATTTACTGTGTGTACCCACTAAAAAGAGAGGCAGCCGAAAAAATACAAGCCCGTTGCCGGTATGAAGTAAGCCAGTAACGAAATGGGAAGCTTAAGGCAGAAGGGGAAGGGAGCGAATCTATCGAAGCTTATTTTTAGGCTCGCTTCAATTCGATCACTGAGGAGACCTGTTCTTAGAGCATCGTGTATCGTCCGGCTTCATTATCACGTATAATGGACGGCTTCTGGCGCAGATAGGTTGGAAGGCCTCGAAAGGGGCGGAGAGCGCGGTGGCGGTTCGTTGCACAATGATTGCGGAAACAGGCACTGGTTTGAAAGGGCACCTGCAAGACGGAGCTATTACGTGGGCGAATCTCTAAACACGACATGTGCCATTGTATGCTGAGCTGTATACCCAGGTTCTTCGAGCGAAGCGTTGCTGTCGTGTTACTTATTTCAGGAGTGATACAGTTTCTGACAAAAGTTGAAGATTCACTGGGATTTAGAAATTGAAATACTGTGGGCCTAAACTTTGGTCCTATAGGCCATGAAAGTACCACTTGTGGAGACTTGATTGCTTTTTACAGTCGATTTAGAAGGGGTGCGTTTAATTGCGCTTTCTAGAATCGTTTCGAAATGGTATCTGGTGCTTTATAGAGATAGCAGGGAATGAAACCAGTTTAGCATCGCTTTGAAACACGTAGTAGAACAAGATATTTCGACTAATTTATGAGGCAGAGATATGCATCATTAAAGAGATAATCTACCTTTGAGTACGTCAAGATGAAGGAGCTGTTCACGACGTAGAATTTTTTACATCAAAGTGTACCAAGAAAACATGTCCATGCTTTTTCAAGAAAACGTACAAAGGTGCTGATCAGTGGATACAATATATTACGTTTTTCTAGGACGTTAGTTGATTATCGCTTAGCAACGGAACAGTTATCACCATCCAAACGTCAACAGTAAGTGAATTTCATGATTCTTGGCACTGTTTCACAACGGTACTTACATTTCTATCGAAAGTCCGAACGTGAAGTGGACACGACATAAATCACTTCGGAAGAAAGAGGCAAGCGCAACAAAAAACACAGCACATCACTTTACTGCAATCAAAGGAAAGTTACACATCAGTGAAGCAGCACAATGCCGAGGATATGGAATCGCCATCTTTACAAGCCATAGAAGAGAGATTGCTAGCGGGCTATTACATAAACAGAAATGGCTCGTGCGCATGTACACCCCCCACACACAAAAGCAAGCGCAATACTATTATACGAAATGCGAGAAAACAATCAATTGCGAAACTGTCGCTTTCGACGTGATGAGTGTACACTGGTGAGTTATCAATCACGCCAAGGCTCTGCTCAACGGGAGTCGCTTAATCGTCAAAATCGCGTTACTTCCTAAAGCCATTACCGTCATGAAATGGTGCTGCTCGGGAGTATATTTCTATTCGGGGTGGCTGCCAGTGCGCCCATTCATTTTCTCGATACTTCTTACAAAGAGTGATAGTGGACCTTCGATGTCCGCTTTCGCGAGTAGGATGTCCTTTTCTGTGTACGATGTCCTTCTCTCGCGAGATGCGCCTAACGCCGGAAATAGGGTGCCTAGAACGGGTCTAAAGCCTGTGTCCTTCTTTGCTAAGTTCACGCCGCTCTTTTTGTAAAGGGTTCTCTTAGCAGCGGGGGACGTAAACAACGTGAAATTTTAAAGGCAAACGTCTTTAAAACTGAAACTCGATTGAAACTTGAAAAGTTGGCGTGAAGACGAAATGACGTCATCTGTATGAATCAAGTGACTGCAGATGACATCATCGTACCGTCATCTGTAATTACGTAATATGTACCGGCATCACTACGTCACGCATCAACAGTTCTTGATAACTCCATCTTTTATGTCGTCATAGATTACTTGTTATCACGTTACAGAACGGCAACAGTTCGTCATGTCATCAGGACATCCCCAGGACGTCTGCTCATGGCATCACATCATTGCTTGGTTAAAGTTGCGTTGATCCCTGTGGCAATAGAAGAGCAAGTGAGAGGCAGAGAACTAAGGGGAAATGAGAGTAATAATAGATTTAAATGAGACGGAAAACCAGCTGGCGCTTGCTTTCGAGTCATGTTACGCGAATGCATAAGTCGACCACGTGAGTATTTTCATTTATCTCTCTTTTAGGTTTTGTAAAAGTAGCGATGTGAGCTAATGGCACTTTTGTTGGACATTGCGGTTCGTTGAGACTCACACCGCGCTGGAATTAAACACACAAATAAAAGACACACTGAAGCACAGGTATGACACACACGAGCGCGATCCTACCTGTCCTACCTGTGCTTCAGTGTGTCTTTTATTTGTGTGTTTAATTCCAGCGCGGTGTGAGTCTCAACAATGTTCAACCAACTAGCCCCCACTCTTGCCCTTCATTGCGGTTCGGTTTGTTGGTCCGGTACCCTTTATGGAAGTTCATTTCTTTGCCACACACAGAGAGAACTCTGAAGAAATAGTCCCATTCTGAACCTATTTTGATGAGTCCAGTGGGGCAAGTAGCGTTATCAAGGCTCATTGGCAAAAACCCTAAGTCTAGAACTCATGTCACTAACAAATGAGACGTTGCTATAACTGCTGTATTAACGGTTTTCAGTCGCCTATGTGCCACTTTTATATAAAGAGCGCCAAAAAATCTGAAAAAGAGCAGGAAATAGTACCTAAATGAAATAGTGATTTTACATGGCTTCGGAAAGAGCTCAAATCAGTCGCGGTATAAGAATGCGAAACATTTCAAGCTCCCTCATCTCTATTCCCAGTGTAGGGTAGCATACCGGTCGCTCCAAACTAATTAACATCCCTGCCTTTCCTTTCCCTCGTGTTCCTCATAGCAAATGAGATAAGCTATTTTTGTGCGCTGTGTTAACATGGTGTGTAAATATAATGTAGGCCACACGTGCCTCGAACATGTCAGTCGGACCTTCGAGCTTTAAGGCAGAATGTTACGCGCATTAAAAAAAAAAGATGTCTGCGATCACCAGTCGGGTTACGGTTCCTAATAAGTATATAACATGCAGTGTAAAAGCATCATCAAAAATTATGCTATGACTTAAGAAATGTGTCTTTGACAATAAGACATTACCGAATGTGATATGATTCGCTGATGTCGTGGCATTTGAATCAACCGCGAAAAAGTAGCGCACAAGAACTTTGGGATAAAGGATCAAGCGCAACAACAACAACAACAACAACAACAACAACAACAACAACAACAACAACAACAACAACAACAATAATAATAATAATAATAATAATAATAATAATAATAATAATAATAATAATAATAATAATAATAATAATAATAATAATAATAATAATAATAATAATAATAATAATAATAACGAAGGAGGTTGCCGCACAAAGCACTAAGCTGGGAAAACTTGAAACTGCGAAAATGGACGACTCTGCAGACTGGATGGGCTGCTCTATCTTGTTTCTAAGCCTTAGCTTGGTAATGCATGTTGTTTCTAAGTTACTTGTAGATCGTTACTAGGCTTTAGCTTGCTGATGATCACTACGTCAATTCTCAAATCAAAGAGGATCGACTAAAAACAACGCGCAGTCGCAAACATGACAGGGATGTCCAACGAAAAACGAAGCGCTTGTACTTCCCAAGCGCTGTAAAACCAAGCGCTTGTACTTCCCACAGGTTTACGGGCACGTCGTCATCGGCGTAAGCCATCCATCGATTCGGGATCTTCCCGCAGCCACCACTGCCTGTTCTGTTACGTAGTGTTGCTCTAACTGTTGTCTGCTTTGCTAGCCAAATTTAAATGGCACGTATTATTTCATCATGATGATAGTTTCTCACAGCCGCCGTTCCTTTTCCATTCCGTGGTGTTGGGCTTACTGTTACTTTCTCCATTTTTAGTAGACCAGTTGTGATCAGTGGGACTCATATTTTCCTGAAAACTACGAGAGAGTACTCTGGCACTGCGATCGTTCGGCGACCATGGGAATAATGGGTAGTATACGGATTTTCCCGGTCTTCGTAATTGCGGACCTCGAACGCACAAGCGGCTACGTTTATTGCTGTGCTTCGGTTTCGCTTCTACTGAAATGACGGACAGTTATAAACTCTGCGAGTTGGTTTGAAATCGTAAACCTGAAAGGTTTAAGTACTGAAGTGCAACGGCTGAACATTTGCCGATTTTCATTTTGTCACAAAGTCAGTTCAAGTGACGCGAAGTCAACCGAAGCCGAAAAAACGAAAACCAGACAAATTCCTGCACTACTCATTATTCCCATGCTCGCTGAAGCTCCATGCGTTGCAGCTCGCATAGACGCTAGCGTGAAAGTTAACTTTAGTGTATTTATAGGAAACTCATTGGTGAGACTTACCCAATTTCTGTGGTACATACCGGGATAAAAATCGTGATACGGCATACATAATAAAGCTGCTTTAACAGCTTCGCTATTAAAATACGTCGGTGAAGCAGTGAAGGAAAGCCCGGACTCGGTCAATTACCCAGCAGTTCGGGTGACCACCATTAACGTAAGACACCGAACAGTGGGCGAGCGGCCACCATCATTTTTTGCCTCCTTTGTAGTTGTATCGGGCTAGGAGTGCCTTATACTCCGAGGAGGGGAGTTACGCACATCTGTACCGCAAACTATCGAGGATTCATTCTCAAAAAACGGTGAGGCCCAAGCTATTATGCCTCCGAGTCTCTGCACCACTTGACAACCCAGCACATCAGACTCTAAGACCGCCCCATGTAATGGCGAGCAACATGATCGTACTCCCACTACCCTGCAACATGAACCTGGTGTCCCGCAAGCAGCGAAAAAAGGAGACATGGAACCATCCAATTCAGCCTCTTCATATAAGTGCCAACCATCCGCAGCCCTAAACAGGTGTGACTTCTCACCCCGGTTGAACGGCCATGACAGCTACCGTGATTAGTAATTGTGCTACATTAGTACACAGATCTCACCAAACAATTCCCTAGAAGCCGAGAACGTGGCCGTAGTCTCCGCCCTTTTTCTCTCAATGCGAGGCATAGGTCATAATTATTGGCTTTCAAATTGCGTCTCACAGCTTTGCCAGTAGCAAAATTGATAACGACGCACCCAGAATCAATTTGCTAAATTTTAAACGAAACCAGTCTTGTTCACCTGGGTGCCAGCACCAGAGCCGGGCAAAGATACTATGAAATTGTATCGCGATACGATACAAGATACTCGAGCAAAAAGTATTGGAGATACAGATACAAAATACTGCTGCAAAATTTGTATGCGATACGATACTTGTCAATTGTATCCTAACATATTTCGATACTTTCGCAAATTTCTTGTTATAGAACTCGACAATCGAATAGCTAACGCGTATGCACAAAAACAACGGCTTGAATATTTCTGAAATGTGCTCAATTCTGTTTTATGATATGTTCGTTGGTATCTGAAAAGGTTTGTCCAAAAGTAAACTAGTTTACTTCCGAAGAACATAGTAGGCGTTGCTTTAGCTGCTTAACAGGACAGCTCAGCAGACCCTTCTCTCACAGCGGTTCATGCTTCTCATTTCTGTGATAAATTAGAGGGGCTGCTGAGCTTACCGAGCAGCTAGCGGATTGCCATCTCAAATGAGCTTTAATAAACAGCGTTTGCAAGATGGCACAAATACCCATGTGCAGCTTCAGCTTGTCCATAAAAGGCCGTTTTGCGAAACCGAATCACCGATGCACAGCAGCAACAACGCTGGTAACGACTCTATTGTGAAGCATTGCGTATATAGGCATACGCTTAGTGCATACAGCTGCTATTACTTTTCTTAATCTTCTTATCTTCCAGCGTAGACCGTCCGTTATCTCTATATTCTCTAACGTGCAATCAATTTTCTTGAGCGAGATACTCACCTGTATACAACTCAGAAACTCCTGAGAACTATTGTGTTGTCACGTGGTGGTGACACTGAACCAAGCAGTTGTCACTCAGGTTGATATGAAACTCGCTAAACAGCTAACTTTGTCCCAGAAAACTAAGTAGGCGTAATTAAAAGCGCTTTACTATAATAGCGGCTATAGGTGTCGTCGGCCTTCGGTATTGTGATCATTGGCAGAACGCGTCTTGTATTCATACAGCAGTGATCACACTTTCTAGCCTTATCGCTGCTGCCCGCGTAGGCTCGCAAATTAAAAGGAGTTCTTTTACTGTGCGTAATCTGAATAAGAATTGTTGAGTTTTTACGTCATACAACTACGATATGATAATGATAACGGAGAAAGGAAGCGCTCCAGAAATTTTCCCTGTGTGGTGTTCTTTAACGTGCAATCAAATCCAAGTACATGTGCCTCTGGCATTACACCTCTTACGACATGTGGCCGCTGAAGCAAGATTTCCGCGCAATGTTAACAGCCCAATCTGAGACAATCTCGAAGTTTACGAAACATCGTAGGTGGCTTACGCCAAGCAGTTATAAGTTTTTTTTGTGACTTAGATCCAATCGCACCAAAGTAAAAAAAATAAAGTAAGAGTGCGTGGCAGCATATTTGCACAAATGAAAGCGGGACAACGTCGCTATTCACGCTATTGTGTCCCATAGCTACTATTAACTGACAGTTATTAGCGGTAAAAAAATCGGGACGACTAAAAAAGGAAGCCAATTATAACTGAAGTAGAGTTTCAAGCATTCGTTGTGAATAAGCGGAGACGCATAATACAAGTCGAACTGCTATTAGCAATGACAATTAAGCATAAGGTATTATCAACCAAGTGATAAAGTAAGATGATAAGAGATCATTGCCTATGCAAGATTGCCTGAAATGGGTTCTTGGGATGTTAATAAGGAAAAAGGATCATTTTACATAACAATTATTTCTTGAATTTTCTTCCTAGGATCTTTAAGATGGGTTTTATTTATTCTCATTATTATAATGGAAACTTAATTTAGTCACTTTATTAGGAAGTAGAATTTTTGCTGCTGCATACTCCACGCACGCCCACGTAAATAGACATTTGCCAAATCACCTTGGCAGAAGAGAAACTCAAGTGAATATAAAGCTGCAAGTAGTAGCAAAATTAAAGTCGACAATTAAGGTAAAAAAAAAACAGAGAGCTTATTTTGACTGAACTTTACTAAAGGCATATCGCATTCTCGAGTCCGGAAAAAAGAACAGTTCAGAGCACTAGGTTGTGAATGGAATGCAACGGGACAACTGAGAAAGAACATGTGCTGACTATCATATCATAATTTTGAATTGAAATAGCGGGATGAAAACTACATGGTATGCCACTATATTGTCTGATCGGTAAGCACCTGCCCTATTCGATATAACTTCCGCACACATTGTGGTACACGGCACTTACAAGTGGCTAAGGGTGTCATGACATCGACACAACTGAAAGGGAAAAAAATAATAAAACGAAATACACGCAGGCTTGATGGATTCAAAACTGTGATTCAGCCTAGTTGGGACATATCCGTCTTGAAATTTTTGTGCAAGCACACAGACACACAGAAAGAAAGACAAACGGGCTCGATTGATTCGTTAATTGATATGTGGGGCTTTATGTCCCGAAACCATCATATGTACATGAGACACGCCACAGTGGAGAGCTCCGGCAATTTTGACCATCTTGAGTTGCTCAACGTGCACCCAAATCTGAGCACAAGGAAGTACGCGCAGACAAGCACGTGAACGTAGTTTCTGTCGAGACAGCGCGAGCTATCATGTTCCTCTGCTCCTCCAACATGGACACACAGACCTCATTCCCTGGCCACACTTCTGTAGTAGGGTGGAAAGAGAAAGCTATGTCACCAGTACTCACCTGAGAAGTGGAGTCAAGTCAGCTGTCAATGTTTCGCACTGTATAGTGTAAGTTGCCAGCAAAGTATCTTGTATCTTAAGACACACGTTACATTATCAAATGTAACGGAAATACAGACACAGATACTCGCCTTGCGGGACGTATCGATATACAGATACAAGATACCCAAAGAGTATCTAAGATAGTATCGCAGATACATCTACCTTCAATACTTGCCAGCCATGGGGCCCAGCATATCACGGCACACCAGGCGATCCGATCTCAAACCAACTGGCTTGATATTTGCTGCGAAACAGCCATTCTAAACCACAGTTCGGAATAAGTTACAAAACAAGTGCTCTCAATTGCACACTTCATCATTGCTTTGGAACTTCTGCACCAATATTTTTTTTTCAATCTTACTTCTTTATTGTATATGCCTTGCATTTGTTCCTGCGGTAATTGTGCTACTCACTTAAAGTAGTTTGGGACATACTCACGTGTTCTCAGATACCCAGTTGCATTCTGCGTTGCATTCAGCAATGAGATAATCAGAAAGCATCCTTCCTCCTGAAACATGTCTAACACTTTGTTTGTGCTCGTCATTGTTTATTCATAGGCCTTCGTCATTATTTCGTACCATGCTTTAGATAAATTATGAAAAAATAACCCTAGATAATTCTATTATTAGTACTTGTAGCGGTGGAGCAAGCAGAACACCAGCAGGTAAAGATGAAAAGAAAAAGACGCGCCCACACTCAGTAAAACAACAGGCTCGAGCACAATCGTCAGTAACCTGATGAGCAGTAAAAAGGTCCTAGGTACGTGGGATCTAGCGAGTTTTATATATATATTTGTTTTAATTGTTAGCGCTTTCCCTTTTGTTCTGCTGCGGAATGGCGAGAATAAATCAAAAGATTGTGAATACTGCGATGCCACACAGAATAACTGAATCCGTTTGGTAGGAATCTAGAAATACACATTTGCTTTTCATTACGAGACCTCAAGGTCAAGTACGAAAGCTGCATGAAATACTTACTCCTTTTCAACTAATATATTGCTTGTCTTTGCTTTTTCTTCAGAAAAAAATGTCTACCAAGATGCCTTGAGGAGAAAATAAGAAAGGTCGGTCGCGAAAAGGCCATGGAAGATGAAGAGCCGCGCGTGACCCCCATTACTTTCTGCTGACCACCAGACTTCTAGAGCAATAGGAATAATGGGCCCAAGTAGGTCAGCCGCACCAAGAGGGTAATAATAAGCGTGTAAAGAGGGAGTGGTCATAAGAGTGAGTGGTCATAGTATAAATATATATCGCAAAAACAAATGACAAAGTAATTACGTACCGTGACTTTCACTGGCGACCATTCCGGGTGAGGACGTGGTCAAGGGTCCAACCACATTTCGGTGCGCCTGGCCTTGTCGTACAATGTATTTATAGTTGGAAAATTAAACAGCCCATCCAATATAAAGAATTCATCTTTTTTCCTTTAATGCGCGTGTGCTTTTCAGAAGGCAACCCGACCTAGATTTTGTGAAGGAGAGAAACATTCTTCACGTCGAAAAAAAAAAAGCTGCCTCATAGAACATCTATCTCGAATGTCAGCTGTAGAGTGGGGCTTTAGGTTAATGAGTTGAAAGGAAGAGAAACAAATATACACCAGAATAATGGACATTCGGACGAGTCGGGTGTAGGTAAACTTGTTGAATGGTTTCAGCGCAAAAGAAATGAGGACAGAGGCAAAAAAGGAAGACGAAGACTAACTATCACTCTCGCACATTTGAGATTATTCACACGGAAACATGTATCTTAAGCCCAACATTTACACTACATGGTATATAGGTTCACGTGGTATTTAAGTACTGCTTAAAAAGCATGTGCCATTGGGCTAATAAAGGTACTTGTGCGGCAGCGTTGGTCCTCGCGTTCCTTGTTTACTTCAGACCTTAATTTTCATGCGCTAAAACAACCCAAAATGTTTAGAAATAGGGAAGACACCTACCTGCACATCGGTCCCACAGCGTACTAAAGCACCTCTGCGTGTACTCGTCCCGTACTGCGAAAGTGCCCGCATTGTGGTCGTGAGTGCGTGCGATTATTGTACGGACTCCGACATGTGTAGAAGGGACGAGGCTGGTAGCAGCGGCTGCAGTTCTCGGAAGGAAAGGCAAGGTGGACGCTCAGCGAGATGGATATATACGAAAAAAGCGCATATTGTGCCCGGACAGGACTTCGTTCCTGCTTTTGTTGTCTAGGTGTTCCTACGTTCCTATTGCTTCAATTCATTGTCTTTCTTCCTTAGTTCGAAGATGTGTTCTCATTTGTGCATGTGAGCGTCTTTATGCACGGTGTACAGTGTCCTCTTGTTAATTTTCGCACTTACTCATGTCGAAGACTGCACCCTCCTTGCTTTCGTACGAGCTTTCTAGCTCTATCAGAATAATGATGAGATATTGAGCTACTTGCATAAGCCGTGCTTATCACTTTCTTTTTGTCAATCACGACTATAGGAGAGCTACCGCACCAGCATGCTTGCTAATCTACACCGCCGCTTTCCTTTTGTGAACGTCGCAGCAATGAGCTTTCTTTCATTGACTTGTAGCGCCAGCCTTACCTTATAATTAATGTGCTGCATTGTTCCCCGGCTCTCGTCCACTGGCAATAATTGTACTTGTGGGATGACACTGATTGCGTTCATTTTTATTCGAGTGTGTGATGAAGAGAGTAGAAACTTGCTGGCATAAAGAAGTGGTAAAAAGGGTGATAAGAATCTTTGCCAATGAATAAGAAGGGTGCGGACACTCATTAGAGACACAGTTGAGGTCGCCCACAAATTGAAAGACACTGAAGTTTTCAATAGACACGCTGGTGCGGAAAAGGACGAAATATAGGCCAGAAAAACAAATTGAGTTACTAAAAAATGGCATGGGTGACACAAGGGGCATACAGCACTGCTTGTTGGCTGTTAGAATATTTTAATTTTCTCTCAATTCGAAATTCACTACTTCAGAAAGGAGTGAGGTAACCTTGACAATGAAAGCTTAGTTCCCTTTTGCTTCAATCAGCCTCTCCCGTCGACTCAAGCCTCATTGGTTTCTCGCGTCCGTGCTAGGAAAACCTACAAAAAAAACTATGCACTACATAAAAGACGCAGATAAATAGGCTGAGCCTACACATGTACATGTTAGCCTCAAACTATCTCGCCCACAGCACAGCTATGCTGCCAGAATGTTCTAAAACGTAGGCGATGGTGTTAAAGTGAAGGATAGTAACGGATAGCTTAATGGGTTTGTCCTAAGCCTTTGAGTATTCTAGAATCTTACGGTGTACTCGTCACCTTTGCGAAGAAAATTGTTCGCGTATATAAAAGCTTTGTTAACTTAAACTTGCATTCATTTAACAAAACCAGCGATTTGTCCTTGGAAAATATAAATTCTGGAATAATTCACCTTTGCCTATCCGGGTTACATCTGCCCAGCCTGTGCACACACTCTAATGGCGGACTTGACGCGGAAATGCCTAGGTGGTCGCTGAAAAGCTTCACTATCTTCTCAGGCTGACCAATTTTCATTACGGTAATCTTCAAGTCCCAAAAAGAGAAGATTAGACCAACGCAACCTGTTCCTTCATCTTCGCACCTATATGTAATTTTTAACTTCTGATTCCTGACACCGTGTCAGGCGTCAAGGGAACCAGAAGCTGCGGTCACTGGCAGGTGAAATCCTTCGCTGCGCGAGAAATGGGCATGGAACATGTTGCACTGGGACCGGAGTAAGGCGAGACACCGGACCCGGCCAGAAAAAGCTCAGCAGACCGCAGCTTACTGCCCAGGTAACAGTGACCTGAAACAGTAAAGGTCGTAAGCATGGCATCATTCCTTTAAGTGGTGTCGATTCCCTTTAGTGAAAGAAGTATGACGATTCAGTTTCTCACAACATTCGCGCCTCTTAAGAAACATGTTTCGGTTTCCATAGATGATGCATGGGGAGTTATTACACCCACAAAACACAGTAACACACAATATAACACACAAGGTGGACACCCGTACGTTACGTTCCCAGAGTACTCGTGCATGCTGTAGAGGTTGCCTCGTTGAACTTCATCTTCATCGTCCTTTCTACTAGGCGTTACGCACTTGAACTCTTGTGCGGTGAACGCCTAATTTTTTCTGACACTTCGTAGCCAGCAGCTGGAATTCTTTAGCGTGCGTTCGCATTTGGTGCGACGGTGCGGAAGTCGACGACAGGCGGCTTGGTAGCCGCCTTCCGCTCAGCGGTTCTGCGTGCGACGGGTGACAGTAATGACAGCTACGCGCCGCCTGGTGTAGAGCGCGAGATAAAGAATGGGAGAAATACGGCGATATACGGCGTTGATGGTCAGAATCGATGGCTTTGCGTCCATGCTAGCATGCTGGCGGTGCGCTTATTACTTCTTTGCCGCATGCAGCAGTAGTCTGGCGCAGCTCCATACGACGCGGAACGCTCCGCAGGGGCGCCTACGGAGAGAAGACTATCCGTTCTTCGTCTGGATCTATGATGAAGAGTTCGCAGACACCTCGGACAATGCGGAGAATAAGAGTTAACTGGCGTAAATATGTCTCGCTGGCTTGAAAATTGTTACTGATTCTGTGATTCAGCATTTTGGGGAAATCCATGAGTTATGAAATACATGGCAGAACACGCTCGAAAGTCGAATTGCTCTAACCTGAATGTTATGCGCCGTAGACAACTTCCTGGAGTAAAGTTTCGTTGGCGCATCTAGATTAAAAAAGCGACCCCAGAATGTCGAAGCGTAAACGCGTAAAATGCAGGAAATGCCACTTCCCGGTTACGTACAAGTAATAAGTTAGGCAATAAAACAAATATGTTTTACTCACGAGATGGTAATACATCAGTGTAGGGCTACCCACAGGTCTATGAATATCGCTTAGAAAAAAATTTTTACCTCACTACAAAACCTGAAATGATTTATCGAAGTTTCTGTCCCACGAGAATCGTTATTGCGCTGTTAAACTGCAACGAATAAGTGATAAGCTATCTTTTTCGGAAAAATGACTATCATCAATACCACCATATGTAAAACTAATATGAAATATTCCATCAAGCAGCATACAAATTTAGCTGTAAAAAAGCTCAGCGAATGACTTCTGGCGTTTCAGTTTTACTGAAAAAGAACTACTCAACATATAATGTCAAGTGCACACGGACTTGCATTTCTATACTTCTCATACGTATAAATGCGCTAAACATCCGGAGAATTTCATGCTTATCTACACTTACCACGAAATAGCCAAATAAATAGTGGAAACTCTCGTATTCCAGAGTTTTTTTTTTGTCCTATAATATTTTTACTTGGACAAAAGAACACTGAAACAGTATAACTTTGCTCAGTTGCCATTGTTTTCAGGAAAAATATCTCTTCAAACGGCTGCAAAAATGTTTCAAACAATGTCCGCGTGTTGTCAGGACAAGCTGGAATTGAACAAAAACACGATACAGTTCCACCTCTTAAGTCTCTCTCAAGCCAAGCCAGCCCCGTCGTTCTCTATACTTCCCTCTCTCAAAAGAATATACCACGTACACGAAGTAGGGAAAATTGACGTCAACAAATAACAAAGCACAGAAATCTTAAACATAACACAAAACCTGTATCAAGATGCGCAAGACCCACAAAAGAGGGGCAGCAGCCGTAGAACTCTATCCTATCAATGAGCACTGTGTCGCATCAAAGCAAGTATATGTATACATAAAAAAGACGTCCCCTGAAGAACGCGGGCAAGTCGAGACACTTCGTCTGTCGTGACAGTAGAGTGGTCACCCCTCCTGCAGTTTTCGTTCTGCAACCAACCACCGCCCCTTCCAACATACTACTCCATCCGGGATGGCGGTCTACCCTCCTCCCCTTCTGCCACTCCAACCCCTCCAAGCAATGGTCCCCATTCTTCGACTAGGCAAGCCGCATCGCTGAGATCGATTTTGCTTCTGTTCTCAGCAGGAGACAAGCAGCCCCGAACGCCCAGTTCCCCCCTCGACCTTTTTACGCAAATGCACTCGCTTCGAGCGGTGAGTTGGCAAGACGTGGTAGAGGCACGGTGCCTGACTTGGCCTCTCTGCTGTGGCTTTCCACGCCTCTCATATATTTTTTCGCTTTTTTTTTCACGAATCGTATTCTTTCATCGCGGCTGTGCAGGAAGCTCTAGATCTTGTTCGAGGGTAAACTCTAGAGCGTTGAACGCATCCCTTGTAAACAGACAGTCACGGAAGGAACAAGGAAATGAAAGTAAAGAAAAAAACAATACAAAATAAAACATGCTGCCGGGGTGCAATATATGTTTTGTGTGGTGCAAGAATTGTCATTTTTCGTACTGCACCTATATAATGAGTTTTAGCGCATATTAATGCAGCTTCAAATCCGCTTAGATAACGACAGAGAAGTCAATGACTTCATATTGGGGGCCCAGTATAAAGGCGTTGTGGCAGCTTGTTTTGTTATCAAAATCATCAATATGTTTTAACGCCATAGCATCAAAGAGCTCTCACCTCTTTGTCATCTCTATTGTCCTCTTTCCTGATCCCCAAGTGTAGGGTAGCCAACCGGATGTCTTTCTGGCTAACCTACCTGCCTTCTTCCTTTCCTTCCTTCCTTCCTTCCTTCCTTCCTTCCTTCCTTCCTTCCTTCCTTCCTTCCTTCCTTCCTTCCTTCCTTCCTTCCTTCCTCCCTTTCTTCCTTCCTTCCTTTCTTCCTTCCTTCCTTCCTTCTCGCAGAAATTCTGGTGTTGACGTTGTCGTCGGTGTTGGTGTTGGTGTCGTTTGTTGCGCGAGAAACATCATCACCTTGTATGTGACCGAAAAATAGAGAAACATGCAAATAAAATAAATAGTAAAAATTTCCAGGCCCAAGTGCGACTCAAGACCGAAATTCCTTGCGTGGAGAGCTGGTGTTTTACATAACGACCACGCGTCTTCTGCTTTTAAATACAGTGCAAACAATTACCCGTGCTTTCAAATGCTGTTGAAATAACTTACCTACTTTGAAAACACAGGCGTTCAGTATACAGGCTTCCCGATACAACATGCATTATCACAGTAATAACAAGCGTACATTGCCATCAGGTGTCAGAACTTATGATTATTACAACAATTTGCTGGTTGAATGCAACCCATTCATCACAAAAGGCACACATGTTACTGCACTTACTACTTATCACATAGTGTCATGGGTGCATTGCAAGGTCGAAACCAACTAACTTGCATAAGTGCTTGTGGTTCAAAGCATGCCACTCATTAAAAGAATGCTGCCTCACGCAAAAGCTTTCTTGGCACGAACCACTTCCAACTTTTTGATCACATTGTAGTAATTCCGAATTTAAACTTATAACTCGAGTTTCTGGCTCACTGGCTTACATATTATAAGATCAGTAAATAAACACAAACTCGGGCTGGATTTATTTCGCATTTTTTGCCGCATCCCACACTACACAATGTAGCTTTGATTTACGAATAAGTTTTCAAAATTGTAAACATTGTAGCACTAACGCTAGCAAATTAGAAAGTTAATTATTTTTTAGTATTCCGTGGAGCTTAATTTGCAGTTCTGTGTGGAAGATTTTATCGAATGCCTTGGCGAAGTCCAAGAACACTGTATGAATTTGACCTCAGACATTTTTAGTGAAGGTGAAGTCAAGAACTGCTTCAACAAGTTGGGTTGTTGTTGAGAAAACTCGCCTAAAGCCATGCTGAGTGGGTGACGGAATAGAATGAGCATAAAGAAAAGTAGTAATCTGCTTATGAACGATATATTCTATTGCTTACAGCAGGAATAGGTTAGAGCAATAGGCCAACAATTCAGTAACAGTTGTTTGTAGCCACCATAAATAAAGTCCCCGTTTTTACAGTTTCCAGTCATCTGGCAATGTGCTCGAAGATGAAGATGCATTGAATATATCTTTCAAATATTTTAACGGCTACTCTGCATGCCTTTTCAAAAAAAGCATTAGATATTTCATCTGCTTCAGAGGATTTTCTCTCGTATAATTTCAACGAAATAATAGACACTCCCGTTTCATTATTGTCGAATCATCAATAGCATTCGAGTCTTCAATTGCCGAAATATGAGTTCTATGCTAACCTGCCTGACCACGTCTTTTTTTTTATTCCCCTCTTCTTTACCCCAGGTGCAGCGTAGCAGGCTGGAGTGGCTGGCTAACCCATGCCCCCAGGCTGACCTCTCTGTTTTCAATAAATTATTTCTCGTCCTTTTTTTCTTGGAGTTCACGCTCAAGAATCTGTAGATTTCTATGATTCATGTTCAAGTTTACTGCATGAATAAGTTCATATGGGAACTTATCCATAATGTGCTTATATTGTCACGTGCTTGTCAAAAAGAAAGACATTGACAGTTGTGCATGTGCCATGAAGTACAATGAAATGGATGAAAAAGAAGAACTCTTTTGCGCGTTCGATTAAAAGAACCTACCTGCTTCTGGTGTCTCAGTTTCTGCCGCAAGACCTCTGTTTCGACGTCGTGACACTGGTAGAGGTGCTGGAGCCTACACCCTGATGCAGGACAGTCTTACTCGGACCCGTTCACCTAGTCCAGAGACTCAGCCCCTCGTCACGACTCCAGTGCACCGATTCAGTCGGCGCCTACTAGGCCTAAGTCCAGAGTCCGCACCTGTTCCGCCTCTTTCCAGCATGGCAGCTCCTACGACATCCACGGTTATCCCGCCATCGCAGACCACTCTTCCCTCGCAGGTAACTCTTGAACATCCTCGCGTTCCTGAAGTTTTCCGTGGGGAAGAGTACGAGGATGTCGAGAACTGGCTCGAACAGTTCGAACGGGTTGCTGCATCTAACAACTGGAGCGAACAGCACAAACTTGGCCGTGCATATTTCGCACTGGAAGATAGCGCTCGCACGTGGTATGAGAACCGCGAGGCTACATTCCAATCTTGGGAAGACTTCCGTCGAAAGCTCCTCGCTACATTTTTGAACTCGGACCGACGGGATCGCGCACAGCAAGTGATTGAGGCACGCGTGCAAAAACCCAATGAAACAGCCGCTATGTACGCAGAGGGTATGATCCGTCTGTTTCGACGAGCTGACCCTGACATGCCCGAGGCGAAGAAGGTGCGTCACCTAATGCAGGGTGTTAAGGAACAAGTGTTTGCGGGCCTCGTAAGGAATCCACCTACAACTGTAGATGAATTCATAAGAGAGACGACAGTCATCGAGCGCGCACTGCAACAACGACGCCGACACTTTGACCGCCTGCAGAACCACACGGCAGTAAGTGCTGCAGCTCAGAACACTGCCGTATGCGAACGTTCCCTGCGGCAAATGATTAGAGAGATACTGCGTGAGGAACTTCGGGCCCTCTGCGTTCCCCCTGCCCAACCACCAGTCGCATCTGTTGCCGAAATCGTCCACCAGGAGTTGAGGCAAGCCATTACACCACCCGCGCCAAATCCTGAGCCACATCCAGCGAGCTACGCTGATGTGGTCCGTCGTCCTTCACCGACATTTCCGACATTTGTGGCGACGCCCTTCCAGCCACGACCCACTGCTGTACCTTGGTGGCAACGAGATTCTACGAGACGACCACCAGTTCGCCGAACTGACTTGTGGCGCATGGCCGACCGTCGACCTATTTGCTACCGCTGCGGAGAACCCGGTCACATTGCCCGCTATTGCCGTCACGGCGATTCTGCGTTCGGGAACTTTTCTCGTCCCACTTCTTTCCGCTCCGAAGACCGTCGTGCCCACGATGCCGATCAACTATCGCCTGCTCAAGCAACCCCACCGCGTCGCTGGCGATCTCCATCACCTGCGCGTCACCGTGACTTCCCTCAGAGCTACGCGGACGTCACCAGAGGCCGTTCGCCTAGCCCGCGCCGGGGAAACTAACTGATGCGACCTCGGGGGGCAAGGTTGCCAATCGTCGACACACTGAAAAGTTCCCCCAATCATCGCAAGAAGGTATGACGACAACGACGATGAATACGACGACGAATAATAATGCTGAAGAAGTTGTACGTGCTGATCTGAGCGTTCTCATTGACGGACATCACGTTACAGCACTGGTCGACACTGGCGCCGACTTCTCAATCATGCGACAAGAGCTCGCCGACCGCCTCAGAAAGGTCAAGACACCGTGGACAGGGCCGCACATAAAGAGTGCTGGTGGTCAGCTGATGACACCCACGGGTAAATGCACCACTAGACTTCGCATCGGAGATTCTAGCTTCGTGGCCACTTTCGTCCTGTTGCCAGACTGCTGTAAAGAGTTAATTTTGGGCATGGATTTTCTTCAAGATCATGGCGCTGTTATCAGCATCCCTCAACGTATGGTGACGTTTTGCGCTCATCCTTATGCCGACAACAGCAGTGAAGAACCACGCGGCCAATTGCGAATAGCCGACGATGTGACACTCCCACCGAGATCCTGCTGGCTTGTGTCGGTGTCCAGTGGGTGTCCTTGCTATAAAGATGTGATAGCGGAGCACATAGTCACTCTTTTGTTCACGCAAGGCATTTCCATCGCGAGGGGCGTCCTGGCGCTTACTGATGGACAGGCGGAATTGCTGCTCACAAACTTCAGCAACGAGCACCGTCAAATCCAGAAGGGTACCGCAATTGCCTACTACGACGATGTAGACCAAGCCGGGGATTGTTTTACCTTACAACCAGATGACGCGGCTGTCCCCGCCTCGACAACTTTGTCGGTGGACATCTGCTCTACGCTACCGCCCTCTGATAGGAAGCGCCTGCATGAACTTATACACCAATTCGAAGACTGCTTTTCGCGTACGTCAAAGATACAGCAAACACCATTGACCAAGCACCGCATCATTACTGAAGACAACACGCGACCAATTCGGCAAAACCCCTACCGTGTGTCTCCGAAAGAGCGCGAGGAGATTCAGAAGCAAGTACACAAGATGCTCGCGGATGACGTCATACAACCTT
This sequence comes from Rhipicephalus microplus, assembly GCF_043290135.1. Classification (NCBI taxonomy): domain Eukaryota; kingdom Metazoa; phylum Arthropoda; class Arachnida; order Ixodida; family Ixodidae; genus Rhipicephalus; species Rhipicephalus microplus. Next base: position 67,521,741 of record NC_134704.1, read on the forward strand.
CGAAAAGTCCTTGGGCGTCCCCCGTGGTTTTGGTCAAGAAAAAAGACGGCAGCCTGCGCTTCTGTATTGATTATCGCAAGTTGAACCAAGTCACGAAAAAAGACGTCTATCCACTGCCCCGCATAGACGATTCACTCGATCGGCTGCGTCATGCGCGCTATTTCTCTTCAATGGACCTCCGAAGCGGCTACTGGCAGATAGAAGTCGACGAGAGAGATCGTGAAAAAACGGCCTTCGTGACACCCGACTGCCTCTACGAATTTAAGGTGCTTCCTTTTGGGTTGTGCTCGGCGCCAGCCACTTTTCAACGTCTCATGGACACCGTACTATCAGGCCTGAAGTGGCAAACATGCTTGGTCTATCTCGACGATGTTATTGTATTCTCAGCAACATTCGAGGAACATCTCAGCCGTTTATTCACCGTCCTCCAAGCCATACGTTCGGCCGGCCTTACTTTAAAACCGGAAAAATGTCATTTTGGTTTTAACGAACTCAACTTCCTAGGCCACGTCGTCAGTCACGAGGGTGTTCGACCTGACCCGGCCAAAATAGACGCCGTAGCGCAATTTCCTGCACCATGCGACAAAAAGGCCGTGAGACGCTTTTTAGGATTGTGTGCCTATTACCGGCGATTTATTGAGGACTTTTCGTCTATTGCGGCGCCATTGACACGACTCACACGTGAGGATGTCCCCTTCTTTTGGGGTGAACAACAGCAACTGGCGTTAAATGAACTACGACAACGCCTGCAAACACCTCCAGTCCTCGCGCACTTCGACCAGGAAGCCCCTACAGCACTTCACACTGACGCCAGCAATGTAGGTATGGGTGCCGTTCTGGTGCAGTGGCAAGACGGCTGTGAAAGAGTAATAGCCTACGCCAGCAGAACTCTCTCTCGCACGGAGGAGAACTACTCGACTACCGAGAAGGAGTGTCTCGCCGTGGTGTGGGCGGTCATCAAATTTCGTCCATATTTGTACGGCCGCTCCTTCAAGGTTGTTAGCGACCATCACTCTTTGTGCTGGCTCACCAACCTTAAAGATCCATCTGGCCGTTTGGCACGCTGGAGCCTAAGACTTCAAGAGTTCGACATGACCATCGTCTATAAATCTGGGAAGCGGCACACCGACGCCGACTGTCTCTCACGGTCGCCAGTGGAGACTGTCGGTCGTGATGACGAAAACATCGACGCGGCATTCTTGGGAGTCGTCAACACGGCCACTATTGCACAGGAGCAGCGCAGTGACCCCGAGCTGTTACCACTCATTGAATATTTAGAAGGACGACGTAAGGACGTGCCGCGGTTATTTGCCAGAGGACTGCCATCTTTTTGCTTGCGAAACGATGTTCTCTATAAGAGAAACTTCTCACCAACCGGCAACCCGCACTTGCTCGTCGTGCCTGCCTCTCTTCGAAAAGAAATTATGGAAGCGTGCCATGATGAAGCAACTTCTGGTCATCTAGGCTACACCCGAACATTGTGCCGACTGCGATGCAAGTACTACTGGCCAAAGTTACCCGCTGATGTTAACCATCACGTGCGAACTTGCACCGACTACCAAAGACGCAAAGCACCTCCTAGCAAGCCAGCCGGTCTTTTACATCCAGTCCTAGCACCAGCGAAGCCGTTCACTCTGATTGGAATGGATTTCCTGGGCCCCTTTCCAACTTCCACAACAGGTAACAGATGGATAATCGTGGCCACCGATTACCTCTCCCGTTATGCGGAGACTAAAGCTATGCAGCGCGGCACAGCAGCAGAGGCCGCTCAGTTCTTCATCGAAAACATCGTCCTTCGGCATGGCGCTCCGACAGCAGTGATCACAGACAGAGGACCTGCCTTCACCGCAGAACTTTTGGAGTCGGTTCTCAGACTCAGCGGTACAGCTCACCGGAAAACAACTGCTTACCATCCGCAGACAAACGGACTGACAGAGCGCCTCAATAGGACCCTCACAGACATGATCAGCATGTACGTTGACACAGAGCATAAAAACTGGGATCAGATATTGCCGTACGTGACCTTTGCCTATAATACCGCTCGACAAGAAACCACTGGAATGACGCCGTTCAGTCTGATCTATGGTCGCGAAGTCACGACAACGTTGGACGCCATGTTGCCGCATGAGTGTGACGACATCCATGTGGACGCCGAAGAGTTCACTCAGCGCGCCGAGGAAGCCAGACAGATCGCGCGTGTGCGCATCTGTCATCAACAGCATCAAGATGCACAACGGTACGACCCCCGACACAAGTTTATTAGCTACACACCAGGCGACAAGGTCTGGGTCTGGATTCCGATACGTCGACGTGGACTGTCGGAAAAACTGCTAAGACGATACTTCGGCCCATACAGCGTCACGCGACGCTTGAACGACGTGAACTATGAAGTTGTTCCTGACACTGACTGTAGTTCTAAGCGTCAAAATCATTTACCCGAAGTCGTACACGTCGTGCGTATGAAACCGTATTTATCCAGTTGACGCGACCACTTCATACGCCTGGTAGAGCGCCTAGGTTGCGCATCGGGACGATGCCTCTTTCGGAGGGAGGCAAATGTCACGTGCTTGTCAAAAAGAAAGACAATGACAGTTGTGCATGTGCCATGAAGTACAATGAAATGGATGAAAAAGAAGAACTCTTTTGCGCGTTCGATTAAAAGAACCTACCTGCTTCTGGTGTCTCAGTTTCTGCCGCAAGACCTCTGTTTCGACGTCGTGACAATATATTACATACAGCACTACAAGGGCCCTAAGTAAGAAAGTGTCAGAGTGGGAGGGTGGGGCCCATTGGCTTTTCTATTCCCTATGATTTATACTTTAAACCTACGTTCTTCTGCGAGTATCAACAATGAAATCTTCCACAGGCTTCAAATAGGTACTTGTAGTTAATCTGTGATCAAGAAAGCAGCTGATTAACAGAGAGAAAAATAAAAAGTCTTCCGCTTCTTCTTTTGTACTTGCCACCTGCGCGCTAGCTTCTGACAGAAAAAAAATATCACATGCTAGAACCACTAAGGATAGAAGGTCCAAGCCAAAAAATATGCTCAACATAGCATCCACCAAAATGGTCGCATTATAAAAGGACAATAACTACAAAAAAATGTTTTATGATAGATGTTTAATTATTTCCGAAATTTATTTCATGAAAAGTCCAACCTAAAAGCTGTATTCTGCGCATATTCTTGCCTACGTCATAACAGAGGTGCTCTAGCATAAGGCTTAAAGAAGCAAACATGCTTGTAAGATTTTTAGAGGGCCATGTATCAACTGCATTCTGTTGGTGTTACAGATTAGGTTTGGCACGCAGCCAATGCTTCATCTACGTTGGTTTGAGAAAGTATGGAAACAAGAAACCACAACAGTATACGATATGACAGAATAAACAATAAATATTTAAGAATATTTCGTATCGGAAACTTATCGAAAATGCAGTAGGGGAACTACCTGGGTTTAGATATTGTAGGTGCAGAATACTTAGCATACTTAGTAAGGAAATTTATCGTAGCTAATGCAGCTAATAAGGTGCAAAGTGAACATTTCACACTTTTGTCGGGCTGGGAAGCGAAAAATTGAGGAGAGTACACAAACCAGCGTATTCATTCAAAGTAATGAGTTCTTTTTACTTTGCATAAAAAAATCTCTCACGTTTCGGGTCCGAAACCAGAAAACTCGGAATGTTTTGTTTTAAAGTAAAATTTATAATTTAATTGAATACGTCAGTTGATGTCCACTTTTCCAAAGCTAATAGCGTAATATACCTTTTAAGGCCATATAGACGCGTCCACGTGCATGTGGGATTGTGTGTGTGTGTGTGTGTGTGTGTGTGTGTGTGTGTGTGTGTGTGTGTGTGTGTGTGTGTGTGTGCGTGTGCGTGTTTGGTTTACCACGCACACAAACTGCTACAAAAATAAACAATAAATGCACTTCATCTCGCGAAGGCAACAAAGGCATAAGGCAGGCTGGCTACACTATGATAAGATCTCTATTATGAATGGATGGGCCCACAGCTACTCAAATCACGAAATTATTTGTTGCTCAGTTTTATTACTTAGAGAAGGAATGTAAACCGTAGTTGCATTTTTAACCACGTTTACCCGGAAATATTCTGAAAGGAAGGAAATATTCAGATGCGGCTAAGCTCCAACGTGCTTTTGCCGTACTTGTCAAGAGGCGTAAGGAGTGGGAGGTGGGCCGAAGAGGGAGAACAAAATATGCAATGTAAAATGTTAAATGCGCTAATAGGCAGGGCACGGCTTCGAAAATAAACGGCTTAGTCGTTGCCTTCGAAGATGCTGCTTTTGCCAGGATCAACCAGCCTTAGGTGGTAAGGCGCCTCCACATGGAAGACAACTTAAATTTACGCTTCTCTGTTTTCAAACGGAGCCCACGGGAGCAAAGGGAGCTTTCGTGGAAAGTAAGGTGAGCGTGAGAAAAACGATTGTGTGGGCACTCGTATTTTATGCGGGTAACTTTACAAAACGACTGCTTGTAGTGTGCGTCATCCTAGAAAGGAAGCGATGCTGGTTTTCATTTTTTTCTACGTCCAGTATCCTTCTGTACTAAACGAGAAAAAAGAGAACTGAAGAACTCTTCTTTGAGCATCAGCTATTGCTTTTTTTTTTCTTTCCGTGGAGTTTGCAAAGTTGCCAAGAAGAAGCAATTTACAAAAGAGGTGTTGACAGCGCTTTTGGGGTTAAACTGCATGCTCTCGCAGAACGTGTGTGAGTGAAGAAAACAATAAACAAGATATAATATCTGAGGCAAAGTAACACGAGTACTTTCACATTTTTCTGTTTGCTTTTATATTGAAAACACCGCGCTTTAAAAGTAAAATACGCTTACCTGCTCTCATGCATGTGCAATGAACCGCTAACTGGCGCTATCTCCACGAAGCGCGATTTTGCAACTATCCGCTTTTTTGCCAACCGCTGTGCAACGAAAGAATGTAAACTTGAAGCGTACCATGACCATTTGCATCATATTTAAAAATGATAAAATGGGTTCATTAAAGCGCATTCGAGTCAACGGGAGCTACTATTAGCGATAATATGAAATATCAGTCACGGCAAAACTTACAAGCACCGGCGTTTCGTTTTTCCTCGAGCTCACCTTTATTGCGGCAAAGCACGCTCTACAGGTAACCTTTATTGTTTGTCTACTGATAACAAAACATTTGTACAAGAGCAGTAGTACTCGTACAGAGTTTTTAAAGACGATAGTCTTTCTTGGGGACCTTCGACGCAGAAAGTTTGGTCTGTCTGTACATTTGTCTGTTTGTCCACCGTTACCGCGAACCGGGTACTTTTAACAGCCGATACCCCGAACGGCCTACCCCATGCGCAGCGCCCACCAATGTTGCTCAAGAATCAGCGTTCATACGTGAGCGATTGTCAATTAAAAAGCAATTATTGAGCATATCTGAGGCACCATAAACACGTATATATTCTGCATGTTCGTCTTTTACTAAAAAAAGCATGCAAAAGTAATTCTAATGATCGTAGCGCTTACCACGCCGCGCTGACATGCAGCGCTTGCACGAAGAAGCGAGTGTTTCCAACTTTTTCCTAAGACGACACGGTGGTGGCAGCTAACCGTCACCTTGCGTTCTACACCTTATCCCCTCAGGGCCACGCGCTTTGTTTTCCAAAAAGAACTGCCAGATGGCGCTCGTGTCTCACGTGTGACGGGACTTGATGCGCTCGTTCGCCTCCGCTGCACGCTCGAGGCACTCTAACACAGCACCTCCGGAATACCATTCACCAATTTTCTTGCGAAGAACATCAAATAAATGCTTCGTTCACTCTACACGCAAGACTATCGTCTTTCGATGACATATGCAGATTACATGAAGATACGGGGCCATTTTTTAGATTGCATCTTCTCATTGCTATTGAATATATGTGGACACTCCGGCTGAATTTTTCGCCGCTGCTGTCGCTGTAATTGTAACCACAAACTTCCGCATGAGGTCCAAGAGGGACAATATCGCCCCGCGCATCGTTCATTGTATGTGGTAGTCGCAAATGGTAAGCAGCGAGTAAGTAGCATTGGACAGTAAGTGAGTGAGTTACACTTGACAGAATGCATAAATATAGCGAGTTACTTCGGGCATGAAACCTCATGGAGCGGAAAATGGCAGCCACCACTGTTTCAAGTAAATCTAGTGACGAGCTTAACATAGGTTGCTATCAAATGTCAATTAGTTTTGCTTGTTTATTGGTAGACTCACAAACCAGCGCATTTATATATATATATATATATATATATATATATATATATATATATATATATATATATATATATATATATAATGTTAAGGCGTTCATTAGCCGGCAACAAGCGAGCATACAAAATGGCGACAGTCACGGCCAAGCACGGACTCTCAGCGCGAGCGGCGTCCTTGTTGGGTAGCCCCACTAGGAGGTACTCAAGAGTTCGACCCATTTCAGAGTTCGGAGGCTTCGCTGCAATTACCCCGGGGTCGAAGAGGGAGCCGCCTGGCGACCTAACAGCTTGTTGCTATGAGCGGGTCATAATAAGCCTTCAGGCGCTCCACGTTGACGATGTCGCGCCCACGGCGGCCCATGTCCGAAGATTGTTCAACGGGTTCGATCAGATAGTTGACGGGAGAGGTGCGCTCGATGACACGGTAGGGGCCTTCGTATTTGGGAAGTAGTTTGGAAGAGAGACCAGCTGCAGAGGTTGGGATTGAGAGCCATACAAGCGCACCAGGAAGAAACGTGGGCTCAGAAGTGGCGGAGCCGTCACGAATACTCTTCTGCCGCTCTTGCTCATGTGACGTAAATGTATTGGCAAGCTCACGGCACTCTTCAGCAAGCCTGGCTGTCTCAGAAATGGGTGCACACTCAGATGGATCCGGCGTGTACGGGAGTATCGTGTCCATGGTGTGCGACGGGTGCCTTCCGTACAGCAAGTAGAAAGGGGAAAAACCGGTCGTGCTCTGAAGGGCGGTGTTGTAGGCGTAGGTGACGAAGGGCAGTATATTGTCCCAATTCGAGTGGTTGGCAGCGACGTACATCGAGAGCATGTCGCCGAGGATGCGGTTAAAGCGTTCGGTGAGGCTATTCGTCTGCGGGTGGTAAGCAGTAGTTTTGCGGTGGACAGAATGGCACTCCGTCAGAATGGCTTCGACGACTTGCGACAAGAAGACACAGCCTCGATCGCTGAGAAGCTCTTGGGGTGGTCCGTGGCGCAGTATGAATCGATGCAGCAGGAAGGACGCAACATCGCGCGCAGTAGCCGCAGGGAGAGCGGCGGTTTCGGCGTATCGCGTTAAATGGCCTACGGCAACGATGGCCCAGCGGTTACCAGCCGACGTCAGAGGAAGTGGTCCATACAAATCGATACCTACGCGCCCAAAGGGACGGTCAGGGCAAGGTAACGGTTGCAGACCGGCGTGCGACATGTGTGCCGACGGTTTGCGGCGTTGGCAAGTGAGGCAAGAGCGAACGAACTGCTGCACGTAGCGGTACATCCCGCGCCAGAAGTAGCGTTGTCGAATGCGGTGATAAGTTTTGGATACACCAGAGTGCGCACATTGCGGATCAGAATGGAAAGATTCCCATATCTCCGACCGCAGACTGCGGGGTATGACGAGTAAGCACTGCCGGCCATCGGAGTCGTAATTGCGTCGGTGTAAGAGGCCGTCACGGATGGCGAAATGGTGAGCTCGACGACGCAAGACACGCGTGGATGGTGTTGCGGACGGATCAGAGAGCAAGTCGATCAGCGGGGCGATCCAATTATCCTTTCGCTGTTCGGTAGCGAGGATGTCAACATCGATGGCAGATACAGCAATTGAGGTTACTGAGCAGGGCACGTCGTCTTGAGGTAGAGGAGAGCGTGAGAGGGCATCGGCGTCAGCATGCTGGCGTCCGTTGCGGTACAGCACACGGATGTCGTAGTCTTGTAAGCGAATAGCCCAACGGGCGAGACGGCCTGAGGGATCCTTCAATGATGAAAGCCAGCATAGTGCATGATGGTTGGTGACGACATCGAATGGGCGACCATACAAATAAGGTCGAAACTTTGTAAGGGCCCAGACGATCGCCAGGCACTCTTTCTCCGTGACGGTGTAGTTTGTCTCGGCTCTCGTGAGCGTACGGCTTGCATATGCTACGACATATCCAGGGAATCCGGGTTTGCGCTGCGCCAGGACAGCACCGAGGCCTACACCACTGGCGTCCGTGTGCACCTCCGTTGGGGCTGTAGGGTCGTAGTGGCGTAGAATGAGAGGCGACGTCAACAAACGGCGGAGCTTCGCGAACGCGTCGTCGCACTCAGATGACCACGAATTGAGGGGCCCGTTACTTCCAAGGAGCTTCGTCAGCGGTGATATTATCGTGGCAAAGTTTCGTATGAAGCGTCGGAAGTATGAGCACAGGCCCACGAAACTACGCAGTTCTTTCACAGATGCAGGTTTGGGGAATTCGGCCACAGCCCGAAGCTTGGCAGGATCAGGAAGAATGCCGTATTTGGACACGACGTACCCCAGGATGGTGAGTTGCCGTGCTGCAAAGTGGCACTTTTTCAGATTTAGTTGTAAGCCGGCATTGCTCACACGCGCGAAAACTTCTTTCAGACGTTGGAGATGCGTGGAGAATACCGGAGCGAAGACAATGACATCGTCGAGGTAACACAAGCACGTGTACCATTTCAAGTTGCGCAGAACGGTGTCCATCATGCGCTAAAAGGTCGCAGGTGCATTACATAGACCAAACGGCATGACGTTGAACTCGTACAAGCCGTCTGGCGTGACGAAGGCGGTCTTTGGTCGAGCGTCGTCAGCCATGGGTACTTGCCAGTACCCCGAGCGCAGATCGAGAGAAGAAAAAAAATCGGCTCCATGAAGGCTGTCAATCACGTCATCGATGCGTGGCAGTGGATAAACATCCTTGCGAGTGATAATATTGAGCCGTCTGTAGCCCACACAGAACCGCACAGAACCGTCTTTCTTCGCAACAAAAACAACAGGAGACGCCCATGGACTGTCCGAGGGCCGAATAACGTCGCGTTGGAGCATATCGTCAACCTGATTATTAATTACCCGACGATCCGCAGGCGACACGCGATATGGACGTTGCCGTAAAGGTAGATGGGCACCAGTGTCGATGCGATGCGTAACAACGGACGTGCGACCAAGAGAACTTCGCCCGACATCGAAAGAAGAACGATATTCTTGCAACAGGTCCAGAAGCTCGGAACGCTGTACCGCCGTAAGGTTGTCAGCGATGGAGGGGCCAAATACATCAGCAGATGACGGATCAGAAGTGCAAACAGCATTGATGGTACGCGACCTGGGACAGCGCCTGTCATCGGGTACGCCCAGGACTTGTGCGTCGTCGACTGGTTCCACTCTGCCAAGACATTCCCCTCGAATCAAGGTAACAGTGTGCGGGGACGGGTTGGTTACAAAAAAAAATCACAGCATATTCACGGAGTGAATGATGCTTGGTGGGACGAAGCTTTGGTCAGTCCGTCCGTGCTCCCTTCCGTTCATTTGATCTTGCTTCCGTCCATCCATGCATCCGTCCATGCATCCATCGATCCGTGCGAACGTCAGTGCGTCCGTCCGTCCATGTGCCCATTCTTCCATCTGTCCATTCGTTTTCTGTCTGTCTGCCCATCCGTCCGTGCGTCTGTTTGTGCGGCCGTCTCTCGGCCTGTGCGTTGAAGCGTCCGTCCGTTCGTCCGTGCGTCCGCCCCTCTGTCTGCCTTTCCGGGCGTTCTCCAGTCCGTTCATCTATCTGTATGTCCATCCATCCGTCTCTCTAGTGAACACTCCAAGTACAGCCATCTCACATCTTTTCATCGTGTATTCATCATATACAAGTGCGGCCATGCAGCGGACATTCTAAGATCCACTCGTTTGGGTATGTGCCACCGGTGGTTACGCACTACAACGAGGGACGCACAAGCCACGCCTTAAGGAGCTTCGCCCCTAAAATAGCAGCGTTGCCCTGGTTGACCTGCACGGTCGCGAAAGGTACTAGCAACCCTTTCCTGCTACAAGCACGGCAGGATGGCGAAACGAGTGCAATTGTATCGGAGAGACCGGGGCAGTAGACAGACACAGCCGTCGTCAAGTTCGGAGGCACTGTTGTATCGTCTTTCGTTAGAATCTTGCTCAGTGTCGAGGAACTGTCTTCTGGCGTCAAATGCGAGAAGGGTGAGAGTTCAATTTCGGCGGCGGCACAGTGGGTGACGGCGTCATGGCGGGAGAGAAAGTCCCATTCCAGGATGACGTCATGAGAGCATGCCGGAATGATGATGAACTGGGCAACATACAGAACGTCCTGAATGACAACGCGAGCTGTGCACCCTGCTGTAGCATGAATACGATGCAAACTTGCGGTACGGAGGGACAACCCAGAAAGTGGCGTCGTCACTTTTCGAAGTAAGCGGCAGAGCTTTTCGTCCATAACTGATACGGCAGCTCCAGTGTCAATAAGAGCCGATGCACAAACACCGTCCACAAGCACGTCAATGACATTTGAGGGGCTGCTCTGAGGGCTTTCACATTGCGATAGCGTCGCAGTCCTTGCCTCGGGGACTGCGACGACTAGTTTTCCCGCTCATGAGCAGCCGCACTTGGCCGCATGGGGGACAGGGAACGACGTCGTGGAGACGGCGATCTTCGAGATGGACCTGGGCGAGACCGAGGTGGCATAGACGGCGGTTCTTCGTTATAAGGGCGGCTGAGTTGGCCAGCAACAGATGAAGAAATCGGAGCCGGCTGTACGCGATGGCAATAACGGGCTACGTGACCGGCGTAACCACAGGCAAAGCAGATGGGCCGGTTGTCGGGTGTGCGTCATCTGTTCACCGGGGTAGGTCTCACCCATGTCGTAAGGGCCGATGGACGGAACGGTGGCTGCATGGTGGACTGAAGCTGAGGCTGAGGGGTTACGTCAACATACGTAGCGGGCATACCCGCTGCAAAGGACGGAAGTCGAGCAGCAGCTTCAGCGTAGGTCAGAAGGGCGGGTGCTGGAACGACTTGGGGCGGCCTGGCGACCACTTGCGCGTAACTCAGGGACGCAGGAGCCGGAGGCTGTGGGGGGTGGTACGCAGGCATTACCTCCGCTATTTCCTGTTCAATCGCTCGGCGGATGGGAGGGAGAAGGGTAGTAGCCGATTGTTGAACAGCCGGTTGGTGGGCAAAGGGCAGGAGCGAGAACCGACGCGCGATTTCCTAAAGGATGAAGGACTTCAGGTCTGCCATTAACGCCACTTGGTCACAACTGGCCTCCAAGCCAGCAAGCGTTGCAGCTCGTGGTGGGGAGCGTCGGGTCATCGAACGCTGCCGGCGGAGCTCCTCGTAGCTCTGGCACAGTGTGATGACCTCAGCCACTGTGCCGGGGTTTTTGGCGAGCAGCATCGTGAAGGCATCATCGTCAATGACTTTCATGATGTTTCGGATCTTGTCAGACTCGGACATGGTGTGATTAGATTTGTTGCATAGGTCCAGGACATCTTCAATATAGCTGGTGAATGACTCACCAGCCTCCTGAGCACGTTCACGCAAGCGCTGCTCGGCTTTCAGCTTCCGAACAGCAGGGCGGCCGAAGACATTGATGATTGCGGTCTTGAAATCGGACCAGGTGGCAAAATCGGACGCGTGGTTGTTGTACCACAAACTGGCGACACCCGCAAGGTAAAACACCAAGTTGGTCAGCTTGCCGTCCTCGTCCCATTTGTTGGGGACGCTCACGCGCTCGTAAATGGCGAGCCAGTCCTCCACGTCAGTGCCATCGGCGCCAGTGAAGATGGGTGGATCGCGGATCCTGGGGACACCGGGACAAGGGGGTGGCATTGGAGGAGGCGTTTGCTGAGAGGCGTCGTGGGACATGGTAGATGGCAGGGTACGTGATCGTAGCTCCAAGGGCATCGAAGGAGATCGCAGCACCTTCACCAATTGGTTAAGGCGTTTATTAGCCGGCAACCAGCGAGCATACAAAATGGCGACAGTCACGGCCAAGCACGGACTCTCAGCGCGAGCGGCGTTCTTGTAGGGTAGCCCCACTAGGAGGTACTCAAGAGTTCGACCCATTTCAGAGTTCGGAGGCTTCGCTACAATATATATATATATATATATATATATATATATATATATATATATATATATATATATATATATTGTTATGATTGTAAAACCACAAACAAAACTAATGAGACATACTTTGCGGAGTGCAAATGCCAACGTGTGACTCACAGCTCACGGCGGCATTGGACGATTCGGCAATAGTGAGTCCACCTTCCAGCGTGGTCACAGCAAGCTGTTTATACACCCTTTATAGCTAGTGGTACACACGGCTTGGAAGCGCTTCGATTTGTTTCTTTTCATTACCAATAACATGGCGCAAAAGGCGTGAATGATTTGAATGTCTTGTAATCCGGCACGTAGTGATTGGGTAAAGCAAAAGAATGCAGCATAGACAATCACTTGCTGACTGCTTTGCATGAAACTAAATCGCAAAAGGTATGTGATTTACCAATTTTTTTTGCGTCATAAAGTACGTTCACGTTTCTTGCTTACATAAAATAATTTTCATTTCTCACAGCTCACCCGCGATAATGTATAGAAATGCAATGGTATGTCGCGGAGATCTCAGTCCTAGACATCAGTAGCAAACACTTATTTTTTCATGGTGGGTGATTGCATTCATGCTTTAGGTACGTTCGTGTCGGGCTTTGTGTGTGTACGTGTGTATACAGACATGCAAAATAACAAAAATATCACGAGATTTTCACTTTCCCAGCTCCATCTCCCCCCCCCATCTCAACCCAGCTGCGCCCCTGCTAGCCATCGATTGCTACAACTGCGCACACCTCATCTACTTTGATGAGGGTGGGAGAGGTTTAAACTCACGTGCATTCACTTTTCACACTTTCATTCCTGTTCGAGGAGGTTAAAGCGCTCTCCAGAGTTGTAGCGCTTGAGGTAAAGCTGGACTTAAAGCACTTTTAAAAACCTGAGCATAAACTCCGGCGCACCAGAACAGCTCCAATGTGAGCCTGGCCTCCTCATCAACGTCACAAAATAGAGCAAACGCCCTCAGTGGCGCCACTGAGTGACCACCGGGCACAAAGCTTTCAACAAATTGAAAAGTGCGCCTTGAAACCCTCTCGCGAGCGCAATGCGTGAATATTGTGCCCGCGAGCAATTGAATCACGCTCGTGCTTGAAAACTTATTGCTAGGGGCGTCACATGGTGTTAGCGCGGAAAGAGGCCAGGGACGCACGAGCCTCTGTCAGACATCTGTTCAAGCACGTCGTCATCTTTCTACGTGAGAGCACCTTTCCTTTTACGCACCGACACATACCGGGAAAAATCCAATCGGCGTTAGAGTTCACAGATGGTGCCACCTCCAATTGGAGTCTGCGCAATCGCGTTTTTGGAAGAGTATTGCGACAGTTTTATGTATATACATACTGTGATGCACCCCCGAAGCCTTGAAATGTATCCACAGCCATTGTGTGACAATATCAGGGAAAAAAAAACAGGTGTCGTCACGGCACAGGATGACCAGTCAGTGGAAGAGGGTGTCTGAGGGACTCCACAGAAGATGCGAGAATGGAGCTCGACTAATCAGAGGCGCTCACCGTTGCGGCACCCTGCACTCTTCGAAAATGGGGTTTAAGAGTAAGCGAATTTGACATGGGGAATGCGTTCTCGAGAGACACCGGATGGTCTAAAAGGCAGCGCGTCTTCTTCGTTTCAAATAGAGATTCATGGACCATTTTAGTTTTTGTATTTTTGTTGACTGAGACCAACATTGAAACGGACGTTTACACGATGGTTGGTACCCGCAATTTGTCAATTTGAAAGTTACGCTGCCCTTGATGTGTGAAAATGAGGTGTGCGGAAACTTGTTGGAGGACTAACCGCGCAGATATGTCTGCGGTTCCCCGATCGAAAAATGGGTAACGCTGTGAGCTGAGACAGTGATTGCGCAATGCGTAGGATGAGGAAGCCATGCTGCATGGTTTCGTTCAAGCTGTCTACATTGTCCACATTATCGGGCAGCCACTTGCTCCAGCTGACTCCGAAAGCAGCAGCGTCTCAATTTGGTACCTCAGCACACCGGGAAACTTATCCATAGAAATAAATATAAGGCCATCATGTATGGCATGCATTGTCTGCTATAGATGTTGATGGTTTGAAACGCTGGTTAAAATTTCATCAAACTTTTGACGCTGGTTCCGCCACGTGTCGTTCTCCACTTTCGTTCAAAGTGTGGATTCCCTAACTGAGCAAAAGTTGGAGTTCAGGGTAAGCAGCACCCAGACCCTTAGGGTGCCTTTCTGAGATACATGCCTCCGTAATACACTGTTTGATCCAGAAGAGAATCAGAAATTTCTTGATGATAATTCCTAATAAACGAGAATTCTCCTTATTTCGCGTGAGTTGCTGCATTGCTTCCAGATCCAAGTAAAACAGTATTTGTCATAGTTTTTCCTTACTGGGCGTGCGTGTTCCCGTGAAGTAAACGAATGCAGTAATGGCAGATTTTAGGCAGGATGTCTCAACCGAACAGTTTTCCAGATATCTTGCGGCAGTATAACTCGGTCAACCTTCATTGGTGCGCCGGTGCTCACTCCACAGAAGATGTCCACACTTTGGTGACCTTTTAAAGCTACTGACAACTGCCCACAAGATGAAATCAGATGACTGCATAGATGGCAAGATTCTCCTTCATAGTGATTCAATCCAACCCTGTTTTTCTCGTGAGAAGTTGAGTTATAGTTCTATCTCTTCATTGAAAATCGCGAGAAATGATTTGTGGCACCTGGTGGCATGAAATTCAATTATTTGATGTATCCTGTTACCTGACCGTAGACTAGTGTACGTGGTCAACAATTTTCTAGCTAGTATTGATGTATCGTTTGCTTCTTTATGGTAAAAGTTATTGGTTCATAAAAATTCACATAGGCCTGCATTATAGCATGCATTAAAGAAGCGCTGCCTTCGCATAAAGTAATGATTTCATATTCGTAAGCGCGTATTGAGCAACTTTTCTGCGTTCTCATGAAGCCATCCACGCAGTTTTCAGGTCGGTAAGATTTAGGAGCGACGTTGTTTTTCTACGTACACTCGTGTCAGAAATGATGTGCACTGCTACTCACCACGGCCGCGCATATGCGCAGGGACAAGCCGTCCACGACACTGGCGCCACAACCAGTGGCGCAACAACACAGGGAAGCTGTATAAAGCCACAACGTGTCATTGTGACAGCTTGTTATTTTCATAAATAGTTGTAAAGCTCAGAATAAGCGAGTTCAAGCATATATAGTTACAGGAACTCTTGCGAAATCAGAACAACGACAGCATGCACAAGTCGCTCGAAAGGTTACGGACATAGCTATATCAATATTGAGCTTTGATGGACAAAAAGGGACATCCATGTTGAGATCTTTCAGATAAAAAAATACTACTGATAAAATACCTATATGCTTTTCGGATTAACTAAGACAGCTACGAACACTGAACGCTCAGCCTTCTGTCGCACCGTAAAATTCTGGATCGAAAAAATTGGTTGTCGGTTTCTTAGAAGTCCTGTGCTTATTCAGTGCTTCTAATGATGACTAACCATCAAAATTGAGACCAAGCTGAAATGGTCAAAAGCTTCACTAATGCTTAGCATGCAACGCTTGACAATCTCACCATCAGTACGACAGTCATGAGTTTGACCAGGACAATCTTAGATTCAACGAGTTTGAAGCCGAGTTCACGTGTGAATTTTATTGATTTACAGACGCCTATTGCAAGGATCGACTCCGGGTACCATGTTTCCTCTTGCCAAAGAGCAGTGCTCTTGCCGCAATGCAATGAGCGGTTCGATTCAGTTATGAGCGGAACAGCACAGTCTATGCTCAAGCGTGCGAAGAGCTCAATGCTACTTCATAGCGGCGCTACGAATCTCGCACTCAATTTCACCACCCTCACGGCGCACAACGCACTGCTGTTGCAGCTGGAAAGCAAGTGTCATTGGTCATATTTGCTGAAAAAAGTGTTGGTATTTACTTGTTTGTATATACCTTGCTTTTCTACCGATGAAGTATTGTAGAAAAATATTCAGATATTCGTTTAAAGGAAAACGACCTATGTCAGTGTTGTGTTCGCGTCCTTTTGTGACCTTCAAGAGGGGAACTTCTCATGCTTCAAATGAAACGATAAAACTTGCCCATAGAGAGGAAGAGGAGAAAACATTTATTAGAGAACCAAGGAAAATGGTTTCTCCATATTGTCAGAAGACACGACGCTTAGTTAGCCAAGAACACTCCCCCCCTTCTTGGCGGCTGCCTCTGCCCGCCCTTTGACCCAGATCTGCTCGTCAGGGCAACACCTGCTCTAGGGTCACAACTGAGCAGTATGGTCTCGCACTGCTACGTTAAACACTCCCGTGGAAGACGCGGTGGTCAGTTGGCAAATACATGGCGCGAAATTCACGCTTCCATTGCTTTGCTGTTGAAATTGTGACTGAGTGGCAGCGTTGACGTGTTAGCATGCAGCTTTTGTTTTAGCATAGCATCAAATGTCCCATACGCTTTAATGGCACCAGGCGCATTCTTGCTGATGGTTTTGTTAACGCTTATTTTGTTTTACTAACGCTGATGTCCTACCAACGATCCACCACGTACTATCCAGGAGACTGAGAGAGGCATTCGTTCACGCACTATGCAGACGGCGCACGAGTAACACAACGATCTTTCACTAAGACAAAGCGCGCGCTGAAGCCAATCTGAGAATAGCGGCACTTCGGAGTGTAGCGGCAGAGTAACGCCATCTAAAAAATGAGACGAGAAATGGTCATCCATTCCTCTTTCACATCTCTTCTTCTCTCGGTTACACGTGACTAGTGACAAGGTTAAACTATCAGGAGCTTCGCCCCTAAACCCCGAGGGCTGCGATGCAGTGACCCAAGCTGGCACGCACGTGCAACGGGCATTTAGGAAAAACGAGCGTAGTTGCTGCTGCGTCGGCTGTGGTCGATGACGCTCGACGGTGGTGAAAATATGAGCACTGCAGTGTGACACCCCTTCGGCACACGGGAAGTCCCTGCAAGTGCGCCATTGCGGAAAATGCTGCTTTCATTTCAGCATCTCGACAAGCTTGATGCTGAAGATAAAAACATACGAAACTGCGCAATCGAGAATCAGAATGATGGGCGTAAGGAGCGGGAGACAAATATATGTACAAGACCAAAAAAAAATGCTCGCAGTAGGCGTTCAATCAGTCCTATTTTATTCTAAACAAATAAACAGCTCATTGTAGTTCATCTTGTCTTAACTGACCATGACAAAACTTTCAGTTTCTTGTATAACAAGACTATAGCACCTGCCAAAGGTTTTGTGATTTTTTAAAATGCGAAGCATTTCTTAGCGAACTTCGGCAACTTAGAGCGTATCTATCTATCTATCTATCTATCTATCTATCTATCTATCTATCTATCTATCTATCTATCTATCTATCTATCTATCTATCTATCTATCTATCTATCTATCTATCTATCTATCTATCTATCTATGTAGCCGCTTACGTTTCGGCACTCTCATGGTCAACCAGTCAACTTGGCGTGAACGAAAATTAGCGTGGGAGGGTAAGCTGATTTGAGAAATATGACGTGCTGGTCAAGACAATAATAACGTCAAAATCTCGTCGCATACATCATCAAACACTTCCCGCCAGACAGTGGCACATACTCATGGGTGGGTATGTGCTTCTGGTATGCGAGTATGTGCCACAGGTAATTGACAATTAGTATCTACCCAGGAACAACGAGAACGCACACGAGAAATTTTAACGCGCGAGCGTTAAGAACTACGCGACATCGGTAGCGTTGACCCGACGAATGCAAAGAATAAATGTCAGGGTCTACGCTGGAATCAAACCCAAGCATTCTGCGTGGCAATGAAGTATTTTGCCACAGAGCTACGCCAGGTCTCGGAATTACTTTTCGAATAGACGCTAATTTTCGTGAAACGCCAATAGTGGTTGCAGTGCTGCCTACCCAATTTTATAAACATTACATATGTACTCCTTTGATACAGCCGTCACATCGGGTTAGCGTCAACTGTGGTTAGTTGCCAGGCGCTGAACTTGATTTATATAGCAGCGTCCAGAGCAAGCATTCTCGTGAGCATCAGCGCTTTTTAGGAGCTTCTGGTGTTGCTAACACGCATGTTCGAGTGGGCATCGTTGCGCAAGTGCAAACAACTCGTTATGTAAACATCTGCAACTATTCAACCTATGTAAGTGCGTGAAACATTTTTACATATATTTAGTGTCATTTCATGACGTGTCGCTTAATAGAAAAGTTGTAACACGGTCACCTTCCCTCCGCATGCTTCGCATAACGTCGATTCCCAGGTATGTGGGATCTGCCGAATTCACTAATGTTAGCTTTGGGAGCCAGTAAACTTATAATAAGTCACCATTAAATAGTAGGTAAGCGACTCAAAATCTTTTTTTTTTCAAGTAGTCGGCTTACAACAAAGCACGCATGACTTCATGCATTCAAAACAGAATAAAGTATTCCACCATCCTCTCACCAAGGTTCGTCGAAGAAACGTGGGTAGTGTGGCGCATGAAATGTTTCTGTTGGATGTCACGAAGTTCGTCACACTAACTGACTGTCATATACATTCTTCAAGATGAGCTAGAGGAGTTCCAGCACCTGCGCCAAGCATGCAAACTCAACGTTAAAATATTTACAGACCACGGTACAGATGGGAAAACAATATTGCATCTGCTTCGTTAGGCGGTCTTTATTTTGATCTACGGCATGTTCCCAAACGCGCTTACAGCATAGACTGTCCAGTTCGATTGAATAAAATGAAATATTGGTGAGAATTTGTAAGTGTTTTCACGCTACTACTGGTCTGGAGAAAGTTATGATATCTCTAACTTTCTCTACAATTTGACTACAATATCTCGGCAATTTATGATTTATTTACAACTTTTCACACCAAATGCCACAGGAATGTCTCTTAGTTCTTATGAAAATTGTGTCTAACAAAATAAATGAGCCTTTCATTTTACACTGTATTACAGGATGATGTAGTAGCACCACACGGTGACAACACATCAAGGTCATAGCTTTGGTAGACCGATCTGTGGCGCCTTGCGTTAATGTACTGCAAATTACAGCCGCTTGACGAGGATACCTTCGTAATCATTAACTACCCCTAGGGGCTCGGTCTAATAAACAACTCTGTCCTTTTTTATCCGCCCCCTACATCCAACGCAAGCACCTCCACAAAGTGAACAAACTTCCGGAGTAGCGCTAACTATGTGCCTCCTAATACGTGGGCGTGTGTGTCCCTGCAGCGGCTGTTTTGGCCAGCACTGCCGGCTTTCAGAAATGTTTGACATAGTAATTTATCAAAGGTAGTGTGAAGCGTGCTGAACGTAACCAGTCCTGCAGATGCTTTTGCGTCTTTTTTTATTCTTATACAACACGTGCAGTTCGTAGAAGAGCGTCTCCTGATTTTGCACCGTGCCTTGCAGCTGGCGGAGCCTGTGTCCGTTCGTGCACGCGTAGAACATAGCTTGTTACTATGTGGCAGGCTTGCACAAAGTTCGGCAGTCTTAATCGCACGCTCTCGTTCTGAAGCAATAAAAGCCCTATTTTCGCAAAAAGCAGAGGGAGCTTTGCAGCTATTTGGCAGCTCTGCATAATGTTCAGGAGTATAATTAATCACACGCTTTCATTCTAAGTCACTACCGGCCCAACCTTTGCAAGCAGCAGACATATCTTTGCAGCTACATGGCAGCTTTGCAAAAAGTTCAGTAGTATTATTAATCACACCTTTTCATTCCTATGCACTAACAGTCTGCAGTTTTGAAACGGCATACAGAGGCTACTTGCCTTGCTAACGTGGCGATTCCATCTGCGTTTCGTTCCATCAGGAGCAAACAGGCCATCAACACTTCCTTAAACAAGAGCAATCGCCGTGTGCTCTAATCACCTATTTTCATGCTTCTTGACAGCTGCAATATTTCTGTTTAGGCCATGCATTAGCACTTGTGGCCATTTATTGTCAGAGCGGCAACAAGGAAAATAAGTTAGTGAAAAATATAGTAACAAAAAAAGGTGAGCAAGGCCGCAAAGTCATTTCCGAAAAATGGCAAAATAACCAATAACTGTTGGCATTAAAATTAAACCGCTGACTGTTCAGTATCAAGGCACTTCTGGGCCCTTGGCCAATTGAACCTTTACAGACGTAAAGTTTAAAATTGTTAAAACATTTTTATAAGATAGCGAAATAACTGAAAAGTACTGTTAGATAAAGAATTTTCATTTGTATAGCACATATTTCACTATTTATGCGCAGTAATATATGACACCCATAATTTTTGTGTTCTGAAGTACATGACGTGTCGACTGTTATGTACACATGAGCGAATACATTCCCATAAAGACAACACGTGTGCACTCATATGTTGTGGTGATTGGATTGAATGTTAACAAGACACCTTACCAGAGACACTATTCATTGACTTTCGAATATTTCTTTATCTTTGTGTTCGTGCTGTTTAATATGTGTGTATGAGTGTGTTCTTGCATAGGTGTTCTCGGGTGTTTTGTTCCCCATGTACTGTCCTTTTTTTTTCTTCTAATATTTATGTTTAACATTCATGCAAGGGCTATGGAGTAGCCGGTGCCTGAATTGCGCGCTAATATTTTCTTATATATTACATCAGCAAAAGAAATGAAACTGTGTTAATATATACTTTGCTAAAAAAGTTGCATAATATTTTTAGATACATTGCAAATCATAGCTGATCCGAAGAGGATGACATCAGACCATCATGTAATTTCCTTTGAATCAGCTGTGATAACCAGACCATGACAACTATGATGGCATCGATAGCCCACTATCGATGGTTTGAATTGAGGCTTTCCTGACATTCCGCGCAGTTCATGGACACTCTGCTTCGTCCGTCGTAAATTACAACTAATAATAGAGTTATCTTCTTTATGTATCATTTTTACACCTCAAGGTGTTTTGATTTTTGAACGTGCTCTAAAGTTGTCTGGCGAGGTGGAAAGCGAGCACAGCCATCACTGGATGCGGCGCGAGCGCCTGCTTTGAAAAATCGCAAGTGGTTTTGGCTTCTGTGATGTATGCGGCTTATTTCACCGATTTAACAAATCTACAGAGTCTAAGGTTGCTGCTTTTTTGTTGGACTTTCACCCTGAGAGTGACGAAGATGCAAGCTAGCGAGGAACATCGGTGAGCTTCGCTTCCATCTTCTGCCCGTATCATTTCGCGTTTCTGCACCAGCCTACCAGGATGCAAACTTTTAGAAATTGCAAAATATTCAAGGGCAACTAGAAAACCCAAGCTGAAAACACAAGTTTGCTGCAAGCCACACAAGGTTAAGCTATGCTTTCTAACGAGGAAGCGATATAACACACGAAACGCCCATTGTAGCACTCGCATTAAAAACATCTTCCCGGGCAACTTCTGTTCAATAAAAAACTTGAAATTTCTCAGTAATGGTGGCTATTAGAGAGCAGCATCTGATGATTCTATTACGCTTGTTCTTAATGGAGATAACCGCGTGTCTAGAAATTCTGTTGAGTTTTGTCACGTAATTTAGACTTCGGTACTTTATATTGCTCAATAGTTTACGTATAGTATCTTGTAAATAAAAATCGTATGCATGCATTGTTCATTTCGTCGGTCATTATTTTTAGCATTAGATAAAATATTTGGAGGCTGTAGTTCCTTCCTCAAAAAAGATGTAGTGCAACCTACGAAAACAACCCTTTTCGGAGTGGTAAAGAAATAGTTGAAAAACCAACCTTCCTCTAATCTAACTTGCTTTTCAACAAACGTTCTGCTGCGAAATAACACGACAGGAAGTTAGCGTCTGGCATTCAACATCTGTTTTTTTTTTTTTCACCTATAAGCGTTGTTGATTCCACTACAGATTGCAGTAGGTCCTAAGTTTATTTTGACTTCGGGCAAAACTGTCAAAGTTTTGCCCGACCACACTCTTGCTTTCGCTAAACTATACTGCAGCTGCTTCCGGCATTCTCAGAGGCAATATTCGAAATCCTGAGAGATGCCGCGCCAACTGTACATGACAGGTCGCTATACCTTTGTCAATTTCTTATGCGTTTTTTTCTCTCCTTTGTTTTGATGTTATCGATTCTTATATGTATTGTTGAAGCGAACCCTCTTGTGCATGAAGGATATAAAAACTGAGACAATCAATACTTTCAAATATTTCGCTTTGCTAACAGAGCCTAGCTTGGTTTGTCTTGAACTCCCGCAGCATAAATGTGCTACCTAATATTAGAACAATTTAAGCTCCTTGAAACAACTATGAATCATGAATTAAGTTACAAAACAAAAAGCCCACAAACAGCTTGCAGATTGCAATTGCCATAATGTAGGCGTGCACGTTGCAAAACAAGTCGAGCCACCAAGCATTAAACGTCAAAATCAGCCGCGTTGAACAAGCTGTTTCCCCTGAAAAGTCCTTCAATTCGTCCTTTTCTGCTCGTTCTTCTTTATCCGTTCTGCACATTCGCGTGAACTGTCAACTCAATGTTATTCCAGTAAACGAACGGGTACACGAATGTCGGACTCGAGTTTCTCTTGCAGTGGGCCAGATTGGCATGAAAATTACTACTGTTTCCACGCAAAATAAAAATACAGTCCAGTATACTTCGCGAAAAATTAGGTACTCAGTCGTACCATCAAACGCTCACTGCGCTATTCAAAAGAACCGCAAAAATTTTTAAAAGCAAGGAAATTGCCCAACCACATCTCAGTTCGCGAGACATTTTATACTACATCGCGCAGCTGGTCAACCACGTCTCATTTTTCTACTCTAACGGCAAGCCTCAGCTTTGCAGTGTTCGTTTGCCTGGCGAGTTATGGTGTTATCGGGCAAACAGGAACCAAGGCTGTGTAATGCGCATGTAGCTGGGAGGGTTCACGGGGGTGGTGTCAAGATCGCTGGCCCATAAGAGCTTATACGACCCCTATACGCGATGCCACCCACACCTAAAAAGGGCATTTTTTTCCTCAGTTTTTGTAAGTTGTCTCACTTGTGAGAAAGAAATAACGGATCGTTCGGAGCTTTCAAAGCAGCTTTTTGCACGAATGTGTATACCTAGAAATATAGGCGTATATACAAACATATGCTCAAGTTTTCAGCAATGCGCCGTCTTGAATGAGGCCCCCGTTCGTCGTAGCCTTAATTTGTCTTGCTTTACCGGACATATGTTTCTGTAATCTTGGAGCTTAGAGGAGCTCGGTAGCGGTGCGTCATTTCGCTCAGACGTTCTCTTCGTAGAATCAGAATAAAAAGCGAAACAAAATATTTTAAATGAAAAGAAAAAAGGTATACAGCGCATATTTCATTTTGTACCGTGGTTGCAGAAGAAATTAAGCGAAGTTGTTAATTTCAGCGAGCGCGTTCATTCTCGAAGCTCAGTTCTTGCACGTCCACAAATTTCTCTGCATTAATTTGTCTACTTTTTTCTTGTGAGTAAGAACGTTTGTCTGAATTTTGTACCACTCTCTTGTTTATACTTAGTCATCGCTAATGAGAACACGATGACCTGGACACTCCATTTTATTGTTTGCTTGCTTCAGTTTGAATTTAGAATAATTTACCTCGAAGAAGGTAAGTCATTACGGGTCACCTAAGGAATATTACGATAATGAATTCATGAACGAACGAATGTATGCATGAAAAGCTTTATGTCCTATTATCTGGAAGATGGCAATGGAAGTGAACATAAGAGGGGAACAACTTGAAGTAGGCCTCATATACTTTATCTGCCCAGACATTCAACGGCTTTGCTGGTTCTGTGAATCCTCTCTTTCAGGACACCCCTGCTTAAAAGAGGTCGTAAAAATTGATGTTCGTTAAGGTACTGCCATAAATACATTTGTTCTTTGAATTTGGGCAGTGTAACATACTATTAACAGCTTTTCAACCAATCGTTCTCAGCGGAACAAAGTACACGACGTATAGATTGTTTTAGATGAAGGAGACGTGAAATACTCTGCCGTCACTTGATGGCGCCTGCGATTAAAAATAGCCCGGCAAACATACTTTGAGGTTGAGTTAGAAAACTATGAAGGGCGCCTAATTGGACACAAATGGAATGCCTTACTTCCCCAAGTAAAAAATCTGTGGAGTTAAAATTATTTACCACAAGACGTCGTTCTGTTAAGTTACGTGGTCTAGTCCAGCATGGCGTAAGAGGTGAACGTACAAGCTGCGTCGTCGAGTAGCGCCAAAACAGATAGCCTAGTAAATATAGGCAGCAGTTTGAATTTTTTCTAATTTAATTTATACCCCTCTATCTCTATTCTCTTTCTGACCATTTTCCCCACCCCTGTTCAGGGTAGCAAACCAGTTCTTCTAGGTTAACCTCCCTGTCTCTTCCTTTTATTTATTTCTCTCTCTCGCTCTCTTTGGTCCTGCCAGCATGTTTTTTAGGTGTCAAGCACATTCAGAACATCCTAAAAAAATTCGGACTGCACCCAGGCCATCTTTGTAGCAATGGTACAAAAAAGAGAGGCCATTGAGAAGGTTGACGTATTCTGCGAGTGGCTCATTTTCTCTGTACCGCTGGCAGCTGTGCCTACACGGAGAGAGGAAATACGAGTTCCATCGCGTAAATCACCTGTAGAACTATACTTTCTCGAAAAGCAGTGATATTCTACCCAAAAAGACGTGCCAGCCGTCTGCGGGGCTCCTCGATTTCTTGACACTCGGCACTTAGAAACGTTGCGCGTGCATTGTGTGCCAACATTTAAGTCCACTGCGGAAAAGAGCTCATTTCGCACACACTCCAGTGTCAGTGTCGACTGAAGCGTCCATGGTTGCAAGCGAAAAAATCCGTGCAGTCCATGATCGAAAATATGAGCTAGATGGGAATAAACAAATAGTAAGAAATGTTCGGTTCAATTGGATTCGCAGATTCGAACATGCGACCCCTCGAGCCGTGACGCGATTCGTTGAGTTGCATGGCCTTGACGCATACATCCTGAAGCATACTCATTGCGATGTATAATATCAATTATTTACAGTGTTTGCAAAAAAAATGTCATGCGCAAACTTTGATTGTTACGGTGAGAACTTCACGATGACACCTGGAGGCTAAATCAATGGCACACGAAATGGCCATTTTTCCAGTACGAATATACCCTAGTCATCAGTGTGAACCTTCGACTAAACTGAATGCACTGAAATATGAGCGTATACAAAACAAAGCCTTACAGTTCATTTTCAACTCATATTACAAAACTCGATCTGTTAGTGATCTTGGAGACAAAGTCGGACTAATGACGGTGAAACGAAAAATGTAAATGAATCGACTGATATTCCTTTTTTTCGCATATTGATGGAGATTACAGACTTAAACTAAGAAAATACATGGTCGTACAGGAGCTTACCACATGCACAACAAAACATTCTTGGGCCAACCTTGGGCCAAAGCCAAGCTAGAGTTTCGCTCCCATTTAGCCTGGCCATGGCCAAAGTTTGACTTACAAAAGTCATGCTGTTCTGGCTTTCACACCATTTTCTTTGCTTTCGATCTCACCTTTAGCGTATACAACAGCTACCACAAGGATCCACGACCATTGGGGCATGTTTATAATTAATAAATTATTATTAACGAACGTTAGTTGTCGGAATGGAGAAGTATCACTAGAGGTGAACCTGGATAAATTTACGAAAACTGTACTACAGATGTCGAACACCACCAGAATTTTTATGAGCTCTTTTATGTCAATGTATACAGTGAGCAATAAACAACTTCTTTAAGTTGACGGTTTACTTTCGCATTGTATTGTTTGCTACAACAGGCGGAATCATCGACTTTTTTTTTCTATTTAGTCGAGTTTCACCCACAAAACGCAGTGTTTGCAACGCTACGCGCAGACCACGACGCAATATTTTGGAAGCTTTGCGATCATACGTGGTGTCCCACTTATCACGCCGCACAACTAAAAAAAATAAAGGAATGGCGTTACCCGAAGCAAACCTAGTGCACATCATTCCCAGTATACTTAGGTAGCCACTAATAACTTTTGGTTAATTACTATTAGGTAATTAGTCCAATTGTATATGTAACTCAAACATTACTCGCCTCACTATCACAATGTAAATGAGAAAAATTGCACATATTCAAATCACTTCCATATGTGTTACTTCCAATGATTACGTATTAATTGAGTGCTCATTTTTGTCTGTGAATTGAGAGAGTCCCAGAAATAAGAAAAATAACGCGTGACTGTGCTCGCAACCGTAAAATGAAACAGTGCTTTTTAATAAATAATTTTACTGGAAGCGACTGCTTTGCCTCTTTTCTGTTGCCAGAGACAGCGTTTTGCAAGGGGGGGGGGGGGGGGGGCGTATACATCGAGTGCCAACAACATGTGTCACAGTTTTTTTGCAGGGATTCGATCGGCTTGATTGTACGTCACTGTCACCATTCATATCTCAAGGTCAACTGTTCTCATTGATGACCTGACCGGATCACTGTACTGATTAGAGCGATTAAAACATAACTGTGTAAGATCAAGGTGGTGCATTTGTTCCGACTCTGAATGGCATATAGCGTGCTCTGTATTTTTTTTCGCTTTTCGATTTCCTTCAGTGCTTTGTCTGTGTAATGCACGTAGCATTCTAGTGTTATTTTTTCCATTTCACGAGCTTTATTTATTACCAGGGAAAAATGAGGACGCAATTAGTATGTTGTTGAAAGTATATAGCGCAGTAGAATGGTGTTTCAACATACGCAGAGCTGCCTCATTGACATTTTGATAATTAAACGGGTACTTTTTAATACGGTTATGATTATGACTGAATAATTATGTCATTAACTAGAAAAAAATGTATGGTATACTTCAGTACATCGGGAACTATATACACAAGCTTTGCTTCGCGTAACGCCACTCCTCTTTTTTTTTCAATTCGCGTTGCTTGATATTTGGGACTCTCTGTAAAAGATCGTTTGTTTGAACTGCAGGACACACATAGTGAAGTTTATTCAAGAGTTAATACGAGCCCATGCAATAACCCTGACAGGTTTGATGGCTGCATTATAAAAGACGGCTCCTTCAACCGAAGACAGGATTACTCGACGGCCGACAACAATTTTTGCCGCTATCAGCGTAGAGCGTGCATTGCTTGTGTTTTGACCGTTTTTTTACCTGGCACATTGTCACCCAAACAGAGAGTTCCGCCCTTCCGTGTGTTACTCAAGCCTTCTTCGTCATCACAACGTCTTCGAAAGTTCAAATATGAAAGTGACCACAAGCTTGCAGAATCATTTTGAACACTGCGAGATGTAACCTGTGTCAAACTACACCGGGATATTATAAGCACCTAACACAATTTTTTTTAATTTGCCAGAACTGTCACGAGAGACACGAGAGCACGTGCAGCAATATTAGTGTGGTTAACTTAAACAAATCCACTACTCCAACAGACTAACAGCCGCGTCAGTTTATTGTACTCTTTCCCATCGTTATAAGTGTGCTATCTTTCGTTCTGTTCCACATATCAAAACTGCGACTCATCTCCAGAAACAACAGCGTTCCTGTTATGATAGCACAAAGCAGCGACGTCAAGCATCGTCGCCCTGTTGATTTGTTGACCTTATGCCACAGCCAAGGCGGAGTTCGCTATACCGTACACTGCTCAATAAGGGGCGCCGAGGCCCGTTCGCTCACGTATGTTTGTGAATAACACAGACTGCAGTCACAACGCCTTCCATATTGGCTCCGCAATATCAGGGCGGAGAAAACCTTTCGTCGACCAATCGTGCGGAAAGCGTACGCGACGTCCACAGCACACTGTTTATTTTTTCTTTACACATCTGGTCTGTACCAAAGCACGTGCGGTCGTGAGCTGACGCTCCGCCATGCACTAATAAAGCGCAGTGAAAGGAGGACAGAAGGCGACAGCGATGAATGAAAAACATTGGCCCCGTATCTGAATGTTTCACTGCAAATTTTGTCGAAAGACGATAGTCTTGCGTCTGGAGAGAGTGAACAAAGAATTTATTTGATGTTTTGCGCGAAAAAATCGATAAATGCTATTCCGGAAGCGCTGCGTTAAAGTCTCGATCTGTGCAGCGGAGGCGAACGAGCGCATCCAGGCATGTTAGACACTAGCGCTATCTGACAGTTATCTTCGAAAACGAAGGAAGGTGTGTGCGCCCACGGAGAAAGATGCGCGCCTGTCCTCGGAGGAGATAAGGTGTAAACGCAAACAGACTGGCAGGTGCCACCACTGGGTCGTCTTAGCATATTGTTGGAAACACTTGCCTTATTGAGCATCGCCTTGCGCTGTCAGCGCAGCATGATAAACGCTACGGTCCTTAGAATAACTTACATGAGCCTTTTCTAGTATAAAGCCTTGCATACATAATATTGACATGTTGTTGTAGTGCCTCAGATACGCGCAATAATTTATTTTTAATTGACAGTCGTACAAGTATAAACGCTGAAACATGAGCAACGGTGGTGGTCGGTGCGAATGGGGTTAGCCGTTTAGGGCATCGCTTGGTGTCACTTAAATGGGGTATGGTTACGGCGACAAACAAACAAACAAATGTACAGATAGACAGGCCAAAAGTTTTGTGTTGAAGTACCCCAAGAAAGGCTATCGTCTTTAATACCCTTAAGAGTTGTCTATAATAGCATGAACCAGCCTTCGAGAGCATCTGCTGGTAGAATGTCGTCAACAATGAATAATGATGAACCTATAGACTTAGTGTAAGCGCTAAGACCGTAATAATAATGATGATAATATTATTTTATTATTATTATTATTATTATTATTATTATTATTATTATTATTATTATTATTATTATTATTATTATTATTATTATTATTATTATTATTATTATTATTATTATTATTATTACTATTATTATTATTATTATTATTAGAGAAAAAAGCGTTTTATAGTACCCTGCTTCTCTACCAGATATGGAGAAGCATGTAGAAGTGTATATATTCCAAAAATTTTCAATGCACTACCTGACGAATTATTTTCAGCGAGTTGAAAGAGTCAAAAAAGAAATTACTCGCTGCGCTGAGCTGTAAAATCACATGGTCTATTTGTATGCCACGTATGCTCTGTGCCCCTCCTTTTTTCCTCTTTTTTATTTACTGCCTATAAAAAAGTAATGGTGTCAATCGTTTGTCTGTTCGCTGGTAAGGAAAGAACGATAGTTTTGTTACCTTGTATCCACATCGTTGTAACCGGCTCTGCCGGGCCTTGTCACACAAGTCCTATGGACTTAGACAGGCCCATTTCATTGTATTTCTTATGGTTGTGCACAATAAAATGCTATTATTATTATTATTATTATTAATAACATTATATTATTATTATTATTATTATTATTATTATTATTATTATTATTATTATTATTATTATTATTATTATTATTATTATTATTATTATTATTATTATTATTATTATTATTATTATTATATTTTGCAAGAAGCAGTGTATTTTGATCTTTCCCTACCCAGAAACAGCTCGAAGCCATTTCGTGAATTTTTTCAACGTGATGATTTTGTTTGTTTCAAGATCTTGGCATGTAGAAAACAGCCTTTCTACGCAAGTTTACGAGCAGTACATCCTGAATGCATACAACAAGTGCACCGGAACAAAGGAAGATCCTAATTCGAATCCTTCGGTAAACAAACAATTGTAGCAGCAGGGGCAGGCTCTAAGACAAGGATCAACGTACATAATTTCGGATTAAGCACAGATGCTGAGTTGTGGAGCAGCCAAGCTCTACGTGGGGACCGATTTCTCTCTTTTTCTCGCTCTCACACGCACACACACGCACACACACACACACACACACACACACACACACACACACACACACAGAGAGAGAGAGAGAGAGCTTCTTTTGAGGCAACATAAAAGTTATTTTGGTGATTTATTCTGTATTTGCAATCGATCTATTGTTTTCTTTTTTCTACGGGTTACCTGGTCTTCAAATAGAATTACCTACGACCACAGGGCTAGGTGCATTTTTCTCGTTTATGCATGTTATTTAATTGTTATGTTACTTGTTAATGTGCAGTGTGCACATAAATTCGTGATTAGATGAACTTTTGAGACGAAGGAAGTAAAGAAAAACAGGAAGGTTAACGAGAGTGAGTCCCTAGTTTGCTACGTAACCAAAACGAGGACGGGCTATGTAAGAAAGAACGAAATAAATAAATACATAAATAAATAAGTAAAGAAGGAAGCAAATATTTAATAAAGAATGAACGAAAGGAAAAGGGAGAAAAAAAGTGAAGAGTCTGTGTCGACAATAGAGAATGAGACAAACAAACAAACAAAGCAACAAAAAGTATGATAATTACTAAGTAAATACGCTAAAGTACGCAATAGAGAACTCTTAGGTACTCAATAGACAGTAATCTACCAAGGAAGAACGTTATCGTTTCTCGTTACGAATGATTTTTTTTTACCTAGCCATACACGCTTTCGTTGCATAATTCTGTACAAGTTCACCTCGGTAAAACCTCGTGCTTCAGCATATTAACTAATGACAAAAGGGAAAGAAAAGTAGGTATACTAAAGCAAAAGAATAAATCAGCGTTAAGTGCATAATTAAAAATTTTGACTAAACGTGTTCCCGGAATGTTAAGTACTTCAAGATTCTTTCTACGTGCGCTTTTCTTGTCGTCGTTACACTTTTGCTTCTCAAACAGC
Organism: Rhipicephalus microplus; assembly: GCF_043290135.1. NCBI lineage: Eukaryota > Metazoa > Arthropoda > Arachnida > Ixodida > Ixodidae > Rhipicephalus > Rhipicephalus microplus. The sequence goes on from NC_134704.1 coordinate 67,552,510, forward strand.
AATTTCAAAAAATTGAATAGGATTGTTAAGACGTACGTTTACTCTGAAATGCCGGATGTATGGTGATGACGTGTCTGCATAGTACTCCCGGTGTCAAAAAGGGTGTATTCATATATATATATATATATATATATATATATATATATATATATATATATATATATATATATATATATATATATATATATATATATATATATATATATATATATATATATATATATATATATATATATGTATGTATGTATAATTCAATTATATAATACATTATTTGAACTGCCCGATTCATCTAAGACAGGCACAAAATCTGTCGGCCCTGTATTTAACGTTCGTGTCAGCGTGTGCAGGCTGAATTAACACCCATGGCGTAAAAACAGAATATACGCTGCGTTCTGCTTCGCTATGAAACGTGACACCAGTCCCAACAAACTAAACTAAACGAGCTGCATGTTAGCGCCTTAACCCGTATCGACAATCGTGTACCTCTTCGGGCTTCAAAACCAATACTGGACGAGACCCCGTGGAAATAGCACTGCAGAGTATGGTGTAAGAAAAATCATTTTTTGCTGCAAAGAAGTTCCCGAGAGACAAAAAAAAAAAACAGCTGTGTTCCGTAACTTCTCAGATGCTCACGTGGGCAACAACAGCCCTGAATAAGAGATCAAGACAGCTGGAACGGAATATACCTGGGAGGGCCTCCGAAAGAAAAAGAAACAGTGCTATCACAAGCAGAGAACTGAACGCAAAAGGAGTTGGCGCGTTCTGTACTCCTGAAAGCGATCAATCAATAGAGAGCTACATTTTGCGCGAGATATAGAAGCCGTGTACGAGTTCAAAGATGTCTAGTACCACTTCCTCTTCGCTGTGTGCTAGTCTCATCTTCCGCGCATTATTGCTTGCAGCGTGACCATATGCTGCAGCTCAATTCTTGTGTGCCGCTACCTATGCCCTTATCGTCTTTTCGGACATTGGATTTCTTTGTATTCAAGACGGACACGCTGTCTCTCGAGGTGTTCAGTATCGTTCAAGAAAAAGCGCTTTAAAGGAACGGTCACTCCAAGACCAAATCCTCAATATCTAAGTTTTTCGTTGTTGTTTTTCTCCAAGGCTTTCAAGTCGACTAAAGAAGCTCCGGAAAGGTACGGTGTTGATATGGACTTTATTTCTTTCGCAGACACGACTACATTTGGTACAGTGGCCCTCAAGTTTGGGTGGCCTGGCTCTTTCTTAAACCAGTACAGTTCGTACATAGTAATTTCGTCCAACGCACTCCTCCAAGATCAAGGAAGGCACGTTTAAGTATCATTCTCAAAAGTGGCTGCTTCGTTTTACCATTATGGTTACTAATTCGAGTGAGTGGAAGATAAGTGTCAAAAAATAAAGTCTAGAAGATGCATATCAAAAGCGAAGCTTGAATGGCCACGTCCATGCAAAAAGCTAGGGTTTGGCTGCAAATAAGCAAGTGATGAATAGGCACCTTCCCCGCACCATCGTGAATAAATGCGGTACACTGATGGGCTGATTAACATGTAAGAAGAAAACCAATGCGCGTATTGTAGTTCGCAAGATTAACGTTCCTTGTGTTCTATACATAGCTAAGTGATGTTGTTATGCAGGATGCAGCAGAATGTTTAACTAGAGTTTATTAATACTAAAATTTAATGTAAGGTCCTTGCTTGTACGAACAGCCTAGCATACTTTAAGACCTCGAAATCAAAGCACGAGCTTTAATTTTTTTTGTACTGATAAGGTTTGTGAGCCTATTACGTCCTTCGTATATGTGTGTTAAATGTGCGCTATAAGGTCTGTGTTTTTCATGAACTGGTGTCTTGCGTTTTCTGGTAAAAGCCTAATATTTTGGTTCATGGTATCCAACGTAGGTTCCTAACTGAAGACTATTTTTTTTCAGTACACGACTTGCACCGCACCTTTTACTGGACGAGAAAACATGAGCACCAAGACAACCACCGGTATGTCCTAATAGTGTCTTCAAGTTTCACTTCTCACGCATCTCGTAAAGCTTGCGCGAAGCCCTTTCTGTGAAAAGAAAATCACAGCATATCCACGGAGTAAAGAATGATGAGTGGGTAGAAGCGTCATGCTACGCCCCTATCGACGTTTCCCATTGTGGGAACGTCGGGTTGGTGTTAAGACGAATCCGAACACGAAAGCATAATGACCTGTTATTCGCTTAGCCGGAGCAGTAGCAGGTTCGTCCATTCGTCCAGATGGAAGCATGAACGGACGGACGGACCCGCTACTGCTGCTGCTAAGCGAATAAAAGGTTGTTACGCTTTCGTGTCCGGATTCGTCTTTCCGCCGACCCGACGTTCCCACAACGGGAAACGTTTGTAGGTGCGTAGCATTCAGTCTGTGCCGGCGTTTCCCAAAGCAACATCTTTACTCTATACTGAGTTACTCGCCACCGTTTCACTAGTGCACCAACACTTTGCAGGTATGTTTCGAGAGGTGTGGTTTCAAACAAATGAATTTACCGTAGTTTTTCACGTTTGCGTCATATGAAATTGATAATAAACTTGGCTGCCTTTGTAAATATCTCAAAGAGCCACTCACCAGGCTCGCAAAATACAAAAAAGAGCACATTGTTTTTTTCCTGCTATTTCTCGTCCTTCTGGGCGCCCTACTGTGACGTTGGCAGTTAGTTTCCGTGACGTCTACAGCGTACATGCTCTCAATTCGTTGATATACGCAAAATGTCAGACGTAATTTGTGTCCGCAGTGCCTTACCACGAAGCCGCCTATCCGTTCTTCTTTGCCTCGCATTATTATTGTGGTACAATCAACCAACCGAACTTCATTTTTCGCGTTCACTTCGGCGCCAGTGGCGATAACAGCCTGCAGCCGAGAAGCCCTAAATTCTCGTAAGCTGCAGTGTATAGCGCTTAGAGCTGATATTCTTCACGTGCATTCAAGAACTGAGGGGCGAGGAGGATGCATCGTGTATATGAATCAGAGAAAAAAATAACCCCCTCGTCTTCAAATGCAGGGTGGTGAGAGGCCCTTTAAAGAATTCTGACAGTGCTGCTAAGTCAAACCGTGTTTCTTACAGTAACAATGAGCCTATAACTCATAAATTCACAGCCAGTATATGAACCGGTGACCAGTGGTGAGATTAACCCAATGTTGGAGTGCATTGTGAATGGTGAATTGTGGCGTTGACAATATGATCCGATTGGGAGCTGCACCCCTAATAGCAAATCAATTTGTATAAATGAGAAGCTATTGTCACTGACCATCCACAAGAGACAGGCGAAGAAGTCATTCCATGTCGCCTGTTTTTCTTATGTGCGCAACAGACGAGTCATTTTGAAGTTTACACACTCAGCGAGGCTCTTTCACAGCATTGTTTTTACAGAAATTTTCATACGAGCACGACACGATGTACTTACATTTGCCCTGTTCTATATATTCTCAAACGTAGTATGATATCAAACATGCCAATTATTTTTTATGACTACACCTACGGAAGGGTATATATTCGTCTGAAAACTTAAAGGGGCAGTCCACAGGCTCCGACTTTTATTGTTTTTACAACCCCAAACAAGCTCGTGCATCTTTCCTACGTCTGGCAAACCTCCTTCCATGCGCAATAACGCCAACTCAGCGATCGGCGACGTTGGCTTTATTACTGTTTATAGAGACCTGGTTTGGACCAATCATGAGCTTCGTACTTCGTCACGTTGCCGATCGCCGAGCTGACGTCGCTGCGCGTGGAAGGAGGTGTGTTATGACTTTGTACATATACATATTGTTCCTATATATAGCATCATTTCATGACCTGTGGCTCAATAAAAATAATGCAACACGGTCACCTTTTCATCGCATGCTTCGCGTAAGGTCGATTCTCAGGTACGTGAGATCTGCCGAACTTTTTTTCGGAGGACCACGCTTCAACTCCCAACAATGTGAGGCTCCATCTGTTCCCATCTCGAGGGGTTACACACTTAAAAAAAAACACGTGAACCCCCCAGCTTACGTGCAGGCCTGACGTCAAGCGCGGCTGCATGAGTGAGCGTGGCTGCCTTGCAGGTTTCAACTGAAGACGTTGCGACGTGTGTCACCTTCCCCAAGCTGATTGGTCTGATGTACGGCTGCGCCTTCGACTCGGGCATACATGACTTCTCTGGCTTTTGTTGAGGGGCGGGCTACGCATTGGTGCAATTCGAGAGTGCTCCGGGGAGAAGGGGTACAGAGCGTAAGTGGTCACCACAAGGACTTTCAACTCACGCTTTGCGTTAATTCATTAGCTTCGTTCTGTCACTAAGTACTTCAGGCGTCACAAGAACAGCTTTATTTCGATTCGATTAGGTCGGGCACTCACATGAATATATATCCTCACTTGGGTGCTATGCAGGATATCGAGGGTTCGGTGAAGCACAGCGTCTTTTCGAGCTTCGGTGATACCCCCTTTTTTGAACGAGCTAACGCTACAAAAACGTCAAATTCGTCCCCCAGCGCCCGCTTCTCCAGCAGCCTAGTCATTGTTATTGCTCGAATACCGACTGTAGAGTTTCTTATTTATACTCTAGAAGGAAATCCAGCGCTAGTGTCTCTAGAGATACAGCGCATGATGCCTCAGCGAGCATGGAAATCATGGTCATTACACGTCTTTGCCTATATAGTCTTCGTTGTTTACGTTCCTTCTGGTTTCGCGTGCGTCGAAGCTGCTTTGTCGCGAAACAACGATCGGCAAATGTAGAGCAGTTGCGCTTCACTACCTTAATCTTTCAGTCTTACCAACCTAAATTGGGTCACGAAGTACAAAACAGTTCGCTCTCTCCTGTAAAACGAAACCGAAACACCGCAGCAAACGAAGCCACAAGTGCGATTCGCCGCCCGCAAATACGTAGACTGGGCATATCCGTGTACCCATAATCACCATGGTCGCTGAACGATCTGAGTGCTAGAGTCCCCTCTAGTCAAATTTACGAAACTTTACGCTATATCAACCCGATGGTTTCGGGGTCAAATCTCAGTCGCAGCGGCCGCAACACCATGCAAGCGAAATGCTCGAGACCTATGTATGCCGATTTAGGGGCAAAATAAAAAAAAACAGTAGGTCCGGAAAATTTTCCTAAGCTCTCCACAACGAATTCTCTGATGATCACATTGCGGATTCGGGACGTCAAAACCCAACAATTATTATTAACACGTGTACAGTCATCGATGTCTTCTGCTACGAAGATTAGCTAAATGCTACGCACCCAAATCGTTCTCTAAACTCGGGACTCCAGTTGTGTATTTTTTTCTGCCAGTGGTTCTAGTTGGATACCTTTATCGGAGCTTCTAAATTGGAAATAAACAAATTGAACGCCCCATCTTCATTATTTACAACTGCAGCGGCCATTCACAACAAAATAAAATTTCACTTCCACTCCAATAAACGTGTATGCAGCTTCTCTGGTTAACAAATGAAATGTACAATTGTCTAAAAAAAAGTTGTCACCTCTAAACATCTGGCCGCACGTAGGCATATACAAAGTGTCAACGCGTGGCGGGTGGACTTGGCGTCAGGCCGCGTTGTTCTAGAGGGAGAGGGCGTGCATTAGATGGAGGCACACCGGGCTGTAACACGTCATAACGCGTACCTGGGGTTAGGGCTCAAGCCAGTTTTTTTTTTTTTTTGGAGCGAAAGGAGTTTCGCCCGGAAACAGTGTGGCTGCTTCATCTCGTCCGCAAGGGTGCCAAATAAACATAGATTGAAGTTGTGTATATCAGTGCTCACTGGGCTCGTCTGTAAGCTGAATATTTCATCTCAAATATGTGCATCCATAACAGCCCAAGTAGTGAGATATACAGTCTAGTTTTGCTTCCAAGCATTCTTGGTAGAGAACAATTGGTTTTTCAAAATTTAAGAGAGCTTATCGCGACATATCAAACAGCCACATAATCGACGGATCTCGTTCAAGTTAAGCTACATCCCATACATATACCAGGCAAGTACAAGTTTACCTACGCTGAGAACCAGTTACCTGCGATGATAAGCCCTGAAAGTTATTTCAATTAGTCCATTCAAAGGAAAGATCGCTTTCTTGCCAGCACTGGAATTCTTGCGCCAGCTGTCGGCGCAGATCTCAACCACGCGCTGCTTTCTACGTCACTTCCGTGATGCGCTTTGATAGGGCGAGGAAACACAATGTTAACACAAGGAATGCACCGTGGCAGGCGAGATTGTTCAGGCTTTCAGGCCAAGGCTGTATTGGGCCTTAATGCCTAAACAACTGCCATACACCTCAGTCAAGAAGTGGGCACGTTTTAAATGTAATAAAGACATTTGCTCAAAAAACAGTCGTGAAAATTGCCAACATTGACGGTGCAATCACATCACTAACCTAATCAATAACGCAATCGATCTGTTTCAAGAAACAAACATAATTTAGGCAACCATTCCGGAAGCAACACCAAGCTGTCATTTGACTCATTACCATTTCCCTCTCTTTGCCACATGTTTAAACACCAGCCGTAGCCTAGGACGTTGTATTTAAATCACGCTGTGATCATCTTATTTACAATATCTCTGAAGTCAGTGGTAACGTTCAAAAACGTAAGTTCATTCATGAATTCATTTCATCTGGGAGAAAATTATGCCAAACAGCAAACGCTGCTTATGCTATCAAAATCCATGAGGGCCGTTGTATATTGTGCTGGACTTGCTCTTCTAACGAGCCATTAGGTGGCAGTACCACTCCTTGATGGGGTCGTTTGCACTTCCACTAAGGACTGGAACAAGATGGAAGAAAAGAGAGAGAGAGAGAGGAGAATTGGAGCTCATTAGCGAATTCTTTGCAAAATAGCCAGCCATCAGTCTTCATTTTCCCTTTATCCTGCCCTAATTTTTGGTTTTTTCTCCCTAATCGTTTCTTCCTATATCTTCCTCATAAATCCTTTGTCTGTACTTAAACAAGAGATAAATGCAGGATTATAAAACCCCAGGCACTCATCCTCCACTCTCATCTTTAATAAAGTGTTTTATAAAAACTGTTAGGATGGCAGAAACTACGAGTCAAGAGACTAGGGTCACAACACCTATGAAAAGAAATGGCCTACAATCCTCCATTCGCAAAGTTCCTGCCTTCGTTGCAAAATAATTGGTCCATTTCCAGCTAGCACTGTTCCCTAAGGTCTCCTTCCTGGGGTCTCAAACGCATATATATATATATATATATATATATATATATATATATATATATATATATATATATATATATATATATATATATATATATATATATACTCCGCAAGAGTCTGTTTCGTTCTTTTTACAAATAAATGGGCCTACTCTAGTACAACTTTAAACATTTCATTTCTCTTATCGTCCCCACCTTAGAGCTCTGTTTGTTAAACTTTATTTTATTTACTCCTTGCAATCTTTGTTTAAGGAGAACATCCCCTAGTTCTTACTGCCATCGCTAATGGGAACTGTGTTACAGGGAAATGTTTTTATCGGTGGACTGCTTTCGTGGGTTATTTTTTGTTACTTTAAACAGAATGACGACGAATGCTGTCAGGCTTTTTTTTTTGCAGTGCGAGCTTCTTTTCTTCTCGCTGTCGGTTGCTTCTTGCGTAGGCGTCACCGTCATGCCCCATATATATATATATATATATATATATATATATATATATATATATATATATATATATATATATATATCTATATATATATATATAGAAGAAATGAAGGAGCACACATACGAAAATTTGATAGTTGTTTACTCTACGTTTCGGCCGTGGCACGGCCTTCATCAGGATCCAGAAAGCACCTATCCTGACGAAGGTCATGCCACGGCCGAAACGTAGAGCAAACAACTATCAAATTTTCGTAACTGTGCTCCTTTATTTCTTAATTATATTTGCACCGGACCCACATAATTTCTTTTCTGAATCATATATATATATATATATATATATATATATATATATATATATATATATATATATATATATATATATATATATATATATATATATATATATATATATATATATATATATATATATATATATATATATATATATATATATATACATATATATAGACAGTTCGCATTAGCGATGGCAGTAAGAAATAGGTGATGTATTCCTTAAACGACATACGAGAGTATCACGTCTTGCGGAGTGTATATATATATATATATATATATATATATATATATATATATATATATATATATATATATATATATATATATATATGTATATGTGTATATATATATATAGATATGACAATAACAAAAATGGCACAAATACGGGATATGACACTGTTTTCCTGGTGTCGCTCTCATCGCCTCCAGGATAATTGCTGCGCAAGTATTCACCGAGCACCGCCACGTGATCAAAACTAATTTATCTTCTCGCTGTTGAAGTGAACCATTTGCAGTCAACATCAACACTAGGCTGTTTCAGGCCATGCAAGCGTAGTGGAATCAGCGCTGTTGTAATTCGCGCCGCTTCTTCAGTGCTTCTTATTAAGATACGTGCGATAACATGGGCATTAATTGTTGAACTGTAGACCTAGAACTTGATATTGCATTTTAACACCTCAAAACGAGAGAAGCCATAGCGATACAGATGTTAGGTTTCATAACGATATTTTAGGCTTCACCACATTATACTTTCTTGAAACGTGAAGCGGGACGGCTCAGTGCTCTACCATAGTTGAGTACGAAGTACTCGAAATCGTTAAACATTTTTTTCGAAACACACAAACAGACGATTGTGCAGACAAACAAACAGACAGACAGACAGACCAAAATTTTTACGTCGAAGGTCCCCAAGAAAGACTATCATCTTTAAAATTTTATTTTGGTCCTAAGAAGATGCAGGGAGGGCCTGCACCACCCGGCTAATCCCACATAGGAACCGTCCAGCCGGGCTTGGCGGCTTGGTCATGAGCCCTCTAGAGGGCCAGAATTTGATGGTTAAGTTTGGGGCTGCGTAATAAGAGCGCTGCCCACCTGTCCTCGCTGAAGGCGGAGCCGATGGCTGCACATTTTCACAACACATGGTTGAACGTTGCTAACAGTCCACAGGCATGGCCGCCCGTACTTGGGTACCATTCAAGGTACTTGGCATGAAGAACCGCAGGCTTAAGATACACACTGGCTTGCAATAGTCTAAGGGTAACTGCCTGCGCCCTGCACAAGGCAGGGTGTGGGAGGGGGATGCTCGTCTTGACAGATAGAAGTGTTTTTGTTATTTCGTTTAACGTAAGTATTGGTTCCCCGCGAGGCAGAAGGACTGCGCAGGCGGAGCTGTCAGTGAGTTCTCGTGCGGCTTTGTTTGAACCCTCATTAGGGTTAAATGTAGAGTCTTCAATCGAACCTAGAGGAGCGGGAAACCAAATGAGAGAATGGGGCGTGATACTCTCGACACTTTGGAGAATGCGGAGGGCCTGAGTGGCTAACATCCCGGTTTTGTAGACCTTGTAAACCACCTTGGAGTAGCTGTATATTGACTCTCTGCGACTATCTAGAATTGCCAGCGTGATTGCAACCTGTTCGGCTAGCACGTGCTTGAGTGAGTGAGAGTGAGAACAACTTTATTATGGTCCAGTGCAGACGCTGATGTTGCCACGTGTCACCCGGCTACTCCCACGTGGGGATCGGCAGGTCTAGCCTGACCGCCCTGTCGCGGGCACACTGAACGGTCAAGATTTGGTCCTAAAGTTCTGGGCTATGCAGAAGCGCATTCCACTCGGGTTTGCTATAAGTCGGTCCAAGCGACCCGCACTCCCAGAGCATGTGTGCTAATGTAGCGGTCTGCCCGCAAGCGGCGCAGGCGGCTTTGGGGAATTTGTGAGGATAAATTGCATTTAGGTATGCTAACGACAGGTACGAATGGGTTTGAAGTAAGCTCAACGAGACGGCGTGTGCTATGTTGAGTTTTGAATGTGGCATTGGGAATGCTCGCCTCACTATGTAGTAATACTTGGTAATCTCGTTGTTAGTAGTAGGTGTGTCTTTATGTCCCACGTCGTCGGCACTGGAGCCATCGCCCGGGTCGAGAGCAGCGCGGTCAGTGAGGGCGCGCGCTGCTGTGTGGGGCGACTCGTTGGGGTTCAGCGCAACGCCATTTATGGAGCCGGTATGCGCGGGAAACCAATGTATGGTGTGAGAGACAATCGTGTCGCTGGTGGAGCTGTTCAAGATCCTGGCTGACAGTGCTGATATGCGGCCCTTTTGAAAGGCTCTGACTGCGGATTTGGAGTCGCCGTACACCTCTTCACACCGACCATTTAGCAGAGCGAGTGCGATGGCCACTTATTCGGCCACCTGGGGGCTCATTGTTCGTACCATGGCGCAGTTCGCAGTCGAGGCCGTCTCGTCCATGACCACCGCGGCGAACTTCTTGCCATCTCGATATGCTGCAGCGTCAACGAAACTTGCATTTACACCACCTTTTCGCAGTTGCTTCAGTAGAGCCGTAGCCCTTGCCCGACGACGTCACTCATTGTGTATAGGGTGAGTGTTTCGGGGTATTGGGGCAACAATGACGTTTTCCTGCATATGTTTGGGTATACGCGCGCTATTTGTTTCCAGCTCTATAGGGGTAAAACCTAGCTCGCCAAGTATGCACCGACCAGCCGTCGTAGAGGATAACCAAGCCAGCTGCGAGTGTTGCTGCACTTCCGCTTTCTCGGCAGCAGAGTTGTGAATTCCGAGAGCGAGCAAGTTCTCGGTGTGTGTGCGTACGGAAAGACCAGTGTTTTCTTGACGATTTTTCTGATAATCACGTTGAGCTTGTCCACTCCTACCTAAGCCACTTGTGCATGGCAACGGTGTAGGTAAAGTGGCGGAGCAAGTGAGCCTGAAATTGGAGTCGACAATGGAAACAGTGACTGCCTCTTGTAGGACATATGGCGCAGCATTCGCAAAGCTTGCATCAGTTGGGTTGCTACAGACGTTCTCTAGCCGAGCTCTACCTCTAGCCCTACGTCGACCGAAGTTGTACGCAGAGTGCATATAGCGGGGAGTGGGTGCGTTTTTAAGTTTAGACCTGATGTCTTTAGGAGCCCGCATGGTATCTTTGCATGGTCAATAGAATTGAGACCCAAATTGTCAAGTATCTTGCGGCCCGATTTGGTTCCTGAAAGCCTTAGCAGCTCTGAGTGCTCTTGCGCCTTGATTATCTCTTCGAGTGTATTGTGAACACCAAGCTTGAGAAGATTCAGTGCGAGTGCTTACAGGCAAACCGAGGGCGAACTTGACGACCTTTATTATGAGGGAATTGATGTTATTCCTCTCAGAGACATGCCAATTATGTGTTCTCACCGAGTACGAACGGTGGATGAGTGCAAATACATGTATAATGCGGATGAGATTGTCTTCCTTGGTTCCCCGGTCTGTGGGCGATCCTCCGGATGAGGCCGAGAGCAATTTCCGTCTTCGCAGTGATCTGTCTGAGTGTAGTTTCGTTAGCGCCATTGTACTCGATGTACATGCCCAATATTTGGAGCGAGTCCACTTTGCGCACCAGGGACCCGTCACCATTGAAAAGCAGTATTTCACTTTGAGGCGCACGTTTCCAGTCACGGTGGCCGCCGCCACGGGGTCTTTTCTTCTAGAGCAGTAGTTCCGATTTGGATAGACAGCACCTGAGCCCGGCGGGACAGAGAAAACGTTCAGTCACATCGATGGCGCGCTGCATGGCTTCCTCCTGTATGCTGTTGGCCTTCTATGGTGTGTGTGCGCATAATGTGTCCTATATATATTCAAGCCTTCGAGCTATGAATAAATCAATTGGAAGTGGGCGCTGTGTGTGTTTGATGCATGGGTGTGTGCATGTGTGAGTGATCGTGTCAAGTTTTCGTGCTCGAATTAACTTTTCGAAATCACCACTGTTTTCACCGGTGCGCCAGATGAGTATATCATCTGCGTAGATGGTATGATTATTCCTTGAGGCTTCGTGAGTTCGACAGCCCGATCATCACTATAATAAATAATGTTGGCGAAATAACTGAGCCCTGAGACGTTCCGCGTGAACCAACGGTGATCTCTCGTGAGAAGTACCCTCCGATCTTGAGCTTGGTAGTTCTCTGGCTAAGAAAAGATGTCACAAAGTCGTGGTTCCCCATCCCTAGCCTAACCACCCATCCCTAGCCCTAGGCTGGGAGTAGACTGAAAATGAATTCGTGAGAAATGTTGTCGAAAGCCCGTTCCAGGTCCAATCGAAGAATCACCGGGCTCTGGTATTTCCCGTGCTTCGGTCGATGATCTGATGCTTTATCAGCTTCGTGGCGTCTTGTGCCGAGAGGCCAGCTCAAAAACCAATCATATTGGGGGTGTTCATGTCATTGTTCTCGAGGTTCACCTTGAGTCGGTTCAGCAGGGCATGCTCTGCAACCTTATTGACACAGGAAGTTAAGCAAATTATTCTTAGGTTAACTATTCCTAGTGCTTTACCGGGATTCGGGATTAGTGCCGTGTAGGCTGTCTTCCACTGTGCGGGGACTTCCCCACGGCGCCACATCTCATTAATCTTTTCTGTGAGGAGTTTTATTGAGGTTTTTGAGCATCTTAATAATTCCATCAAAGCCAGGGGCGGATTCGTGATTAGGGAAGAAAAGAGCCTGTCCGATCTCGGCCACAGTGAAGACCTGGTCCAACTCTGGCATGTCACCCTCCGCGTAGTGCGGAAACTGTATGGGGGCAGAGCTATCCACGACTCGCAGGTACTTGTCTATGAGCTTGTTGACAACTAATTCGTCCGGGGTAGAGTGGGTAGCAAAATGAATGGCTCGCGCAAGGGATCGCCTCTGGCTGGACCAGGTGCTGCCCAGATCGAGAAGATGTTTGAGAAGACTTAGCTTTTCCCACATCTGAGCTGATCATCGACGCTTTCCCACCCAGACTTCATACCATTGTTGTTTGCACAGAGTTTCACAGTGCTCCTACATCGCCCTGTTAACCTTGTAAACCTTCTTGCGGAGTCTCCTGTTGTGCTTCTGCCCCTTCTGGTAGGACTTGCTTGGCTTCTAGTAGGAGGGTCAACCTGCCATCCATATTTTGAACGTCGAGTTTAGTGACGACCTCCTTTGTCGTGGCCGTGGCGTAATCTCTAATTTCTTTGTACCAACTTTCAAAATCTGAATCGGCTGTCGGTGGTCTGACTTTGCGCAAAACGTCCCAGTCGACCACCTTGAATTTTTTGGTCCTAATGTAAGCGATCGCGAAGAATACCTCGATGACGTAGTGGTCTCTTCCGAGGTCGATAGCCGTGTTGACTCACTTGACCGCACCTATATTTTTGAAAAAGTGAGGACTGAGGTGGTATCCCGGCACGTGGAGTTACTTCTCCTAGGGGGAAAATCCTTGTCAGTGATAAGCGTCAAGTCGGCTTCTGTCGCAGTCTGCCAGAACTCGGGTCTCTTGGGCGTATAATACATGTATGTCCACATGCCGTGGGGGGGGGGGGGTTGAAATCTCCGACGACGATAACGGAGTAACCACTGGCCATGCTCACGGCCCTTTTGAGGAGAGAGTCTGCTCTCGTCTTGCGATAACTGGTACTGCAGTATACGTTGAGAATAAAAAGGCTGTTTCTTTGGAGGCCCTTTTGAGTGAGTTCATTCGAACTTCAGTCACTACGCACTCGATGCCATCGGCAACTGCACTGAAGTCACGCGTTACGTAATTGTACCTTTGATGAGTGTGGCAACTCCCCTACCTCCTGAATTTGATGACGCTACTATATGTAACCCTGGAATTTGATGGGGAGGCTAGACGCAACTTCTTGAACAGCGATGATTTGGGGCTTAACATTGAGGGTTCTTAAATATTGCTGTTGAAGTGGCTTTGTGAGTAAACCCGTCACAGTTCCATTGCAGATTATGAAGTTTTCGTCCGTACTATCCATGTTTAGGCTGAGAGGAGGGTTGAGCAGTTCAAGCGGCCCGGAGGATCGCGCCCTCAGTCGGTGACGCTAGTACGTTGCGTTGTGCTGCGACCTGCAGGAGTCCGACTGGGGTCTCTTCTGGCACCGACCTCTTTTCATTTGCTTATACGTTCACTCAGTGCTCCTGAGTGCTCCTGAGTGAATCTCATCTTGGGGTGCCCCATGACTTGCTGAATTTCCGGTAAGGTAGCCTGCATGTTGACGAAATAATCCTTGAGTTCCGAACGTAGGCTTACCACCTCTTCATCTTTTGTATTCTGAACCACTCGGCGCTTGCTTCCGCTGGACCTGTGAGGTACCTCATAGGTATTCATGGTGATTGGGGCCAAGGCGGGCTGCGCTAGAGGGGGTGAAGACGCCAGCTTTCTAATCTCTGCAATCTCCACAGCTAGCCTGCTCATTTCTCGCTTAAGCTGTGCATTTTCTTTCCTTAGCTGCTCGTTAGCTCGTCGCATCTCGTCGAGCTCGTTCACGTGGGGAGAACCGCGATTCGGGTCGTCAACTCCAGGAGACTCACGTCCTCCTCGGGCATTGTCGGCTCAGGATAGCATCGGCTTGTTTCCTTTAGAGGTGGCAAGCGTGCGGCAACAGGACCTAGTCGGCCCCGACAAATCTTGCCCCGACAAACCTTGCCCCGGCCTTGGTGTGGAACGAGACTGAGAAGTGGAACTTCCTCGGGCCCGTTCTGTCGACCTGGAATGTGAGCCAGAACATCCCATGGAGGCACCGCGGCACCTGGATCCGTAGCGGCCTCCAGAGTGGCCCCTGGAGCGGGGGCGTTCTCTGCGTTGAGTATCCGTGGTGGGCGACGAAGACTGGAACTCGTCTGTGGTGTCGGGGGGTCGTTGCAGGGATGGTAATGCGTTTCCGGCCATTCTGGCGCGCTCAATGCGACCACGACACACAATGAAGGGGATCTGAAACCTTTGAGCGCAGTCTTCGCCAGCCGTGACATGCTGGTCATCACAAAGTTTGGACTTGGGAGTACACACATGCTGCTTATCTGGGCTTGCGGCACCACATCCTCGGCAAATCATGTCACAAAAAGTAGGGCACACCTTCGCGCGATGTCCCAGAGGGCTGCATGCATAACAGACGCCGCTTTGCTTGCGGTAGAATGAGCACTGCATCAGCACCGGTCCATACCTGGCAAAGTTCGGTACACAATACCCGTTGAAGGCGACGATGATCGTGCTGGTTTGGGATATTTTCTTGGCTGCTAGGGCGAATGGATTATTGGTGTTCACAATCTTGGCTTCGATGTTGATAGGCCCGTATTGAAGGGGACGTTGCGAATCACCACTTAGCACGTGGAGAGTGGGGCAGTCTCATACGCACTTAGCTCGTGCACCTTCCCGAAATGAGTATTTCCTTCATACGAACGTGTTGGTCTTCATTTTTGCGCTTAGGAGTACTGGCAACCATAATTATTTTCCTGCATATTGGGGCATAGAGTATCCTGGCACAAATATTTCTGGCTTATCCCAGCGGCAATGAGTATTGCGTCCACCACCGTAGCTGCACCCGTTTTCGAGATATTGAGTCAACCTCCACGCCAGATCACAATCTTGATTTCATCTCGAGGAAGTGAGGGCATCTTTCCCGCTTTTAGCACTTTGGACTTGAACGCAGCCCCGCCCAATTTTTCACGGCGTGCGCCCGGCTGTGGCGATGGCGTGGTAAAGTCAGCAGTGCGCGTTTTGGTGCTAGCTCTTCTGGCCCCAGTGGACTGCCAACCTTTATCTTGAGCAAGCTTTTCTTGTGAAATATTTTCCCCGTGCACTTCATACACTATCGTTAGCAAATAACTCAGCGCCCCTGGCCTCCAAATGGCCGGCAACAGGCGAGAATAAGCCCAGTGAAAGCGCAGTCTCCCGAGCCACTCGCTAGGGTTAAAGAGGACACTGCTTCACAGGAAAGTGTTCCTAACTTGACAAAAAAATCCCTCACTGTGGGCAAATATGGTGTCGGTAGGATCCTAATGACTACACGGAACCGATGCGAACAACAGTTCATGAACACTCGACGAGAAAACTATAGAAACACAAAGTTAGTTGCGCATCCACAGCAGCCGTACGAACGCAGCCTCCCACTCCGCGTCTCCCCTATTTTTTTGTGTTACGCGGGAACACCACGAATTTTTCAATTTTCAGAATCAATTTTTATGCCATTATCACTGTTGGTGGTTAGCGTAGTCTTTGTTTGATACATGAGGGTAACTTCATGAAATAAGTTTGTTTGCAGGAAGTGTTATTTGTTGGAAATTGTTGGGAACTAGACCATACATTCACACTTAGCTGTTACTCCCGTGCATCGCGTGTTATTCTAAGTACTGATTTGTAGTTCCTTTATATTTTCATCAGACGTCGGGGTGGTTTGGTGCGAAAAATTGCTACGAAGTGTATGGTTGCACGGGCAACCTAATGATAAGTGAGATTCACGCTCACTAACTTTTATTAGAGCAGGAAGGTCTTTAACAACTACAAGTGTAACCTAATAAACAATTATATCGGGGAGTTGGTATGGAGTCATCTTGGATCCATGTGAAATATTTGTACTATTCTTTACCTCATGATATGCTCCTTGAATTTGCCGAACAGTGTATCCTTAACCATGGTGCAGTAACCGTTTAGAACACTTGTAATATGTGAGTGCGAATTTTTTAAGATTTATTGGCTTTACACATACCTAACGCCAACATTCGTTCATTAGATCGGAAAAATGTACACTCAAACTTTGGGTTTTTGTATTGGTTTGGCGATTGCACCAGTACTAGTGATATTTTCATAGCCCACTTGGATCCAATAATTCATAAAGTTCTTGAAAACTCTAGTTGTAAAAATCTGCAAATTCGTGAATGATTATTTGATAATCTTGAAATTTGATGAAATAGAGTTTCAAAGTTGTGCTGATTTGTTCCCCGAAATTATTCAGACGGCTCGCCAGCCTATGAAAACTACACATGAAATGTCATGCCCTACCACACTTAGGTTCCTATATAGTTTAGTAGAATTTCAGGACGACCACTTGTGTTAGTTTTGTGAGCCCAGGAGCCGAAAGCCGTTGTTGCCTTTTTTATCTGCTCACAGTAAAGTAATCACGAGGTCTGTTGCACGTATGTGCCTTTTTGATTCCTAAAAGAAATTGTGTTTTCACTTTATGCAGACAGCTTTGAGTTTAAGGTTTCACGGCTGCAGGCTATTGTCGATACGACTGAGTATGGCTGTCACAGAATCATTCCATAGGAACTTGAACAAACGAGATCAGCCGCGTGATGACACTTCCCTGAATCAGCATAAGACGGCTGTTGTCACCTACATCCATGGCGTGGAACACAATCTTGAAAAAAATGTGTAGCGTAACCTGTCCTGCGTTAAAATACAAGAAGGGTTCCAAGATTAAATATCGTAATGACCCTGCTGAGTGTGCACAGGCCGTTGTGTACAATTACTCTTGTCTTGCGGTCGTTCATACGTCGGGCGGACCAAAAAATGTGTGAATGAGAGGGCATAAAAATCACAATAAAGTGCGAAAAGCTATCGTCACTTGACTATTCACTGTATGCCGTATTTTGACAACACATGCGTTTTATGTCATCACAGGGATGTGTTAACTCATTGATTGTTGACACAACAGAAATGACAAATGCAAACTTCTAATGTGAAAGCACACCATCTAACCAGTTCATGCGAAAAAAACTTTGTTTCTTGGAGGGTGTGGTTGATAATAATTGACCAGTAATGAATATACGACACGTGGGTTTCGGTTGTTTATTTATTGCCATATACATATTGTGACATTTTGCAATAAATGGTTAGCTGAAGTTAAGCGCTTGTGTCTCTTCATTTGTGTCTTCGCGTAAAAGTTGTGCGCTTTGTTCCAAGATGAATCGCCATCTATAATCTTGTCGCTGTTAATGAAAAACAGATGAGTAACGACATTATATTGCTATTCGCTGTGATATCAGCCACTGATCGCAAGGGTCGCTGACTTGTTTGAATGGTACAAATAAAACAGTAAACAACATTGCAAGATAAAAAAAGGCCGCAATTTTCCCAGGAGGTCTCTGTCAATATCTCACGGTGATTGCTACGGAGACTCACACGCCCAAATTGCAAGGCTGCCTCCGGGAGACGTATACCTATAGGGGGCTGTTTGCACTGTATGCTATAGCATAGGTGGCCATGTTGCATCCCAATCTGCTTCCTGTGCTTCTAGAACGCCAGCTCCGGAAACACAATCATGCCGTTGCTATAACCCGGAAGGATGAAAAAGAGAACACCAGCTAAGAACGCACAACAAGCCATATCATCGGCTTTACGCGCTTGGTATACCCTTAAGTTACCTTAGTACTATTTCTTTACCTTGCCACTCTCAAGTTATTACGAAGAAAAAAATTCGGCAGATTCCGCGTACATTGGCAACCAATGCCATGCGAAGCGTGCGGATGGAACGTGAATGTGTTTCATTTTTCATTGAGCCAGATGTTATAAAGTGGCACTAAATATATGTACAAATACACACACACACACATGCATTAAACAGCTACGCATGTTTCATGTTTGCAGTTGTGTATGGTTGCGTTACGATGCCAACAGCTAAATGGGTATTAGCAACACCAGAAACGGTCAGCTCATATGAAGCGCTGGTGTTTACGCTGATGCGCTCGAGGATGGTAGTCCTCAACACTGCTACACGAATAAACTGAACTACAATTTTCGCTAACTCGACATGACAGCTGTATCTTAGGAGTACATATATGACGTTTATATTATGAGATAGTCATTACTGCAACCACAATTGACGTTACACGAACGTTAAGGTCTATGTGAAAAGTATATCCGAGGCCTGGCCTGGCTCTGGAATAGAATACGTCAATGCCACGCAGAATGTTAGGGTTTGATTCCTGCTGTGTCACTGAAATGTATTGTTTTATTCGCCAGGTCAACACTGCCTATGTTTTTCTTGACGCTCAAGCGTTAAAGTCACTCATGTCTGTTCTCACCGTTCCTGGGTAGTTATAACATGTCTATCACCTGTGGCACATACGCATACCAGTGGCACATACTTGGCTCCGAGTACATTGCACTTGTTTTTAAAAGTTCTTGACAACGTACGCAACGCAATTATGATACAACTTATGTCAACAACAGCTACTTGTGTTCGAGAAACTATCTTACCCTCCCATAGGAAATTTGGTGTGCCCTAAGTTAAGATTGTTATCATTGGAGCACCCACGCATACGCGGCTAGACAGACAGACAGACAGACAGACAGACAGACAGACAGACAGACAGACAGACAGACAGACAGACAGACAGACAGACAGATAGATAGATAGATAGATAGATAGATAGATAGATAGATAGATAGATAGATAGATAGATAGATAGATAGATAGATAGATAGATAGATAGATAGATAGATAGATAGATAGATAGATAGATAGATAGATAGATAGATAGATAGATAGATAGATAGATAGATAGATAGATGCCTAAAGAGATCGCAGTACGCAAATCAACGCTTCAATAGATGTGCAGCCTTGATTATCTGGTCATATATCACTATGGTCATAGTATCTGGTCATAATGAGAACAAGTAATGGATATCACTATGAAGTTTTACAAGGAATAGCAGTACTCAACAGCATAGGCGTACCAGCTGGGGGGGGAGAGGGTGGTGCGAGCCCCCCTTCTTTCAACAGTGGTCACTCTTGGCTGCACACTGGGGAAACCAACAAGAGAGGCGTAGTTTTCCATCACAACAGTAATCTTTTTTTGTTTTTACGATATAATGAAACTTTTGCCAACATTGCTGCTCTGTGATGATTGTCCTTCTAGGTTCATATATATATATATATATATATATATATATATATAAATGTATATATATATATATATAGTGGTAGAGCATCGAACGTGTCATTCGAAGGTCGCAGGTTCGGATCCTGCCCACGGCAAGTTATCTTTTCACCCACTTTTCTTCATATTTACATTACAACTTGGACTAATATCTTCCCCTATACTTTCCTTGGCATTATTGTCTGTTTGGTCTCATTATATATATATATATATATATATATATATATATATATATATATATATAGCCTGGCTCACGAGTGAGGTGGGTTTGCCCCCTCTCTCATTCGCGACAGAGTTGGTGCGCCACGGCTCATCAGAGGTCATGCCAGAGTTACCACAGCGCTGCAGCAAGGGTTTACACATTGTCCTCAAGATGTTGCAATGTTATTGCCAATGTTTCTTCAACGTTTAAGAGCATTGACCACGTGTTTCCTTCTATAAGACCCGGGTGTTCTCGCAACGCCAGCTAGACAGTTTCACCCACCTACAGCTTCAGCAAATTAGAAGTGGTGGTGCTCGCGAAAATTGTCAGTGCCTCAAGCATCGCCTCCTTTATTTGTTTCAGTGTCAGTGCAAACGCGCGCTCCTCAACCGCAGCCATCGACACGCCTCAGATCAAGCAGCGGTCGTGATGGCACGCCACACAAAGAGCTGCTTGCCCCACACATGCGTGGGAGCCCTTTCTCACGGAGATGTGACACAAGTGTTTCCCTCTCCAGTATCGTGCGTCTGTAAAATTTGTTTCTTCGTGCGCATTCTATGTGCTTCGAAGGAAAGCCGCCACTACCTCACTGCACTTATTAAGTCAGCGCATGCAGCAGCATTGCCTTGACGCACCCTCATTTGTTACCTACATAGCGCGCCATGAAAGAAGATGGTCTATCTAAAAACACCGTGTCTCATACAGAGCACTGTTGCGATGAATTTAGCCATGCACTACCCGAGTTATAGCTGACTCGTAAACTCTTTGGTGAGAAAATTCTAGTGTACATTTATCAGGTGTCCATGGCAACTACAACTGTAGCACTCCTGTAGTTTTAAGAAACGATTGTTACTTTTTCTAAAGGATTTTTTTTTCTTTCTACACGCGCACCACTTCGCAATACAATATTGCCAATATTTTTTTTCGCATGCATGCATCAGCACAAAAAAAAGTGTCGCCGGAAAATTTCCTATCTCAAACGCTTCCATGCCTTTCTTTCTTTCAATGTACTGTACAATTTACGTGATTCGCGTTATTTGTGTTCAATACAGACGGTGTTCCAGATGTTTGTCGTTAGGAATACACACACGTTTATTTGCAGCTCGAAAAGCCAAAGAAGAATTGAAAAATCAATTTGCTTATTGCAAAATATTGTTGACTTTTATTTAAGAAGCGCTTTTCATTCTCGGTGATTTCTTTTCTAAAACGTTGGATTAAAAAGGCTAAATAAAAACACGCTAATCATGTTACACATTCACGCGTAAATCTTTTTTTTTTCGTTGGGTTCGTGAGAAGCGTTTTTGGAGACACATTAGCGCATTAAAGGCAAGCGGAAAATCACATGGATTCGAGAAACAATATTTGTAAAGCAGCCCAGATAGCATTTGGGTGCGATGGAAGCACTCTTAAAAGCAAAAAAAAAGGCAATAAAGCCCAGCTCGACAGGGAGAAAAACAGCGCTTTGGAACAAGATAACCCCGACACATATTTCTCGGACTTGTAAGTGAATTCTGCATGTACACCCAGCGTGACCGTCTGAATTGAAAGCCTTTCCTTAATGGCCAACGTAAGCACGCGATTATTTGTAGGCAAAAACATGCAACGGAATTATTGTAAAGGGAAAAGATGCGGGTATTCCTACAATAAAAAAAGACAGTCTTTTCACAGCAGAACATAGCTTTGCCAGATGGCGTGATTTTTCTTTCGTTGTTGTTGTTTTTAAGCATATGAAAAGAATACTAGTAAAATTGGGTCCCGTTTATAAATTTTACGCTTAAAATACAAAAGTTCAAAAAATAATTGAGCTAAGTTCTTTAAAAACCGGGAAAAATGATCCTGTGCTCACGGTTAATCAAAAGCCCTTGTGGGAAGCAGATAATGAAACGAGCAATTCAAAGGGCATATCTCGCTTATTCTAGCCTATCTTATTGTATCCTTCATTTTAACAAACGCCTTGAGTAGTCTCCTACACTTACCTCAAGCTACTTCATCCTAACAGATTTAATGTAACATTAGAAAGCGTGGAGCAAAAAAATACTTAGACGTATAGAACACTTACTGTTAGAACAGCAATGCAAATTGTTCAAAAAAACTAACCTATGACTTGAAAATGTACGCTACGTTCAATGCACATGAGACATTAAAGGAACTTGGAGGTATCCAAATTAGCATATGCTATTCAGCTTCTATGCTCTGCATTGATATTTGTCATTTCTTTAGGGTATTTCTTTCATGTTGTTATTTTATTATCATTTTACGAACGATGCCCAAGTGATATAGCTCTGTCTGGAAACCATTGCTTACGCATTCATACCCTTCGTCGCTAATGTGAACTTGATGACCCAGGAACATTTATTCTCCGGGCGCAACTCGTTCTTTTTGAAACCATGTTCTAATAAATCGACCAGCCTCTACTATGATTATCATTAGGTACCCTTTAAAGACGTTTTTCAGATTGTACAGAAGGAGGGATTTCCTGTGGCAGTAAGCACAGTGGTAATTATTGTAGTATAATAAAGAAACTAAAAAAAATGGCCCCGCCGCGGTGGTCTAGTGGCTAAGGTACTCGGCTGCTGACCCGCTGGTCGCGGGTTCGATTCCCGGCTGCGGCGGCTGCATCTCCGATGGAGGCGGAAATGTTGTAGGCCCGTGTGCTCAGATTTGGGCGCACGTTAAAGAACCCCAGGTGGTCGAAATTTCCGGAGCCCTCCACTACGGCGTCTCTCATAATCATATGGTGGTTTTGAGACGTTAAACCCCACAAATCAAATCAAACTAAAAAATTGGCGGCATTTCTGCTGCTACGCTTGGCAAAGTTCATCGAAAGACGATAATCTTCTGGCTACAGAAAGGGAATAAAACGTTCTGCGCGAGAAAAGTAGTGAGTAGGCACTGCGTGAAATGTGGACGCCATCTAACAGTAATTTGAAGAAACAAAGCTCTCTTGAACGCAAAGCCACTGGTAGGTGGTAGCACCATATAGTTTTAGGGAAGCGTAGGAAACGCCTGTTTATTCGAACAAAGCGCCGCATTGCCAGGGACGCGTAATATGCTTTGCGGTGTTTAGAATTGCGTATATGTGCATTTAGGAATATGGTAACATATCATGCTTCCGTATGAATGTCGTGCCCAAATATACGCAGTATTTGCTTTTTGACTGACAATATTCACTAGTATGAACGCTGCGAGGAGATCAAGATGGGTAGTCGTTCCGCGAGGCGTTAGACTTTCACTCTGATGGCTGAATCGAGCCACAGACAGAAACGGAAAGACATACACACAGACGGACCGGAATTTCTGCATCAAAGTAACCCAAGATAGACTATCGTCTTGAAAAGGAAGTGGCTCAGTCCTCATGCTTGAAATCAATTCATGATAGAAAACATTCGACAGATTCCAGTCAATCTGGGAGTTGATGTCATGCGATTCAGTGTAGCCATGTAGTGGTATATATAGCATTTTAGATGCGAAGAATCCTATCGTCGAGTTCAATCCCGTGTGCGAGCTTTGTGACCACCCTTATTGCGCATGCGCGTTCCTTCCCTCTCTCTACTCTCCTACGCTCCTTCTCTCTCACCTTGCGATGTTGACGTAGACAGCGTCTGCAGCGAGTTTCTTAATAAAAGCTACTGCTTGCGCTGTACAACCGTTCACTGGTCACCCCGTATATATAGGCAGTGGATCTGATAGTTATGTGGGGTTTAATGTCCCAGAAGCACCATATGAGCCAGAGAGACGCCGTAGCAGCGGACTCCGGAAATTTAGACCATCTGGACTTCCTTAACGAGCACCTAAATCTAAGCACACGGGCCTCAATCATTTGCGCCGTCATCGAAAATGCAGACGCCGCCTCCGGGATTCGATCGCGTGACCTGCAGGTCAGCAGCCGAGTACCTTAGCCACAAGGCCACCGTGGTGGGGTAGCACTGGATCTTGACCTCCAAGGTAGTGCCAGTGGGAGATTTCTCATGTGCGTTGTTAAACAATAAAAATCACAGCATATCCGCAGAGTGAATGATGATGAGTCAGGCGAAGCCTCCGTCTATACATCCGTTCGTGTGTCCGTCCGTCCATGCGTGCGTCCATGCGTCCGATCGCGTTCGAGAATGCAGATAGCGTGCGGGTTACACCAACCAGACACGAGCCAAGGAAGCCGAGCGCAAGCGTCTTCAACGCACCCGCCGCTCTGCTTCATCCACACCCCACCAACAATCCGCCACGTATGGCAACTACCCAGGACTCTGAGAGATGCACTCGTACTCCACGTACCCAGACACAGCGCGCGCAGCAGCGAATCAGGTAATCGGAGAGTAGACAACGCCATCTAAAGTATTGCTACGAGGCGTCACACATAAACATAATAGAAAAGAGCACAATGTTTAGTGCGAGCTCGTGCAGACTTGGCTCCATATTGAAAGCCTGCCTGTTTATGTAAAGTAAATATATTTTCAGATGCCTTTTTGCGTAACATTTGGTGTAGAGTGCGGGTCTTCCCAGAGTCAACATTCACGACGATTCTACGCAGCGGACGTTTTTTAGATGCCTCTGCGATGCCTGATCAAGAGGAGAACGATGATTTTTCAAAGACAACCCCAACCATGCTTAGTCCAACTATGCAGCAACCAACAGCATGGCATCCAGCCTCTACTAACCACACCATCGTCCTGACCCAACCGCGTGACCCAGGCATCTTTTCGGACCGTGACAGCACTGACGTGGAGGAATGGCTTCAGCTGTACGAACGAGTGACCGCACTGGACAACTGGGATCCGACGCTCATGTTGGCCATTATTACTTTCTGCCTTGATGGCACAGCTAAAGTTTGATTTTCCAACCACGAGGAAGAGATCACGAGTTGGGACATCTGCAAACAGAAACTCATCGATCTCTTCGGCAAGCCCATTGAGCGTCGTAGCACTGCGCAGAAAAAACTAGCGAGCCGACTTTAGCCCTGCACTGACTCATACGTTACATACATAGAATATCTTCTCGCCCTCTGCCCGAAGGTTGACTACAAGATGCCGGAATCTCAAAAGGTCATCCACATCCTCAAACGAATCGCGGACGACTCATTCACTCTCCTCATGTATCGAAACTCATCGACCGTGGACTACGTTATTAATGAATGCTGACGCTTCGAAAAAGCAAAAAGTCATCGTATCACTCCACACTTTTTGCGTCTTCCAAACACGGCTGCAAGATCTACCTGCGAGAACGCCCGTTTGCCAGTAGCCCCTGCTGCTTCCGGCAGTATCATGCGCATCGTGCGCCGTGAAATCGAGGCAGCATCTCCACTGTCTGACTAAGTCCGGGGCCCCATGAATCTCGCGCCACGATTCTTTTGATCCAGAGTGTTGTGCGCCAGGAACTGGCCAACGCTGGACTTCAGATGCTATGCCCCATTAACCAACCTGACTACTGACTGCCCAGTACACTTATATCCCACAGACAGAAGAACCGCCCACGTTACCGGAACTGCGATATTTTCAAAGCGAAGCATTTCTTAGCGAACTTTGGCGACATTGAGATCTATCTATCTATCTATCTATCTATCTATCTATCTATCTATCTATCTATCTATCTATCTATCTATCTATCTATCTATCTATCTATCTATCTATCTATCTATGTAGCCACCTCCGACTTTTATTTCTGCTGGCCGTTTCAATAATGGTATCGATATCAAATTTGGTATGGCATAACATGGCTGTATGAAGAACGTATCTTATTTGTCATAACATGAAAATGATGATATCGATGTCACGAAAGTCATGATTTACATTTCATGGTCTTGCAGCTTTTGCGGTGGTTCCGTTCACATGACATGTTGCAAAATTGGTGTGGTTTGGTATGATTGCATGGCGAACACAAGCGACAGACCCTAACATGAAAATCATAACATGCGTATCATGTAACAGCATAAATACATGCCAAGCTCATGATGCACTCGAGGCTGTTTCCCTAGCTTCACACATGCCAAATTTAGTACTACGGGACGTTAATGGATGACGGAGCTATGTGACTGGTGCAAACATAATAATCATGTGAAGTGTGTCATGTAAAAATTTGACTACATGCCACAGTCAAGGTGCGAATACATTTCGACCTGACGCGGTGTACGTGCTCACCGGCGTGCATTTTGACGCGTCACGCCTGTGTTGCGACGCCAGGCGCTGGTACTGCCATATACTCGCAAGCGCGTCGCGCTGCGTTGCTTCCAGCGTCCGGCGTCCCTCCTTCAGGGCAAGAGGGAGACGCAGTGTTTTCTGGGTAACGCATCGGCGCAAAATGCAGCATGTCGCATTTCGCATTGGTTGCCGTCGAGTCGCGCCTGGCGTCAGGCTATAGAGTACTCACGTTTTGCTAACGTAGTGTCGCTGTGCCCAGAGTGCGCGCGCGTTAGCGCTACATAGGAGTATATTGGCCCTTCATGGTGCACTCACGGTCGTTTTGCTAGCTCCACATATACGAAATTTGATGTTGAGGGACGTCTATGGATGACAAAAGTATACGACTGGTGCAAACATGAAAATCCTGACACGCGTGTCATGTAAGAACATGACAACATACCACGCTCATAGCGCACTCGCGGGCATTTCGCTAGCTCCACATATACTAAAATTGGTATCACGTAGCCTGAATAGATGATGAAGGTAAACGACACATCCAAACATAGTAATCATGACATGGAAGTCATGTACGGCATCATTATCTTCCACCTCGTAACGTTGTGCTGATTTTAAAATGTTATATGAACCTTTCTCATTCGAGCTTCGCATATCATCGATTCCCTCTGCACGTGGGATCTGCCAATTTTTTCCAATTAAGAAACTAGCCAGCAGACGCTGCTTATGTCGGTGTTTCGATGTGACAGAGCTTATGCGCTAATTTTAGTGTTTAGTGCTGGCAAGATGGGAAACCATACCTACGAGTCATCCATAGCATCGTGTAATATCTGTACTGCCACATGCTTCCACGTAATAACTGAAGGAACAAACCTTAGAGCACAGCGCTGCGTCATCATTTCCCTCCGCAAGGTATAAGATGCTCGCGTGGCCTTTGGTGCTTCAAGTTTTGGCATCATTGCGTTTCTTGCGAGGAATCAACGCTTACCGCTGCACGCACGTATACGTGTAGTACGTATTGTAAAACGGGAGTTTTAAGGGCCAGACTGAAGATCTTGCTAGCGAAATGCGCTTTGACTGCTTTTAGTCGAAAGCCAATAAGACCATTCTTTATATCTATCGATGGCCAAGTCATACCATATATGCGGACGCATAAATTTCTACGCGTATTTATTGATAGAGAGCTCTGCTGGGGCCTACATGCGGCCTACTTGAAGAATAGGCTGACAGAAATGGCCAACTAATTCAAGTATCTTGGGGGAAAACCAGGGGACCTCAGCACTTGCAATGATGCAATTGTAGAAGACGCTTTTTCTCGGCTATCTGTGATACAGCTTGCATGTACTGACAAACACGTGTGAAACCAGCATTCGCAGTCTCTAAAGCGTCCACGGGCCATAGCTCTGCAAGTTTGTCTGGGCCTACCACGATGTTCGTCAACAGCTGAGACAATTGCGATTGTAAATGTGACAGCGATGAAACGATAGAGCACATTTTGTGTCACGGCCCTCAATATACAGCGCGCACAGACGGTCATTAGCTGCAGCGGTAGCTCTCCTTGACGACAGACCCTTGTCAGAACAGCCAGTGCTCAAAAGCAGGCGCGATTTGTCTTTGCAAAAAGGTAGGCCACGATTTTATTCAACTTTTTGCGTGGCAGTGGCCTATAGAAGAGGCTATAGCACCCCCGTTCTCTTTTTCTTTTTTTGCGCGTCTACCTTTTTTTCGTTTTCTTTGTCAATTTCCCCCTCTCTATCCCCATAGTGCAGTGTAGCAAACCGTATGCTACAATTTCCTGTTCACCCACCTGTCTTTCTCTCACTTTATTCTCTATCTCTAAAGTACCAGAAGCTAGGAATCTTTGGGATAGGGTGGTTGTCGAACGAGAGAGCTAAAGTTACGGGTCCTTGATCTCATCTCAGCATCCACGCGGCGTGACTCTTAAGTTCGATCATGGACGCGTATAGATAAAAAAATATCCGGATATGATTGCTTTTACTTGAACTTATTTTTATATTGCGTTTTCGTTCTTTACTCTTGTACTCTTACGCCGGTAGCACTTGCAGCTCCTTTCCGAGGTAAAAGAAAAAGACAAACTTACTTTGCACTCGCCGACAACTTGGCGCACCGCGGAACGTATAATTATAGGGGCCACGCTGACCCTCAGCTGCCCATTTCGCGACAGAGTAGCTCACCGTTATTACACCCTGCGGGTAAGTTTCCGTAGCCACTGGGTGGAAAGCAGATGAGAGCCGCCTGAACTGCCGTCACCTCCACCCCTTCCTTTGGGGAAGTTTACTGTGGTGGAAAGGTTAAATAGGGGCGTAGATAAGTTCGCGAAGCTAGACGACGAGCAGTACTTCATCACGTCGCGTCCGTGAAATAGCTGGTCCATCTAGTAGACTTTGACAATGATTCTTCCACCACGGTTTAAACTTTCCGAGCGATAAGAGGTGGTTGTAGTGAAAAGAGGGTCACCTTCAGCTTTGGAAAGACGCCCTAATATGATATCATGGAGTCGCTGTGATGTGCAGGTCCTCAAGAAACGGAGCGTGTTGCAAGTAACGGAAAGCTCATCTTCGTTCTTTGTTGTAAGCAACCGCTATGTCAACAAATGCCGTAATTGGATAAAGACGAGTTGAGTGGTGCCTTCACTTTTATGTGGTTTTTTTTTTTAGATTGGAGGCTATGAGCGCTTGCCCGCGTTTGTTTCCGGAGATTGATACGACGACAAATGCGATATGTGAATAAAAAAACACCAATTTATTCACTCTAATCTTCAAAAACATCACAACGTATTGTGTAGTCAGTACGTTGCAACCAACGTGAAAGATTGTAAAGCAAAAATGTTCAAAACATTTGTACATGGTTCAAGTGCTTTTTTTTACTCAACAATACAAAAATAATAATGAAAAAGAGATAGCTAGGTGACCTCGTTTTCTGTTTCATTTTGGACAATCGCGTTCATGTGTGGGTGTAAATGTAATATTGCCTGTTCTAACGTAACGCAGTGGAACACGCATATATGCAACCCGCTTGGAAACGTGGCTTAGTTCTAGGTAACGTGTAATTCGTTATATATCATACTTTCCAATAATTACTGCTTTTTTGATGTTATTTTAGTGCGCAAGTTGTCTTCAAAGCCCTGGTTAACTATAATGCAACAGATATAGCTGACATCAGAAATACGTGATATGTTTCTTTAGTCATCATTTTCTTGCGGTTTGTTGTAGTGAGTGTATGAGTTAGACGCAGGAGTTGGCTCTTGATGAGAAAATACTTCACAGATGTGAACAGCATTTCAACATCTCCAAGTGCAGCTGTGCGTGCTCTTTGGGCACTGGAGTTTTCAACTGTGCTGGCCTATAATGTTGGCGTTGGTGTTTCGATACTGCTCTCAGTGTGTTTTCTGGCGGGCGATGTCATCACTGTATGCCTACGTTTGTTTCTTTAGAAAAAAGGTTGTCAGGGATGTTAACGAGACATTCGTTATCATTCGCGCCTTTACTTGCATCTCTCTCTTCAGGGCCGATATTCAATATCTTACCCTGTTACCTTCGCACCATCTGGCATGTTTGCCTGCAATAAGGCCACGGACAACGTCTAGCTGCATTGTTGTTTCCCATAGCACTTCTTTGCCCAGGAGCTATATGCATGCATCAAAACCTTTCTCGTCTTTATGGCGCCTATACATCCACATGAAGTACGTGTACGTGGGGTTACGAAGAAGACAAGAATGTCATCGTTTGTACTTGAGCAGGCCGCACTATTGTATTTACATCAAATGTGCAGGGCTCACACAGATGTTTATACTGGTGGTTCAGTTATGGCTAAACCACCGCCGTAACAATTTCAGTGGGATCTATTGCAATACAGCTCACAAGTTTTCACGCAACGTGAACTACAGCGTCTGAGCTATAGTAGCTCTCCATGCGGCTTTAAAGCTTGTCGTAGAGTCGGCACACAATCAGTGGTCTATCTTTTCAGATAACAGTGCCGCGCGGATCCAAAGTCTATACCCTCTGCTTTACGGCATGGCTACCATGAGCAGCTCTTAGCGAAAATAAGCCAAGTTATGAAATAATCAAAAAATGGCACAGAGTGATTATCCCGCAGCTGTCTAGTCATGGCGACATTTAGGAAAATTACAAAGCAGACGCAACTGCCCTGTTCACCCTAGACGGTGTACGCAGTACCTCTTTTAAGATCCGACGCCGCAAAAGAACTTCGCGTGCTAGCCCGCCGTGAAACGTTAGGCTATGGCATTCACCGACATTATCAAGTGCATGGCTTGGTACCACGTATATTTATCTCTAATTAACGTATTCTGTCCAACCTATCATGCCATGATGTGTCTTTATCCTGCTGGTCTATGAATAGCCTTTTCATTTGCCTATTCATTTGTTATTGCAATAGCTCACAGCCCGTCATGTGAAGTGTGCGGGTGCAGCAAAACAGTCGCACGCAAATTTTGTTAGTGCGCCCGCATAAATTCTGCAAAAGGGATTCTTTCAGTCGAACTAGGTCAGCCAGACGACCGCCACATCTCAGAGAACACAATCATCAGGCTCTGGCGTTTCCGGCCTACGACAAGAGTCGCTCGCTGTTGCGGTTTCGTCGAGAAACTGGACTTTGCGACAAACTATAACTGCCTGCAGACAATATTGCTGTGTGTTGACGGCTAGAGAAAATGAAAACCGTTGGCCATGCGAAATGCTGAACGTCTCCATTGCCTGCTCCACCAGTTACGCCGTCCTCTCGAAACCAATGATTGATTGATATTGATTGATATGTGGGGTTTAACGTCCCAAAACCACCATATGATTATGAGAGACGCCGTAGTGGAGGGCTCCGGAAATTTCGACCACCTGGGGTTCTTTAACGTGCACCCAAATCTGAGCACACGGGCCTACAACATTTCCGCCTCCATCAGAAATGCAGCCGCCACAGCCGGGATTCGAATCCGCGACCTGCGGGTCAGCAGCCAAGTACCTTAGCCACTAGACCACCGTGGCGTGGTCTCGAAACCAAGCGCGTGTCATTGGGATCGCTGTCAGTGATGTCTTTCATGTTTCATTCCTTCACAGCTATGCTTCTGAGCTCATGCGCACCAGATTTCATGGAGTGGCTTTTGAAACAGAAAAAAATGAAGAAAATACACAATCTCCCATTAAATAGAAACATAATACACGGACGAACGGATGAACGCTTCGCCCCACTTGTCATCATTCACTCCGCGGATATGCTGGGATTTTTTTGTCTCCCCCTCACCCGCTTGCCTTCTCTGGGAGTCCAGTCAGTTACACTTACTTAACAGCGGTTATCCTGCCTTCTCTCTAGGTACAATGCCCTTGTCCATTTCTTCTTGATTTCAACTAATATACCCTAAACCCGGGTTTGTTCTTTGACTCACTCTGCTCTCTTCTTGTCTGCACCTACCAGTTCAGTTTGCACCTACCAGTTCGCTTTGAATCGATCGCTGTGTCGTCCTCACTTTAAGCTGAACCCTCTCCTTAAGCCTCCTGATTACTGCTCCGTATGCAAGTACCTCCCTCATGAATACGCCAATAAATAAATATATGTTTATATATATAGATGGAGTCAGGGGCTATTCAATGTGTTTATTCTTAAGCTGGCCCAGCTTGTTCTTCAATATGGATCTCTGTTTTCTCATTTGTTTTCTGCACGCTAGAGAGACGAAGTGTATGCACGGTGAATAAAGAACTTAATCAATCTAGAAAAATTGATCAGTAGAACAATACAACATTGATATTTTTATTAATTCAACATTTGGCTTATGCCAACTGCTCTATCCAGTTGCCTAAATTTAATGACGCAAAATCATTTTTCGGTAGTTTTGTGTGAATTACTTCAATGTTTCGCCCTATCTTTTATGTTTTCAGTATTTTCTTATATTTGAAACTGGCTTTCAACCGTTTGTGTAGATTCTTTAGTGCTGTGCACATTTATTGTATTTTAGGGAAGTTGCATAGTAACTACGTTTCTGCCTTCGGCCTTTTGATGCCTACAGCTAGGCTTTTGATTTAAATTTAATTCTCCTTACAATCCTTCTTTTTAAATGTGAAGCATTTCTTGGCGAACTTCGGTGAGTTTGAGCGTATCTATCTATCTATCTATCTATCTATCTATCTATCTATCTATCTATCTATCTATCTATCTATCTATCTATCTATCTATCTATCTATCTATCTATCTATCTATCTATCTATCTATCTATCTATCTATCTATCTATCTATCTATCTATCTATCTATTCGCCTACGACATTTAGCTCTCCTGGCCGTTTCGATAATGGTATCGATACCAAACTTGGTAAGACATAACATGACTGTTTGAAAAACATATTTTACTAGTCATAACAGGAAAACCATGACACGTATGTCATCAATGTGATGATTTACATTTCATGACCCTGCAGCTCTTGTGATGGTTTCGTTCACATGGCATGTTGCAAAACTGGTATGGTATGGCACGATTGCATGGCGAAAACAAGCGACAGACCCTAACATATAAATCATGACATGCGTGTTAAGTAACAACATGACTACATGCCACGCTCATGATGCACTCGGGCCGTTTTGCTAGCGTCACATATACCAAATTTGGTGTTACGGTACGTGAAAGTGTGACGAAGGTATGTGAGGTGCAAACATGATAATCATGACACGCGTATCAAGTTAGAACATGACAACATGCTACACTCATGATGCGCTCGCGGTTGATTCGCTAGCTTCAAATGTATCAAACTCGGTATTACGCGACGCCAATGAATGATGAAGGTATTTGACTGGTGCTAACATCATATTTATGATATGCGTGTCATGTGAGAACATGACGACATGCCACAGTAAAGGCGCCAATACATTTCGACGTGACGTGGTGCACGTACTCGCCGGTGTTCGTTTTGTCGCGTCACGCCGGTGTTGCCACGCCAGGCATCGGTCCTATCATATACTCGCAGGCGCGCGCCACGCTGCGTTCCTTTGACGCATGCGTGTTTCAGAGCGTCCGGCGTCCCTCCGTCACGTAAAGAGAGAGACGTAGTGTTGTCTGAGTAACGCATCGGCGCGAAGTGCAGCATGTCATATTTCGCACCGGTTGGCGTCGGGCCGCGCCGACGGGTGTTGGTCGTGCCTGGCGTCAGACTATAGTGCTCGCGTTTTGCTGACGTAGCGTCACTGTGCCGAGCATGTGCCCGCCTCAACGCTACATTGGAGTGTATTGGGCATTTCATGATGCGCTCGCGGCCATTTTGCTAGCTCCACATATACCAAATTTCGTGTTACGTGACGTCGATGGATGACAAAATGTATGACTGGTGCAAACATGATAATCATGACACCTGTGTCATGTAAAAACATGACAATATTCCACGCTCATAGCGTGCTCGTGGCCGTTTTGGTAGCTCCACATATACTAAATTTGGTATCGCATGACATGAATATATTACGAAGGTAAACGACACGTCAAAACATCATAATCACGACACGCAAATCATGTACAGCATCATTTACCTCCACCTCGTAACGTTGTGCTGATTTTAAAATGATATATAAACATTGCTCATTGATGCTTCGCATATCATCGATGCCCACTGTACGTGGGATCTGTAACTTTTTTTTTCATTTCTGTGGTCGATTAAGAACTATTCATTCATGTCTGTTGCGTTTGTTTACTCTTCGACCGCGAGTGGAAATTTGTAATTTTTTAATCTTTATTCTGATATAGCAAGTATTTGCACGTACATATACAGGGCATCGCGCAAATAAAACCAATGAGCACGCCAGGCTGTCGTGAGCACGCCATGCTGTCGAGTGTTTCCTCATGTCCTGTTATGTTCACACTAGTGAAGAACTGGTGTAATACTATGGCGTGGTAAAAAGTCACAGCTTTTCTGCAAAGGCGAATCAATGCACGCGATAGCAACGAATCGGAAGGTCATGCGCAAAACGGCAAGCAGATCGAAACATGCCCCGCGTTTGTCACGCACAAATGGACGAAACGTACTCACTGGTACAGATGAACGTGAATAAGCGTCTCAGTTGTTACTTCGCTGTCTCTGAAAAGCTCGCCCCTTTTCGCGAACGGAGGCCGTGCAACAATTTCAGTGACCTTTTGGCGCCCCTAACTGCAACAGAATCGTTCCAATGCAAGCCCAACGCCAGCCAAGCCGTACGATCATCCTCACCGCGAGATAAGGGTACGCGACAGATCGTCCACTCCCCTCCTCTTCACGGGCCAAAAAGTACGCGTGAAAAATAAGAGCTGCCACGCGCTCGTTGCGCATATCGTTGATATTACTGAAAACACAATAGTTCCCTCCCAACATGCCCGTCAACAGCGGTAAGTGGTAGATATAAATAGCCTACCATTTCAATATTGATGGAGGTACCTCTCCGTGGCCCTGTGGTTAATGCCTCGCATTCACGACGTGGAGGTTCCACGTACGACTCCACGCGCCAGAGTCTTTTTTTTCTGGATTTGTTTTAGATGCGGAGCATCTAATACTCGAGGCTTGTAGTGCGGCGCCGTCCGCAAGCTTCCTCCTCCTTCTTCCACCATCTGTGCATCCCTTCCTCCTCTACACACCGCGCGCGCTTCACTCCTCCACCATCTGTGCACCCTTCCTCCTCTACACACCGCGTGCGCTTCTCCTCTTCACGAACATTCGCTAGCTGTATAATGTAGCGCGCATGCGCCGTCACGCTTCGAGAACATCGGCAGCTGACGCGCGCGCATGCACCGTCGCGCTTCGAGAACATCGGCAGCTGACGCGCGCGCATGCGCCGTTGCGCTTCTCCCCCTTCTCGAACATTCGACAGCTGACAGTGCATGCGCCGTCGCGCTGTATATATATTCAAGGTCGGTGCTCGCTCGCTCAGTTGCCGCTCGTCGGTTGGTTTGTACGGCGCGTCGACGTCCGAGGTCGCAATGATCGGCGTCCCTTCGACCAGCGCCGGCCAAAGTGGCATCTAAATGCCATCGTGCTCAAAGTTCGTCGCAATAAATAAACACCGCCCTTTCGCATACGTGTCGTACGTGTTCACTCATTTAACACCCCTCCTACAACCACGTTAACCAATTTAGCCAGCGACCCAAGTAAGTCGCTATTTAACACCCCATTTCACAACCACGTTAACCAATTTAGCCATCGACCCAAGTAAGTCGCACTTTAACACCCCGTTAACCAATTATATGCCCCGCATCCTCCTCAGTGTTCCCCCGAGGGAAGCTGCGGGCAATTTTTTTCCTTCTTGCGTTTTCATATATATAGATGCGTATACATATAGGTGCATGACATCAACGCCGACGCTGGCGGCGAAATCTAGCCGAGAGTGTCCTACGATTGCTATCACAAAAAAATATGTGTACGCACGTGATGCATATTTGTTGTTATGTACGCATTATAACTATGCCTACATTTTTTACTCATTGGATCCGTAACTACAGTACCACATTCGCCTACGAGTCCAATGGGTTCTGACAACCTTGCATGATCTACGTGCGCAAATAAGTTTAAGATTACGATGGGGTATATTTATGACGAAACAAAGTGATTTCACCCATTAATGATTAGCAAAAAGAGAACATTAGTAAGGTAGTTACATTTACAACCACTAATGTGCAAAATAAAGTGTTGCAAATCGAGGCGTTGTGTTTATTTGCTTAGTAGGGTTCGAAACGCGATATTGAAGTCAGTATTAGCGCCTGCTTGTCGCTTTGCGTTCTACTCCTTATCGCTTCCGAGACAGGCGCGCATCTTTCTCCACGGGCGCTCACGCCTTCTTTCGTTTTCGAGGATAACTGCCAGATGTCGTTCGTGTTTAACGTGCCTCGATGCGCTCGTTCGCCTTTGCTGCACGGATCGAGACTCTCTAAGGCAGCGCTTCCAGAATACAATTCACCAATTTTTCTGCGCAGAACATCAAATAAACGTTTTGTTCCCCGATTTCTACACGTAAGACTATCATCTTTCGACAACATTTGCAGTTAAACATGCAGATACCGGGTCAATTTTTTTTACCATACAAGCACATCTTGCCGAACTCTGGTACGACTGTGACGCTAGTGTTTATTTTTGCTGTTATCATTCGGGCTTATTTGCCTGCGGCTGTGATGACGTGGGCACAACTCGATGCCACCTCCACACCGCTTTGACAAACGTTTGCCGACGAAGGCAGCGCCTCGGGGCAACCGTTCGGGCGCGACGCTTCAAACGTAGCAAGCGACTACAACAAACTCAGGTGCCCCCACCGAGACATTAAGCTAACTGGCTCACGGCAGAGCTCCTAGCCATTGCAGACTTCTTTGTGCTATATTTGTCTCATAGCACTGTTTATTGCTTCAATGTTCGTGTCAGCTATATGTGAACCTTTATTTTCACTTTTTTTACTTTTGCTCTTTTTATTGCAATGTTATGCGTTATTTTCTCGCTTCTGTGCCACGTCTTGTGACGAACTCAACTGGCCAGTGCAATCTTACGGGACGGTTGATACAGAAGCGTGGCCTGCACACGCCATCGTCATGAAAATACGTGAAAGAGTAGAGTGACAAAGTATGCAGGCACACAAATGAGAACTGGAACTTTTCGCTGGCAATATTCTAAGCTCACTTCAAAACCCTCCCAGTGAAATCGTGCCGAGCGGTATTGCTATGAAATACCACAAAGAAGCTATCAAGAGGAAGTGTGTTGTGTGCATAAACACGTGGTAATAAAGAGCTTGTCAACTACGAAAGTATCACCTGCAGCAGCGGAAATGTGTTTACCGCACTCAGCTTCGTCTTGAGACAGCCATGTAGAAAAGCAAATACTCAAAAAGGCAAATGAGTATTCTGAATTGCCACGAATATTAAATCTAATACTTAATTAACAATAATTATTATAGGTTGAGTGATTGGTTGTTTGACTGAGTGAGTGAGCGACGCCGACAGTGCACAACAGGCTATGTGCACGTGATTCAAGGTGTGTGGTCTGAATCACACCTGCCTAGAGTGGCCAGACGTCCTCTTCAACCGCCATTTCATTATTGTGCTTAGGCCGACACTATGGTGATGCTAGACATAATTATACCAAGGGCAAGGTCCTTGTGATGTCATTCAAGCATGAACTTAAGCTTGTAGCTCCCGCGAGGTGGCAGGTGCTGATGACTTAAGCCCGAAGAGCCGCACGTTCAACCAGTCTAGACGTGTAAATCACACTGCATGCGTGTTCAGCGCACACACTTCACCTAAGTCTCATTTCCAGAGCACGGAGCTGCTCTCTCATGGCTCGCTGCACACTGTGACTGTTGATTGATTGATGACTGTGACTTTTGAGTGGGGTTTAACGTCCCAAAACCACCATATGATTTTGAGAGACGCCATAATGGAGAGCTCCGGCAATTTTGACCACCTCGGGTTCTTTAACGCGCACCAAAATCTGAGCGCACGGGCCTACAGCATTTCCGTCTCCATCAGAAATGCAGCCGCCGCCGCAGCCGGGATTCGATCCCGCAACCTGCGGTGTGACTGTTCTATCATGGCTTATATCTTATACTCCTAGGGGTTCTCTCGACCCAACACTTCCGCTGTCTTCGTAATCATACAATGAGGCAGTTAATTCATAACGTTGTGTGCCGCAACCATAGAAGGGGTGAAAATGTTGGGTGATTGTTTCAGAACCATCACATTTTTTCCCTGCAAGAGTAAATTTTGTGACCTATGTTGTAAACTAACTGTCGTGTCAAGGGCCGCCAAGTATGAGATTTCGGTTCTCAAGGTGCAAACTTTCATTTGTCCTGAATAATTAGTTTACGCTTATCATGTAGAGTAGTAAAGAGGGGAGAAAATCACTTATCCAGGGCATGTATGTAGTCAGAAAACAGAAAAAAAAATTCTTTTAGACTTTGGCATTGGCAAAAAAAAAATGAAAGCTACGCATCTTCATGAAGTAAATGGTGACCTTTGAGTGAACCACTGGGAATCATTCTTACACTAAATTATCTGTGGCATTGCCCACTCGCGCATGTAAATGAGGGACAAAGGGTGTGTACCGTATATACACACTGTTGTGGCCATTGAGCCACCGCTTCCTGAGAGAGATAGAGAGAGAGAGATGAGCTCTCGCCTCTGGAATACACAGCTAGCTTGTTGTCAGCGTCGCCAATTCGCTGTTCACTGGCGAGAGCGCTTCGTGATCGTTTTCATCCATGGTATGCAGGAAGAAAGAGAATGAGTGGTCTGGAACGCTCTCCTGGTCTGGTTAACCTCTCTGCTTCTCCTTCTCTACCATTTCTTCTCTTGCATGGGCTGTGCCGTTATAGCAGTGACCGGGTACATTGAATGTGCTAAGGCGCTTATTATTCATCGCTAAATACCGTCATGGTCATGCCGTATAGTGGGTGCTTTGGATGTTCTGTGCCGGACAGCGCACAATCAACAGCGAACAAGCCTAGACCCTAAGGTTCTTCGCCGCTAAAAAGAGAAACTATTGCACAAAGGCTGCCTTTTAAAGCACTGCTGCCAACTTGGGTGCATGCAAGTCCCCTTCATAAATCAATAAGTAAATACGTGTACGCATGTGCAGGAGACACCGATCATAGTCCTCAGAATAAACTAATCTTACCGAATCGTAATAGTATCGCCACCAACAAAATGTTGCACTACTGAGTATTATCGTCGCCCACGGAATGTTGCGGCGCGGAGTACAGTCCCTTAAACTGTGGACAACGCTTCATGCAGCGTAACCGTTGTCCTGTATTAGCGCTTACCTCCTCTCACTCTTTGCAGTATCCGGCTTCCCAAACCAAAATGAAATATCGAAGTCATCAAGAGACAGTATAGTACTTTAAATGTCTGCATAACCTTTATTACTACTTGTATGTCATTTCGCTCTGCCGTATCTGCGGTTTTGACACCACCTTAGAAAAGAGGCAGAATGAAAGCGTAAAATATTTATGTTTCCGTTAGCCTAATGCTTTATCATACAACCCCCCTTTCTTTTTGTTGTTCTTAATAAGCGCTTCAACAAACTGGCACGTCAACAAAACACTAAAAGAAAAAGAAGACTCTTTGGAGCGCCGCCCCAATGTTCTGACAGACAATTCTTTTGTTTTTATAAGCTAGCGGTGGCTTGGTTTAAACTGTGAAACATTGCGGACTAAAACTAAGCTTCCAATAGAGATTCGTTGAAGAAAAGAAGAAGAGGAAGACAGGGAGCCCGGAAGAGCACGTACAATACGCTAATGAAAGAAAAAGAAGAATCTGGCTTTTCGTTTGCAACGAACGCAGTTGTGTTGATCTCGGATCATTTCTGCATAGTTCCCCTTCTTGCGCCGCCCACGATTCAGCACTTTTAGTTTTTTTTTTTTGGTTAATACCATGACTTATCAAAGGAGCACTTTTAAAACTTTCGCTGGTATCGGCGCCTGCCTCTTCACGTGCTTCACGATCTACCCTTCAAATGTCGACACTTCCTGTGGTGCCGTTTATAAGGGCCCATTTCTCGAAGGTTTATCCTTAAATGGCTGCACGAGCAAGCCATTCGGCCAAAACGTCGTTTATCTTCCGGTAGAGATTCCGGCTCCTCAACGGCAGTGGATGCGGATTCCTTCGGAAACTTATCACAGTGGCCCCGACAAGACGGGTATTATATGCCCGTTAATAGAGGCTGAAGTTGCGGCTCGATTCGGTGCTCAATTGAAAAATCCAAGGCGGTGCTTCTAAACAGGGTACATAATTTAATGCCTAAATTTGTTACTACGCACGCACATAGTTGTTTCAGAGTTTGGTAACAGCTGCCACTGGACAAGGAAAACTGAAGGGTTGGTCTGAAAATTCACATGCAAAACACTAGTTATGTGCAACAGTCTTGGCAGAGAACAGCGCTATTAGATAGGTAGCCAGACACCAGAAGTTGTACACAAATGCGTGTCCTCATAGGACATGTATTAACATCAGAGCATGAGAGTGATGTAACCATAAAAATAAGAATAGAGTGGCACATTCGAAAATGAACGAGGTTTGTTACTTGCGTACAAAAGACTGGAACGGCTTCCTGCTCTTCTATATAGTAGAGTACTGAGTATACCACATCTTTAAACACTTGTTGTAAACACAAGCATTCTCAAATCACGAATGGTAAAGAATGAACATGCGCTCGCGAATGGCAGAGATTGAGCTGGGCGAGGGAAATGTGTACACGGCAGGCTAAATTTCACGTCACTTCGCTCAAACAAACGCACTGAGAAATTTCTCGGAGTTCGCTTGGCAGTGATAGAGAGGTTTCAACTGGCCCACACTTCAATCCTACTATGGTTTTATTACTGCGGCTCACATCAGTGGATAGCGATATTTATTGAAATAATTGACACGAACAAAAAGTGCATTCTTGTTTCTTTTCCAAGTACTTCCAGTTGAGCGGGTACGTCCGCCTTCCCGGGCCTTTACAAAATGTGTTTCATAATACTGTTACGAATTGGATGGTTTTGATTCTAGCGCCATGTTGAGTACATATGACATCGGGCACGAAACCTGACCTACGATGCCCTACTTACGATCGCTGTTTTTGCTACATATGCTGCGCTGACATAGATGGTCTCGCCCATGCGTTGGAGTTCAGATGTAACAGCCGTCGACATGCTGCAGCCAACCGCCAATGTGCACTAGCAATTGCGCACTGAACTCCTTTATCACTGTTCTTAGCCAAACCTGACTGGCTCACCTGGCAACCTGAGATCAAATGAAGTGTGTGTGAGGCAGACAGTGTGGGATATAAAGGACAGACAGCTGACTCCCCCCTCGGGCACTACATCTCACCTACGATGCCATAATTACGAGCGCTGTTGTCGCACGTTAGTCATTTTAAAGTTACCAATTCTATTACGAGTGATAAGTAATCTTTCTTGATGGTGTCGAGCCCATCCAAGTGTGTTGACAAGATGAAATCTTATGTATGTGGTTACTTGCAAATGTCGTGCCTCGTCGGCCCTTTTGATACTGCTTTCGGGCGATATAGAATCTAACCCCGGCCCCATGACTAACACTAAAGCAGATTCATTTGCCCAGCTTTAGCTGCCATCGGCAACCTAAAGAAAAAATACTTTGTAAAGCCTCTTTGATGGCCTCGTTGAATACGGTCAGGGAGAGGCAGGTAAATGCTGACAACAAAAGTGAACTTGTAAGCGAAAAGTGGCATCTTTGAAAAGGGCCACCTCTTGAAGTCACCGCTATACATGTAGTTGAAACGCTGTGCGAGTTTTGACGCTGTACGAGTCGTGTCTGAGCAGGTAGCTTCTACTAGGCGTGCTGTAAGCATTCTGACAACAGATTGCGGCATTCGAATCTGATTTTTTTTGTTTAAAAATAGCAGAACTTTCTG
The DNA here is from genome assembly GCF_043290135.1 of Rhipicephalus microplus. NCBI lineage: Eukaryota > Metazoa > Arthropoda > Arachnida > Ixodida > Ixodidae > Rhipicephalus > Rhipicephalus microplus. Next base: position 67,593,992 of record NC_134704.1, read on the forward strand.
CAGTTAAGCTAGGTCTTAATATAAATAAGCGGCATTGCGAACGTGTACAGTGACAATTGTTATGAAAGGGAACAGGGGACCTGTGCCTACGGTGGCCTGCACGCTCCGGTGGCTGCTAGAAGCGCGTTCTAGCGGGAGCGAGAGTAACCACAATCTCTTTTCGGGTCATCTCGCGGTGAGGAAAAACACTCGTTGCTGATATGGAACCAGCGGCGAGATTGCGACCCCCTTCCCCATCAAGGTGATTACGCGAGAGCCGGTAATCGCCTTGAAGGGGGAGGGGTTGCAATCTTGCCGTTCTATATCAGCAACAAATAGTTGTTTTGTTCACCGTGAGATGACGTGAAAAGAGACTGTGGTTGCTCTTGTACCCACTTGAACACACTGCCAGCAGCCGCCGGAGTGTGCAGGCCACCCATCACCATGTTCCCTTTCATAAAAATTCACACTGTACATTGGCTGGGTAAATATGGCAACGATAAGCCGAGAGCACTGGTAGTCACATTGACCCTTGTTAAACAAAGAATTCAGATCCCCACCGCTTTACTTATAGAGAAAGGCGGTGAGATCAACCAGAATGGTAGCATCCGGTTTGCCATCCTGCAAAAAGGGCCGGGGGAGGAACGATGAAAAGGAAAGCGAAGAGAAAAGTAGACGCTTGGAAAAAAATAGAGCGGGGTTCCATAGGCCATCAATAGGCCACTACCACACACTATAATAGAAGAGTACATAGTTTCAATGGTGCCTAATTGGGGCAAGCTTAGTACACTTGTTCTTCACAGAAACTCGTAGGTGCGTGGGGATGTTGCAGGCAGTATTCATACGCCTTTCAGAAAGCAGTAGCAGCTGCGCTTTCATTAACTTTTCTTTCTCTTGTGTTCAGTAATGCTACCTTCGTATTCACCTAGATGGGAATGTATTGCAACTGATTAGTGGCGACAAATGCCAAGTGCCCGAGACACCATGCACAGGCTGCTCAAAATTTTCAGAAATGACTTGCTTTTTAAACTGTATCTGGTGTAACAGCACAAGTGAGGTACTTGGTAGTGAGCCTTGATAAAAGATAAAAACTTTACATTTTTAACACTGCGAGTGACGCATTCAACCAAGTTTCACGGTAGTCAATAATGTTCAAAAACATCGAGCATTTTTTATGTATCGAAGTGCACTCTCGAGACACTGACACTTCGGGATGGCGAGCTCTGTTTCGTAAAACGCTATTTCTTGTTTCGCTTCGTATGACACCAGTGGTTCTTGCACATCATGAGCGAGTTGCGAAGCTTTTTGTCGGATCCTCGTGGCATGAGGTGTTTTCTCTTTTACTGTGGCCTGGTACAGAAAGGCGGCATGGGCAGTCGGGAAAATAGCGTTGGCACACATCCAGGGTGCAACCACTGTTCTCCTCTCGATGCATGAAGCATCGAAATGATCCGGCACACCTGCACAAGCTAGTGAACGTTTCATGCACATCTGAGAAGCCACTTTGTAAAAGAGTAAGAGGATGCTTTCAGTTCATGTAGTCTCAAAAGTCAACTTATGCTTCAGAAGCCTCTACTTGAAAGAGCTGCTCCAGTACATGTGGAAGATATATGAAATATAAACACAGAAGCGAGTGGTCAACGTTCTTCACGAAGCGCGGCCACCAACAGCTTGCAAGTGTGGGCGGTACTACGTGGTTGTGTGTGAACAAATAGCAGACAGCCACTGCTAACATGGCTTAGTGGTCGATTCTCATCAATTCTTGACGTCAGCGCGTTGCGAGGCGTGGCCGTCACACGATCCCATGTTTCATATCTCTCTACGTCTCGCTGTACACGCAACGAAGAGTTGGAAACAAGAGCGGCGAAAATCCCTACCTCAGCGCATGAAGTCGTCACGACATCCTTTTTAAGAACGACGCGTATCCGCTTCTTGAGGCTGTTGTGCACACTATGAGCGTGCTACTCAGTGTCGCTCAAGAGGGGTGTTTAGATTTTGTGGTCACCACCCATCATCGCGCCGCTGTGACCGGAGTCAACGACGCACAGGCATCCTTCTCCCCTGACCAATTGGCGTTCCAACATCTGTCTCTCTCTCTCTCTCTTCGGGATAATAGGTCATAATAGGTCATAATAGTCGCGAAACGAAGTTCAAAACGGTTTGTACTTTTATTCGAAACTAAAGCCAAAAGACCGCAACAAATGAAGCCCCAAGTGCGATCGAAGCCCGCAAACACGATGACTGGGCAAATCCATGTGCTACACCATAGAGTTTCTCACAAATACATAGAGGGAAGTGTGGCGCCACCGTCTATGTGAAGTTCTTAAGTGGCGATGTTGGAGCGCTGGGAATCAGGGTACATGTGTCTGCGAGGCTTGTGTTGCCTGTGGTTGAGCGAGGCTTCGGCTCAAAAGCGAATACGACTGCGTAAATAAAGCTTCTCTAAAACAAAACGTTTATAAGCGGATCTGATTCACGCGTATTATTTCTTTTTAAAATAAGAGTCCACTCACCTTGACGGCAAAGCCAAATGACAAAGTAACGAAACAGACGACATAAAAGTGGCGGAGGGAACGCTCGCTTTGTCGTCTGCCTGCCAAGTTTAGCGGCCGTTGGTTACTTCTTAGGCTTGCTAAAATTGTACATTAACGTAGAAGGTTCCAGTGTTAAATGAAACACGTTTACGTGCAATGACAAAAATAAATAGCTTATTAAGTGCTCTTTTATTAAGAAATCAAGCATTTCAATGTGAAGCCCGACGTGTTTTTGAGCTATACAAATCCGAGTCAAGTTCAAAGCTTCCACATAGGATCCATAGGATCCAACAGCTCACTAGCGCCAGATTTCACTCTAGGTATGATTGTGAGAAGCTCTATGTGCCACACATGATTTTTATGGTCGCTGAACCGTCGCAGTGACAGAGTTTCCTCTAGTGAATCTTGAAAAAAAATTTATGGCTGATAGTACTGCATTTTTTTCTTTATTTTTCATTTAACCATTTCCTTTAAAGCACTAGTTGATCGCCAGTATGGTGGAATTCCACTATCTCAGTGCCACGCTTAAACGATTCTCGGCTCCTAAACGCGCGTGTGTACATTATCATGGACAACATTTTCGACAATCCCTGCCTTTTCAGTAAACACAAAGAGGAGCCTGAATACCAGTTGTCTAAAACCTGCTGTCAGCTACAGAAGGCTCGACATGAGATTCAGTTCGCTCATGCACATAAGTTGAAGGAAGCTTTGGAAGATGCGACTGTATTTTTTTTCTCGTTATCTCACCATGCTGAACACTCTGTGCGCTCTGCCATCCACTGTAACAAAAGCTCGTCGTTATGGACGGTTTCCCGAGACGGCAGCTTGAGAGCGCCCGAACAAGAATTCAATATTCCGCCTTCGTAGGAACAATTTTTCGCAACGTCGAACACATTCCGCGAATGCTGCACGCTCTTCTTTTTTTTTTATTTAGAGCACAGCAGTCGTCTCGTCTCGTGTTTGTTCAGGCACTGCTCGAACATGGTCTTGAAAACGTGAAAGCGCGTGGGACGTCGTCACGTCAAGAGTGTTCCTTGGGTGGTGTGCTGTCAGCACCTGCTGCGAGATTTCGCGCAATAAACGAACATGTTCTTTCAGTGGATCTAATTAAGGATGCAATTTGTGACCGCACTTAACATGTTCGCTCCAGTAAGATGAAGGAAACTGTAAGCAATCAATACAGAAAGCCGCACGACTTCACTGGCTGAATAAACTTACTGAAGTGTAAGTACAGATGAAGCTTAATTACCTAACGTGACTGCGAAAATTTGCCGTCGCAGAAAATTGGTGGCACTGGAAATGCAGATGTGCATATGCCGCTGGTTTTTCATCAGTTTATTCTGTGCATCCGATTTTCAATTTATTTAAGCAAAGTTTTAAGCGCACGCTTTTTAGAACAATGACTTCAGTTGTGTATTCTGCAATTTTACTGAAGCAAAATAACGGAAGATGAAAAAAAAAACGGAATGAGTTAATACGCGTAAGGTTTACTTGCGTTATTGCTTGAGTGTTGAAGGGTCCTCGTATAAATCTTAACCAGTAGACAGCATGAAAAGCGTCAAGCACTGCAGCTAATATTTAACGCATCAAGTAATCGAACCTTTATTGAGACGAGTAAATCTCTCAAATTGGCGTTTTGCTTTCTGTACTGCGAGTTTTCGCACAGCTTCTTCTTTGCGATTTAATATAAGAGGTACGTTTCATAGAGATCCTGTTACGTAGACTTACGCGCTCTCTTCAATTTTATTTTAATAATTCATCATGTAGCGATTCACCGCCCAGAAGGAAAAACGAAAGAGGCGGAGAGACAGAGAAGTTAGACATGGATTTCTTAGAGCTGATTACGTCTTGCTTGGTAAAAGAGGAATGAGAGATAGTATAGAAAGGCTACAGAGAGAAATAAAAAAGAAAGAAAAACAAAAGGTTAGATTACGACCCTCTTTAATGACGTTTTCTAATTATAAGCGCGGAGCTACCCCTCCGTCACACCGCTATTCTGTACTAGTTCGCAAATCTCTTGCACTTTAATAAACACAGCTGTGATACATGTCCTTCTGTCACATTTGTATATGTTTGAGGCACACTGATACTGTACGTTCACCAGAACACAGGCGCGGCTGTTCATGTCGAGGTGGTGTGGTTGTCGTGCTGCTGTATATACCCATTGAACTTCTTTCTAGCCCGCGAAAGTCAAGTAACTTAGTGGGCGTAGCGTTCTTCAGAAAGTTCATCGAGGCAATACATGTTGCTCTCCTTTCCGTATCTGACACTTTTCCCGCCAGTTTGGTGGCTTGGTGGTGTAATATAATGGGTAGAACTTCGGAGCTGATTGTTTTGTTTCAATATACTTTGATCTACATGGGTAAATACTTTCTTTTCTTAATAAGACTGAGAATCAAGTACGCATTGTGTGCAGCCTCAGTAAAAAAATAATCACTTCATACTGGGAGACAGCATGGAGATAAACTTTCCTACTTATGTACAACAAGCACCTGACTGCTCGTGTTAACCCCCCCCCCCACCCCCTCACAGTGAAAACTAACGCAGGCAGTGTTCCCAAAATACATCGAGCAAAGGAAGTCGCTGTTTCTTTCAAACATTCCTAACGGGGCAAGCAAGCCTTGTATTCCGGTGAAACTCGCCTTACTTTACTAAGCGTGCCCACTCGGTACGGCTAGCCTCAGTCACAGCAGTTTTCACGCGTACTTACGTACTATACAACCAGTATGCAGAACTCCGAATGTGTTGTACAGACCAAAAGGCTTTCCAGTCTCTGAAAGGATTAGCTACTGCTAAACCTATAGCTCTCTACTATCCAGCGGCACCACCGAATCATTTGGCATGCCTGAAGAATTACTAATCACATCAGAGGACCCGAAAATAGCGCTAAATTGGTGCTGCCCAATCGGGTGGCTTACAAGAACCAGACTCTTGTGGACGAATCTAGCAAAAGAAGTGAGGCAGCACGACACGCAAACTCACAGGTGAACCTTTTAAACGATTATAGACAGTCGTATTTAGACTGAGAACAGTGATGAAATACTAGACGGCCTTTGCTTTAGGTGCTTTACCAAGACAAGTGAAGGGAGTGATGACTCTGTGTGTAAGGCATTACAGTTTTTGGTAAGATTTCTCGAAGATATGGCAATTCCAAAAATTTAAACCGTTTTTAACTTTCAAGTCTTCAGACGTAGGCTTATGCTTGAAAGTTAAAAAAATAACTTCATACGTTGTAAACAAATCGAATAAGTGGAATTATTTGGTTCAGCCGGTCACATCGAGACTGAAATGACGTGATGGAGAGGCGCAATGCAAACAGAAGTAGCTAGGCTAATTATGAGAAACGTACCGAGAAAAGAAAGCAAGCACAAGTCCGAAGGTTATGATACAGCTAATTGTGTATAATTTACTACTGCTGGGTTAGCGGCCCTGTCGCGATAAACGGTAATCAAAAGCGCACAAGCGTATATTTGTTGAAAAGGAAAAAAGAAACACTTTACTGCTGACTTTAGAGTCGCGGGATCAACTATTTTCACCTGAAGGTGAAAATAGTTGAAGCCTCTGTACTGATGTAGGTGCCTGCTTTTTTTGCATGCATTCAGAGCTTTCTCAGAATAATGACATTAATGTGATAGGGTATTCTATAGAAATATAGGTAACGTTAGGCCCACGAGGCCGTGCTGTATCGTAGTGTGCTTGACTTGAGGATTGCGGAACATGCTAGAGCCACTTTTCCGACAGCTACGGCTCATATTGAAAATAGCGTTCGTCATAATTTCATTTACGGTAACAAAAGTAACGCCCGAAAACACGAAAACACACCCTACTGGTATGACCTAGTTGACCTAGTGATCCAGTCTGAATTTGCGACAGCAGTAACAAATGAGTGATGTATATTTAAACGAACAGTGGAAACAAGAAATGATGGAAGGAAGAAAAAACAACATGAACAGAAACAGCGCTTAGGTGTGGACAAAATGAGAAACAAAGTAAAAGAAAAGTTGTTGCGCTGTAGTCCCATGTACAAACGCAATTTTTTTAACCCTGGTTCATATATATATGGCTGTGTGTGTGTGATATTTTGTTTCCTGGGTACGCAGGACCATTCCCTGAGGGAGACTGACGAACAACGCCGGTGGAGACAAAACCGATGATAATACCAGGAAAGAAAGGTAATTCAGGAATAGTGGCAGTGCCAACTGCCTCTTTTTTCCTTCCGTGCGCTCCCCTTTTCTGCAATGTAGGGCCGTTCGTTTTCATAGATAGTGTGACCCCATTTTCCAGACTCGTACCCGTTGGAACTGCAACAGTTTTTTTAAAGCACTTCATTTAATATGCGAGCGGAGAATGATAGTGTGGGGATTAATATCTCTGAATATATCTCTCGTTTAAGTGTTGACAAAAACTTTATGAACGAAACGGCCTGACGAAATAAATAGTAAAAAGAAAACAAATTTCCTTGATAGGAGGAAGGAGAGAAAATGAAGAGTAATGGCTGACTATTTCGTAAGGAATTCGTTGCTCAGCCTAGATTCTCTTCTCTTTCTCTTTTTTTCACCGTCTTGTTCTGGTACCTAATGGAGGTACAAACGACCTCATCAAGGAGTCGTACGACCTTCGAGCTGCTCATTTGGAGAGCAAGCCGTGCACGATATATACAACGTTCAAAGATTTAGATAGCATAAGCAGCGTTCGCTGTTCGGCATATATATCTTCCACACGTTGTACTATAGGTAGACGAAATTATTTCTTGATTGAACTTGCGTTTTTATTATGTATTTCCACCGATTTGAAAGAAATGGTGATTAAACTAATCACGACGCCATTCAAACACAACTTCAGGGGCTAGGGCACGTCTTTAAACATATGGCAAAGAGCGATGGTAATGACAGCTTGGAGGTTCGATTATTACTTACCTAATGGCTACGCAACTAATGATCGTCCTACGGAGTAACTAGGTTGTGTTACTGATAAATTAGTGGCGTGATTGCACATCAAATTCTTGTAACATATCGAAGTAATGTTTGAAAAAGTTGTCCTTCAAAAATTTAGAATTGGCCCAAATCTTTGCCCTAGGCGACTGGCAATGGTATTGGCCTCTAGGCACATGAAGTTCTCGGTGTCTCGCCTGTACATTGGTGAACTCTGGGGTAATTCTTGGGTTCACTTTGAATTTCATTGCATTACCGAAGCGGACCTCAGAGGCTGCGTAGGAAGGGGAAGGTGGTTGAGATCTGTTCCACCAGATGAAGCAAGAATCCTCGCTATTGGCACGAAAACTGTCTTTTTAAATTAATTTGTTCACTTTCAATGAAGTTTTCTGATTTTGCTTGGTTCTTAGTTAATTGAACTCATATTTAGATATTATGCGTAACCGATATGACTTAACTTGATGCAAAACGATTGATTTTGAAGCTGTTTAATTTTTATTTACACGACTATTTCCATCTATTTGAAAACATATCATTTCTACTACAAATGCTTGGAAGAGAAAAGAGAGGGCTCCTCACTAATAATGGCCCTTATATTTGAAGTGGGTAAATCAGCAGACAGACGGATACGTGGGGAACTGATTCCAAGGACCTCTTTCATTCCGAACTTGGTCCCCCTGCGAATGAAATAGCGCTGTCACAAGTTCCCTAGCGAAACTGCTTTCGCAGCAAACGAAACCGGCACAAGCCTTAACCACGTATCGCGTTACAACACGTCAGACCATGGCTTGCCTTCTCTCTCCAGAGGAACGTCACGCCTAGTGTGCACGGCCGCATTGACGTGCAGTTTACGGGTACGCGTGGTTAGGGCCTTACACAAGAGCAATTGTTCATACGATGGTGTGTTGTATACGTTAACCACATCTGCTGCGTGCACATCGTTTCACGTACTAGTGAACTTTTATTTAGCTGTGAATGATCACTGTAGTTGTACTGAAAATTTTCAAGCTCCAGACAAGGTGCTCCACGAAGAAGCCCTTGGCAGAAAAAAAATAAACTGTCATTTGAATTTCCGAAAACTGCTTATATTCGAAGCATTTTGCAGAGTGTGAAAAAAAGCACTGTGCCAAAAAATCGTCATAGTGCTAAACACCGACGTCCTGTAGCTGGCAATAATAAGTCGTGGAGTTTTACGTTCTAAAACGACGAAATGATTATCAGCTGCGCAGTATAGTGAAGGGCTTCGCTAACGACCAGCACCTAAATCTAAGAGCACTGGCCTTGAGCAATCCGCCTCCGTGTAAACGCAGCCACCATGGCCGGGATTACTACCCGTGATCATTTGTTTGGCATCTGAGCCCTATCCGTGGGTGGCTTGTTGGTAGGGCAAATATGTCCATGCGGGGCTGGGAGTGTTATACATCGAAAAACTGCATCCAATCATTCCTTCATCTAGTGCAGGGCTGCGAACGGAATGAGGGTTTGCTTGACCTTGCTGCATTTCATTCCTTTTTTTCTTCATCATGACTTTTTCTTAGTAACCAATACAAAACGAAGACTAACTGAAAGGTAGACGTGACCAAGGACTGAGCATATAAACGCTCATCTACATCATTATTTGTGTAGTCGGAAGACATCCACCACGTTACAAGAGAGTAGCTGGTGCTACGCATATACGTCAAGCTATCCTATCATACCGTCTTTATATAATGCGAAACCCAAACAATTATTATATGTATTATCCCCTAAGTACATCTTTTCAATATTATAATGACGTCTTCGTTCCAAGCGGCGGCATTGCCTTCAGCAAACTGATTAGCAGCGCACCAGATAAAACGCAATAGATTCCCCCAGACATGATTTTTAGCTTACTAGCCTGGACGATAATCGTCAAAATTCAAATCTCAGGAATCCGGCGAGGAATCGTTCCAGATTTTTTTAACACGAAAAGGTTTTATGCAAAGGTCTACATTAGCGTCACTAAGGTCATTTTCTTCACGGATATGACGTTGGTAAAATACTGATGAACAGGTGATGACAAAAAATTCAGAAGGAAAATTTGCACTGATTCAGATAGCCTGCACATGGAACCCTACAGCCTCTGAATCGGCTGATATAGGAACCGGGTGCATACTCACTACGCTACCCACACTTCTATATCGGCATTACAAAGACACAGTATATCTTTAACACCTTCTTTCTTTTTCACAGTGAAGTAACACTTACCAGGTTTTCTAGGTTAAGACAAGGCATGCAAAAGTACGCGCTCATTCCAGTTGTCTGGTGTGGATCCACCTTTGTGTTATAAATCTGTTCAACTCCTCACTGCCATTCACATTCTCATTCCGTGCAGTAGATTAAGGCTATAAAGAAAGGGTATTTTCCACCACAATAACGAACGCAAATACCATTTCAACCATCATTGTTTATAGCATGTAATTGAATTCTAAACGCTAGTGACTGTAAGTGTTTCGAAAGAACTTGATAGCGTTCACGTCGGACACTCAGGCGAACCGTAGCGCGACCTCAGAATAGAGCCTCTCGTTTAAGATGCATCTGCTTCCCTGCCTTCAGCGTTAAATGCCTTGAAGAACCATTCATGCCCTTTCCCTACCTCTCTCATGTGGATACCATTGTTACTTGTAATTCAGTTCACATCCATAGAACACGCCACGTATCACTACGATAGTTATATTGTCTTTACACACCTTCTATGGTTCTATAGTACAGCACCTTTATTTGGTGTCTATACTGCCATAGCTGTCTTGTGCTTTTTGAGGACTACAGGCCTATGTGACCACCTTTAACTTTTGTGTAGTGCCACCGCTGCATACGCGCCAGCCGATTGACTGACAATCCTCCTTTTCTCTCTCTCTCTCTCTCTCTCTCTCTCTCTCTCTCTCTCTCTCTCTCTCTTCTCTTTCCTCTCTTTCTCATCTTTATGCCCCCTTCCTATTCCCTCAGCGTAGGGTAGCAAACCGGGCATGTGCCTGGTTAACCTCCCTTCCTTCGCTCTTGTTGTTTACCCCCCCCCCCCCTGCCATAGTACACTGTATTGTGCATGTACGTGCCACGATGCATGTGTGATAAAACACGAGCTGTCAGCGTGCACGTGCCGGGCTCTGACGCCACTGCGTCAGAGCCCGGCTCAGAGATGTTTCACCTTCGTGTTGTTCCGAGTCTTATGATGGAGAGATCATCTGTGTGTCTTTATTATCTCTGGTCTCTTTTTGTTTCTTAAACTCATCATCATCATCATATCATCATAAGCCTGACTACGTCCACTGCAGGACAAAGGCCTCTCCCATGTTCCGCCAGTTAACCCAGTCCTGTGCTTGCTGCTGCCAATTTATGCCCGCAAACTTCTTAATCTTATCTGCCCACCTAACCTTCTGTCTCCCCTAACCCGCTTACCTTCTCTGGGAATCCAGTTAGTTACCCTTAATGACCAGCGGTTATCCTGTCTACGCGCTACATGCCCAGCCCGTGTCCATTTCTTCTTCTTGATTTCAGCTATGATATCCTTAACCCCCACTTGTTCCCTAATCCACTCTGCTCTCTTCTTGTCTCTTAAGGTTACACCTACCATTTTTCTTTCCATTGCTCGCTGCGTCGTCCTCAATTTAAGCTGAACCCTCTTTGTAAGTCTCCAGGTTTCTGCTCCGTAGCTAAGTACCGGCAAGATACAGCTGTAATATACCTTCCTCTTGAGGGATAGTGGCAATCTACCTGTCATAATTTGAGACTGCTTGCCAAATGTGCTCCACCCCATTCTTATTCTTCTAGTTACTTCGATCTCGTAGTTTGGCTCCGCGGTTATTACATGCCCTAAGTAGACATAGTCTTTTACAACTTGAAGTGCACTATTACCTATCTTGAAGCGCTGCTCTTTTCCGAGGTTGTTGCACTGCTGAGTAACTCAGGGGACGAATTGCAACTCATGATTACGGAGTTAGACAAGGAGAGCAGAAAGTTGGGTCTTAAAATTAATCTGCAGAAAACGAAAGTAATGTACAAAAACCACTTAAACTCAATGTATTACTATTCTTCAGGGGCAGCCTTCCCCCATGAAGAAAAGCTCATGTTTTAACCTTTCTAGATAATATTTAAAGCGTCACTCGAAATAACTGCTATAATGTCGCAACGTGGCGAGCCATCTGGACACACAGATCTGTTACCATTTCGCACCAAGCTTGAGAGCTTGTCCCCTTCTCGGGAATCTGAGACAGAAGCGTGAAACGCCGTCGCAACGCTGACACATCACGGATGTGTCACGCTTCCACGCCCAGGAACACGAACGCATTGCAGAGAGAGAGGGGGAGAGGGAGATGACCCATACGGCAGGAAGAACTCAACGTGACTCGCATGAAAAGGTATGCATGCTTCTCATTCTCCTTGCCATCATGCCCGTTTGAGCTCTCATTCGGAATGTAAACACGTGTGTTGTCGCTTTTGGCACAACCAGCTGTTCCGACGCAGTTTGAGAATGCAAGCAGAAGGCGAGACCGGGCTCTTTTATTACAGATGCCTTCCGTCTTTTGAGAAGTTTCCGTGATTGCCAGTGCCTTGGGAGGCCCATGTGAATAGAAAACTCTGGTTTGTCATTGCATTCATTAAAGTGGCACCAATAAAACTTCCACCGTGACGATGCGATCTAACGCATCAATGCAAAAGAGGAAGGAACTCACATATAAAAAATGGTCACCAAGTGAACAAATGAGCGCACTGCTTATATATGCGTGATTCGAAGTATAGGAGTTAAAGCAGTCATTTTGTTCTGTTCCTACATAATCATCGAGTTGCGTGATAAAAAAGAATGGAAGCTCGCTAAAGGCCTCTTTTCGTGTCGATAATGTTGTTATCGTGTCGATCAGTCAATTTTTTTTCGTTCACAATATCCTCTACAACTATAGATGAATGCATGTGGTCTTAATATTTTAAAAGAACCAAGTGCACCTTAACTGAAAAAAAATGGCAACATATCCATGGAGTGAATGATGGAGAGTGGGGCGAAGCATTCGTCCGTTCATTCGTTCTTGCTTCCATTCGTCCATGCGTCCGTCTGTGTGACCGTCCATGCGTCCATCTGCCCGTCCATACGTGCGTCTGTTCGTGCGTCCGTCCCTGCGTTCGTCCATGCGTCCGTTCATGCGTCCATCCATGCATCTGTCTGTGTGTCCGTTCGTCCATCTATTCAATACTCCAAGTACCACCATCTCTCATCTTTTCGTCACATATTCCCCATATAGAAGCACCGCCATGCAGCGGACATTCCAAGGACTAAACGAGAGGTGGCACACGCACACTTTCTTACGGCTTGCGCTTCGGGTCTACTTCCCACCTCTAACCACCTCGAGTTCATGGTATATTCTAGTTCACTGTATTTATGGCACTGCGGCCCAACGCTCAATAAACCTTTCTAAAACCAAAGAGGTTACGCCCAGCGAGTATAATGTAGCAACCCTTCCTTGTCAGATAGTTCTCAATGTACATGTCAATGGCTACTTATGGGGAAGGAGAGGCAGGAGCATTCGGTTTTTAGTTAACGCGCCTGCCGCGAACTTTTTATTGTAGAACAAAGCACAGAAGAAATCTTCCACCGACACCACCTTGCAGGTCAAAATGTAACACTGGTTACACACTACGACTACGACTACGAGGGACGAACGTGTGCCACTTTAAGGAGCTTCGCCCCTAAAAAACACCATTTTTCTGCTGACAGCATGGCCGCGTCTGATCCGACAATGTTACACCATTGTGTCCCTGGCCCCTGAGGGCCTCAAATCTATATTTCAGATAAAATCTATCCACCAATATCACTGGTATTCAGAAGTAAAATTTGCCTGGAGTCTCATAGATTAGAACAATTTATTTAGGCTTGAACCAGCTCGTGACAGTCTCAAAACGAATAGAATGTACGGTATAGTAATAGACAGTTTGAGAATTTGGGGCCCAAGATACTGGGGCCCCAAGCTGCGTTGCGTAGGTTGCTCTCACATTCCGAGGATCAGCACTGTTCGAGTACTCGGTCAAACAAAGGCAGCATTGGGTCAGTTGGTTGGGTGAATGGTCATACATCTGAACCTATGGCGGTAAGCAGGGGCATTCGACAAGGCTTTCCCCTCCCCGCAATTCTCTTTGTACTATGCATAGATCCATTTATTGAAACAAACTCATAAATGCTCTTCGATGCGCGGTTTTCCTGTCCCAGGCTTGGGTGAAGTGTGTGATGATGTGGATTGTGTGGCCCGTGATGGGGGAAGAGGGAACGGCAGTTCTGCTCTGCGGTACGCCTTGGAGGCGAAGACGAGGAAAAGGAAGCGCGAGCGGGGCGTGCGGCTCGGGCAGTTGGAGCGTGACACGGTTCGAACAGCAGCTGCTGGTCGGCGGTTCGGGTCGCGACATCGCTTAACCAGGCGTCCGGCAGCCTTGCGGACCTGGTGAGCTGGCTTCCTGCTTCGGGCTGCGTCACTCTACCAGGTGTCCGGCAGCCTTGCGGACCTGGTGAGCTGGCTTCCCGCTCTGTGGACGGCGCTGACACGGGGACCGGCAGCATAGTCTGTTCGTGGCCTGAGGTCCTGGGGCCCGAGTGGTGGCACGAGGTGGCCGCGGCTCATGTTGGCGACGGGCCATTAACCTGCACTGCAGTGGCCTGGTGATCTACAGGCCTGCAGCACCACCATCACCACCACCACCACCTCACCATGGTCAAGGCAGCGTGACTGCACAAGGAACACCGGCGACAACCGACCTCGCCGCAGCGGCAGCAGTCATAACGGCGAGTAGGACAGTTCGTGTGCCGAGGCGCGTAGGACGTTTGGCATGTAAATAAGGAGCGCTATAGTGTGTTGTGTGTGAATTGTAAGAGTAGGACAGTTCGTGTGCCGAGGCGCGTAGGACGTTTGGCATGTAAATAAGGAGCGCTATAGTGTGTTGTGTGTGAATTGTCAGAGTTATCGGTTGTGTTAAAGTCTGTGTTGTGTGTACAGAGTCACATGACTGCCGGTTGATTTATTCCGGATCCTGGGCCCACATTACACCATAACAAACTTGGCGAGCTTGCCAGGATCCCGCCAGTAACATCTCGAACGCGGAAATCGCCAGTCAGGTGTGTGCACGCAGCACAAGACGAGATACATGGATCTCGATAAGTTAGCGGCTGTAGCAGCTCAGTTAGGCTTGTCTGGCGCGGAACTTGGCGAATGGATTGAGCGAGAGCAAGTTAGGCAGAGAGATGAGCGCGCAGCTGAGAGAGAAGAGGCCAAAGAAGCAGCCGAGAGACAACGGTTAGCGGACGAGAGGCAACGGTTAGCAGACGAGAGGCCGCTGCAAATCCTCCAACTTAAGCTCCAGCTTCAGGAAAGTGCTCAAAGTCAGCCATCTGCGGCGGCAGCACTCGCCCCATCGGCAAACCCGTCATGCCTGAATCCGCAGAAGTTACTACCGCTATTTGAAGAGCGACGCGATGACCTGCACGCGTATTTGCAGAGGTTTGAACGCGTGGCTACTGGGCAAGAATGGCCAAGAGAGAAATGGGGAATAGCCGTAAGCATGTGCTTAACTGGTGAGGCACTCACTGTCATTGGTCGAATGACTGCTGACGAGGCCCTCGACTATGATAAAGTGAAAAAAGCCCTACTTCAGCGCTTTAGATTCACGGCACAAGGATATAAAGACAAATTTCGGAAAGCCCGGCCTGAAGATGTCGAAACAGGGAAACAACTAGCAGCAAGGATCTCGAGCTATTTTGATAACTGGATTGAGATGGCTGATGTGCCCAAAACATTTGAGGGTCTTCGTGACCATGTTATAGCCGAGCAATTCTTGCGTTGCTCTAATCCGAAGCTGGCCATCTTCCTGAAAGAGAGGGAATGCAAAACCCTTACATCCCTTTCAGAGTGCACCGACCGATTTCTCGAAGCACAGGGAGTCAATAACATTGGTAAAATTGCAGATGGTACAAAGGAGGCAAATAAACCCGGTGCTATGTCACAGTACAAACAGCCGAGTTGCTTTCTGTGTCACCGCAAAGGACATAGCGCTCCGGATTGTCGTGCGGTTCCGAAAGAGTCTGTGAAATGCAAAACATGTGGGCGGCTTGGCCACAAAGCCACCGATTGCAAGGATCAGAGCAAAGACAAGTCGGTGTCTTGTGCCATGATAGAACAGAAAAAACAGGATTACTTCCCTATGGCCAAGTCCAAGGATGATACATGCGCTGCTGAATGCCCCAAGAAGTGCGAGAACCAACCTATGTTCTTAGTCGACAACATGCCAGTGGTCGAAGGACGGGTGCTTGGACAACGCGCACGTGTCTTACGAGACACAGGGAGCAACACGACCATCGTCCGACGCAAGTTCGTGCCGGATCGATGCCTGATCGGGAAGACGGCAAGAGTTATGCTTTTAGATGGAAAGGCCAAGGAACTACCGGAAGCAAACATACAGATACACACGCCCTACTTCGTTGGTGATGTAAACGCTTTATGCATGACTAACCCTTTGTACGACCTCGTGCTCGGCAATATTCCAGGAGTAAAAGGACCACAGGAGCCAGATACTACCTGGGAGTACTCTGACGCCCTGTTCCCTGAATCGACTGGATCGAGCAAAATCCCGGCATGCTGGGAAAAGTCAACCTTGCTTTCTGCCGTCGTCCGGACGCAGGGGAAGACGGAGAGTATGATGAAGATTTGCTAGTTGGTCCGCTAGAAGTGACCCGAGTGCAGCTAACTGAGAGCCAAAAAGACGACCCAAGTCCGAAGAGTTGCTTCAGCAATATTGGGAAGAAGTTTCACTCCAATAAAGACACGACGTACCACTTTTCTGAAGAGGCTGGTCTACTGTATTGACATTACCGCCTTTCTACGGGGAGGACCTTTAAGCAAGTAGTCGTGCCAAGGGCACTTCGACAACACATTTTGAAGGTTGCACACGAGGGCATTATGGCTGGTCACCAAGGCGTGCGACGTACCACAGACCGCATCCTTGGGGATTTTTACTGGCCAGGTACGCATGAAGAAATCAGACGGTTTGTCAAGTCGTGCGACGTCTGCCAGAGGACAACGCCGAAAGGGAAAGTCGGAGTCGCTCCGTTGGACAACATGCCTCTCATACGGACACCATTCCAAAGAGTCGCCATTGACCTGATCGGACCGTTATCTCCTTGATCAGATAAGGGAAACCGCTATGTGCTTACCCTCATTGACTTCGCTACTCGCTATCCTGACGCAGTAGCCCTACCCAGCATGGACGCTGTCAGTATTGCAGAAGCCCTCCTTGAAATATTTTCCCGAGTGGGCCTGCCTCGAGAAGTGGGTACCGATCAAGGTAGACGTTTCACGTCGGAACTCATGAAAGAAATGGGCCGACTACTAACTGTAAAGTTTTTTCATACCACCCCATATCATGCCATGGCCAATGGATTGGTCGAAAAATTCAACGGTACGCTGAAGGCCATGCTCAAAAGGGTGTGTCAGGAGAAGCCACGGTCGTGGGATCGCTACATTGCTCCTCTTCTCTTCGCTTATCGCGAAGTACCGCAAGCCAGCTTGGCCTTTTCACCATTTGAGTTAATCTACGACAGACATGTGCGTGGACCTTTGAGTGTTTTAAGAGAGCTGTGGACGAACGAGAACATTGAGGATGAAGTGCGAACAACGTACACTTACCTTGTGGACCTTCGAAACCGACTCGAACACACCTATAATCTCGCTCATGAAGAGCTTGGTAAAGCACGTGAAAAGCAAAAGCTTTATTACGACCGTAAGACCCGCCACAGAAGGCTACGGCCCGGTGACAAGGTTTTAATTCTCCTTCCTACAGACACCAATATGCTTCTCATGCAGTGGAAGGGCCCGTTTAAAGTTGCTGAAGCCAAGAATGATGTTGATTATGCAATTGACTTAGGGCAGAACATCAAGGTCTTCCACGTGAATATGCTGAAGAAGTATGAGGAAAGAGAAATAACGTCTCCTCATCAGGTGGCTGCAGTGAATACTACAAGTGCAACACCTGGGGAAGAGGTGAACAGTGAGAGCAACGACTCTGAAAATACCATCCCCTCTCTCAGTCTATGCCAAACACAAACGGCATCAGACGTCAAGATATCGCCCAAACTGCAGACAGACCAACTTCAACAAGTTCGACAATTGTGCGAAGAGTTTGCAGACATATTTTCGGACCTTCCCGGCAAGACACAACTTGTCGAATGCTCTCTTGACCTCGTCATCGAAAAGCCGGTTCACGTGCCTCGGTACCCGATTCCTCTAGCGCTGCGTGAGAACGTCGAAAAAGAGGTACAGGAGATGCTTCGAATGGGCATAATGGTGAAATCAAAGTCGCCATATCATGCGCCGATCGTTGTCGCCAAGAAGCCCGAAAACACCATACGGTTGTGCATTGACTTTAGGGAGCTGAACAAGACCTTGGTTTTCGACAGTGAGCCAATTCCGAGAATTGATGTTCTAGCTCTTGTGGAGAAACAGAAATTTTTCTCGAAATTCGATTTCACGAAGGGCTATTGGCAAGTGCCCATGGCTCCAGACAGTCGTGAAAAGACGGCATTTTCAAGCATGTCTGGGCTCTACCACTTCAAATACATGCCTTTTAGGATTAAGACTGCCCCAGCGATATTCGCACGCCTTATGAGGAGAGTTCTAGGTGATTTGCCGAATGTGCATCATTATTTTGACGATGTGGTCATCGCTACTAGCACATGGCATGAACATATGGAAGCCTTACGACTTGTCTTCGAAAGAATCCACAATGCAAACCTCACAATCAAACCGAGCAAGTGTGAGATCGGAGAGCGTACCATCACATTCCTCGGACATCGCATTGGCGAGGCGAAGGTAGAACCAATGCTGAAAACGCTGGACAAGATCCTAGCCGCCAAGCGCCCCACGACGAAGAAAGCTGTACAATCCTTTCTCGGTCTTACGGGCTATTACAGGCAGTTCATTCCGAACTACGCAGAAATTTCCAAGCCCTTGACTGACCTTACCAAGAAAGGCCAACATCACATCGTATCGTGGGGACCGACGCAAGAAAAAGCATTCACCGTGCTGAAAGACAAGCTCGCCGCAAGTCCCATACTGCAAACATTGGATCTTTCGAAGCCTTTCGTGCTCCGTACTGATGTCTCAAGCACAAGCATCGGCGCAGTGCTTCTGCAAAACAGTGGGGACGATATTTTACATCCGGTTGCTTATGCTAGTCGCAATCTGCTGCCTAGAGAGGCCCGCTATTTCACAATAGAGCGTGAACGCTTAGCGCTCGTGTGGGCTCCACATTTACTTAGAAGTTCCACATTTACTTATGCGGCAGACCCTTCATTATTCAGTGCGACCACCAGCCACTCCGGTACTTGCAGTCAGCCAAACACGTCAATAATCGAGTGTTACGATGGAGCTTACTAATGCAAGAGTACAGCTTTATCGTAGATTACATAAAAGGCTCAGACAATGTAGGAGCGGACTACTTAAGTCGCATCTGAATTGCTCTAATCTTTCTCCACTTGTGTATTTTTCATGTGTGTTTTTTTTTCATTACGTGCTGTGTGGATCACAACCATTCGGATTCGTGTGAACTTGTTCCCTCTTTACAAACGCGCCTGCACTTTTGCCTACTCACCGCCTGGCGTGGAGTGGAATAGTTGCTCACAACTATCTTAAGTGGGGGGTGGTGTGATGATGTGGATTGTGTGGCCCGTGACGGGGCGAAGAGGGAACGGCAGTTCTGCTCTGCGGTACGCCTTGGAGGCGAAGACGAGGAAAAGGAAGCGCGAGCGGGGCGTGCGGCTCGGGCAGTTGGAGCGTGACACGGTTCGAATGGTAGCTGCTGGTCGGCGGTTCGGGTCGCGACATCGCTTAACCAGGCGTCCGGCAGCCTTGCGGACCTGGTGAGCTGGCTTTCTGCTTCGGGCTGCGTCACTCAACCAGGTGTCCGGCAGCCTTGCGGACCTGGTGAGCTGGCTTCCCGCTCTGTGGACGGCGCTGACACGGGGACCGGCAGCATAGTCTGTTCGTGGCATGAGGTCCTGGGGCCCGAGTGGTGGCACGAGGTTGCCGCGGCTCATGTTGGTGACGGGCCATTAACCTGCACTGCAGTGGCCTGGTGATCAACCGGCCTGCAGCACCACCATCACCACCACCTCACCACCTCACCACGGTCAAGGCATCATTGTCTTAAGGAACACCGGTGACGACCGACCTCACCGCAGCGGCATAAGTCATAACGGCGAGTAGGAAAGTTCGTGTGCCGAGGCGCGTAGGACGTTTGGCATGTAAATAAGGAGCGCTATAGTGTGTTGTGTGTGAATTGTAAGAGTTATCGGTTGTGTTAAAGTCTGTGTTGTGTGTACAGAGTCACCTGACTGCCGGTTGATTTATTCCGGATCTTCTTGGGCCCACATTACACCATAACAAAGTGAAAGTAGTGACATACGCCGATGACATCTCGTTGTTTATTCGGAACATAGATAGCTACAGAGCCTTTATACGAATATTTCACACGTCATAATCCCGGAAAAAGCAAGGCATTGTGCTTTGGAATGCACATTGAAGAGTTCCCTGATGGCGTCCAAATCGTCCAAGGTGTTAAAATCTTAGGTGTAACTTTCCTTTCGACTGGTGAGGTAGCCCGCAAAAGAGATCCAACGCAAAGTGGACAGACGCATTAAGGTCGACAGAACTTTTCAACTACCTTTCACTGAAAGAGCTCATCTATTTAAATTCAGCATAACAGCGCCACTGCTTTAAATAGCCAGAAATGCTTGACCACCTGGTCGGGTTTTGCTGAGAGTGGCTACTGCGTGCGGCTCCTTTTTTGGGAAGGACACGACGCTGAAGCTGTTGCTAGAGCCTTGGTTCGCCTACCAGTAAAATGGGGAGGGTTCAGTATACCCAACCTTGATGTAATGTGCCGCATGTTGGCTCTCAAAAACACATGGGCACTCTTATAGAACTCATCGTATCGAGGCAGGCAACTCGTAGTGTACCTGCTAGGTACTTCTAGAAGGCTTTTTGGTTTATCAAATGAAACGGGACCAGCTGCTGAACAGCCACTGGCATATTACACGCATGTGATAAAATCATTGCAACAATGGCGAAACGATTTTCCAGTTCAATAACTTATGAAAATGTCCCCCCCCCCCTCCCCGACATGAGCGAACAAACAGCATTTAAAAGCCTAACTGCGGAACAGCGCCGGAAATCACCGGGCGAAAAGACGTTGGACTATTACAAACACGTACGTCCCTCCCCTTCGAAGTCCGTGATCTAAACTGGCTTAGATAATGAGCGGCTTTACCAATAACCGACCGCTTTGCGGCGTGGGGCGTGGCACCCTCCGCCACATGTCCGCAATGCGGCCGCGTCGAAACGCTGAACCATGTCTTTCATGAACGTATAGTAGCACGCACCTTTTGGCGCATGGTTACCAGTATGTTCCAAATAAGTATGGAGTGGAAGTCTAGCCACGGGGATAACTTTGTCGAACTCTTAATGGCTATCGGAGCCTTCGTCTTATGGAAGCGGAGGGGACTGACCCGCCTGAGGGGACGCCCTCAGAGAGCCATGTTTCCTCTGCTACATAGGCTAAGAAACGTAATGCTTATGCATCTCAACGCAGAACTAGTCATGCTGGGAGAGGAGGCTTTCCTCCGACGCTTGTCTACGCGATTCATTAATGTAAAAAACAACAGAGTGTCCATGCCTTTCCTCCCTAATTGAGGAGATGGGCTAGAGCTTTTACCACTGTGACATAACAGTGTGTGTTTTTCTTTTCTTCTTTAGAAACATGTCTTTTTTGTGCAATATTGTTTTTGAGCGCGAGAGCAAACTGTCCTCACAGCTGAATGCAAAAACATCATCCTACACTGTGAGTGACCCACCGCCCCCTTGTTTGTTGATATAGCCTTACTGTTTATTTAAATTTAATAATCTAGATGGTCATGTATTTTTTGTCTTCGTTGTACAACTTTTGCACTGCACAATACTGCATACGCAAATAAGTTTTTTTCGCTGTATATAACAGCTTGGATTGTACATGCGCATTGATCATTGTCCATTTTTCTGTGTGCACATAAGCTATGAAAGATATATCCGGAAATAAAATTGTCTTAAACCAGTTGGTTGGGTCACTTAATGGCGTCAAGC
Source organism: Rhipicephalus microplus (assembly GCF_043290135.1). Lineage (NCBI taxonomy): Eukaryota > Metazoa > Arthropoda > Arachnida > Ixodida > Ixodidae > Rhipicephalus > Rhipicephalus microplus. The sequence continues at coordinate 67,615,595 of NC_134704.1, forward strand.
GCACGGGGCCGCACCCGTGGCCAAATTAAATTTTATGGGAGACGTAGCCCATATGGCACGTCGGCTCGCGCTGCGTCTGTTACGTCTCGCTGCCGACCCAAGACGCCTTGGGGTCCCACGCTAGTTCGCGATTTTTTGACATTGGGTCAAAACGAACGCAAGAACCCAAGACACGCTTGGCTTCTGCGCATGGGCTCTGGCGTCTCCTAAGCTTCTTGGGGCCCCAGTTCTCAAACTCTATATCATCTTTCGCTGAACTTATCATCTTTGTGCTTACGTTGGTGCCGTCCTTCGTTGCATGGGCGTTATGGCAATGACTAGGCTAAAGAGCAAGTGGTCCTTTCTAGCAAAACGCGCACCATTCTGTATTGTCGGTGGCGTTTTCTTTTTCACGCCAACTACTAAAGACCTCTATAATTGCCGCGCATCTTTTTCTTCGTCTGAACTCGTTCTATGGCCTGCAGTTTAAACGCTAAAGAACCCCAGGTAGTCGAAATTTCCGGAGCCTTCCACTACGGCGTCTCTCATAATCATATGGTGGTTTTGGGACGTTAAACCCCACATATCATTCAATCATTGTCGAACGTAAACAGGATATCAAAGCAACTAGGATACAAATAAAACAAATTCGATGAAATTTTGTTGATTGCTTTGGCCACGATTGTTGACGCAGCACTGGTTTAATGAATGTGGCTCAGTTTGATTAAAAGAAATTCAGAATTTGGCTCATGGGGTAGAAAAATACAAAGTGCCTTTGTCGTTTCCCCCTAATATTATCAATATTTTATTTAGATATCGACTGTTTTCGAGTTCAGATATATTTAGGCACACCTTGTGCACTTCTGTGATATTTAAGTGCACTCCTGTGAAATTTAGCTCACTTACGGTTTCTACGTGCGGCTCTATATTATCAGTGCCTGCCCTAATCATGTTGAAATAAAGTTGCTCATGCCACGTATGAATGATTCAGTGACAAAACGTGGCTAATGAATGAACGAAAAGTAGGCGTTGAAAGTCAGTTTCGGTTGTGGTCAGAGGTGGGCTAAATCACGAGCAGCCGCTTACTAGAACAATGGGCTGTCGGAAGATAACACAAGTCACGTCTTCAATCGCAAACGAGCCTGGCGGGCAGGTGCACCCGGTATGCAGCAGCGGCTGACGTCAGGCTGGAGCACAAGCAGGCAGAATCACGTGAAATAATGTCTGTCGGATATGAAGATAACAGCTGATAACACCTTATAGCATTCTGCGCTGGAGCATGGAGCCCCGAAAGAAACAGCCAAAGGTATTCATAATCCACCATTTTGACCAGCGGAGTGTGACGTATGCCACAAGAACACTCCGCAACGTTCGACCAAATGGATATATGCCCTTTTTAAAGAGTAGTCGTAAGTGATAATAAATATCTTGGACAGAATACCCCGCTAAACTGCACGTGTGGTAGAGGTAAATGACGATTTTGACGAGAGACACCATAGTGGAGCGCTGCCGAATTTTCGACCATTTGAGGTTCTTTAGCCTGCAAACAAGTCTAAGCCTTCGGGCATCAAGCATTTTTGTCTCCATCAGAAGCGCAGCCGCCACGGCCCAGACTCGATCCCGCGACCTGCGAGTAAGCAGCCGTATGCCTTAGCCATTAGACCACCGTAGCAGGTCCTCCCTCATGGCGTATGCTGCAATATGTTTGAATACGTGTGACGTGGAAGTACTTCAATATTCATGAAAACTAACACACTATGATGCTAAAAAAGTGAATGGTATGTTAATAATTGTAACTATAATGTAACTGTGGTTGAAAAAACTTAGAGAAAAGGATAACTCGCTGCTGTCAGAGACTGAATTCGCGAACTTCAAATGACACGTCCCATGCTTTACCAACTGAGCTACAGCAGCGGTAATCCACCCATCCACGCTGTGGGATATTTATCTGCATATAAACCTGGAAACAGGTTTAAATGCAGACTACCGCCACGGTAGCCTCTTACCGCCACGGTAGCCAGACTACCGCCACGGTAGCCAGACTTAGCCTCTAGACTACCGCCACGGTAGTCTAGAGGCTAAGGTACTCGGCTGCTGACCCACAGGTCCCCGGTTCGAATTCTGACTTCGGCGGCTGCATTTCCGATGGAGGCAGAAATGTTGTAAGCCCCAGTTCTCAGACTGGGTGCACATTAAAAAACCCCAGGTGGTCGAAATTTCAGGAGCCCTCCACTACGGCATCTCTCGTAATTATATGGTGGCTTTGGGACTTTAAACCTCATATATCAATCAATCAATGAATCAGTCAATCAATCATGAAACCCAGAAGTGTTAATCAACGCAACCAGTAGCCATGACGGCGAGTGTGGGACACACTCTTTTCGGCGTGTTGGTGGCACGTAGCCTGTGATTTTATTACGAGCTGGCAGCTGAGCCTTAATTCCTTGCATAGTATTTGAAGGCGCCAAGTCTGCCAGAACAAGATGTTCGCTGTGAAGGAAAGAAGCGGAAACATAAGGGCTTCTTTTGTATTAGTAAGACACACTGTTAACCAGAGCTAACAGATTTGATGCCACGGAAAATACAGGAGATTTTATTAGTATTACCTGTAAATATACTGATCGGAATGATTTCGATGCATCCCTCGCACTCGTGATCATTGATTTTGACTAGTAATTCACTCCTGCTCATGAGCTATTTTTACAAAAAGCGCTTCGCACAGCTTTCCTTGCATGCATGTGAAGCAACTTATTCAGATGCTATTCGGACGTACCTTGCTGCTAACCTTTTTCGTTCAATAAAAAGCAGAGTAAGTAGTGTAAAAAGTGGGTTTTTTCAAATAACAATCTGCGGTCGATACCGTGGATTGACCCTTAAGGCTCTGAGCAGGAAACACAAGACATTTCTTACTTTCACACAAAACACTGATCTTGCAGTGCACATCTGATAAGTATGTACGCAGAGTGTACTGTTGCGTCAAGACAAGCGTTATCGCGCCCCGCAGCCATTGTCTAGTGACCAAGGTACTTGGCTGCTGACCTGCAGGTCGTGAGATGAATTTCCGGTGACAGTGGCTGCGTTTTTCGTGGAGGCGAAAATGCTGTATGCCCATGGGCACAGATCTGGGTGCACGTTAAAGAACCCCAGGTGGTCTAAATTTCCAAAGCTCTCCGCTACGGCGTCTGTCAATCATTATCATACGGTGGTTTTGGGACGTTAAACCACACATACCAATCCAATAAACAGTATCGCATTTTTTTTTACTCCAAGGTCCTTCAGTTATGCAGGTTCTTCATACATGCAATGGCCTTATATGAAGCGTGGTGGTTTGGGCTAGTTGGTATTTCATGACGATTGTTATAGGGCGAAAACAAAACGACAATGTCGTTCTGTTCTCGCGCTTTAACAATCGTCTTACATGAAATGGTAATAATAACTGCTGTTAAATATTTTTTTGTGTCCTTTATGACAATACCAATCAAATATAGAACAACATAAAAACGCCAATTCTGTCAGCTACCATAAATAAACACATGAGATTTCTTTTCTAGTATAAGTACGTCTTCCGGAGTACCAGAGTTATTTACTACGGGCAGTTTAAAGCGCCTCTTTATCGTGTGCTTCTTCGCAGCTAATGCATTGCTTTTAGCGAGGACATGGCCATTCGAGCCTTCCTTTTGCTTCCGAGCCTACTTGTTTTTTTTTTCAAGCTTTTATCCTCTCACTTAAATTTCCAACAAAAAGGGTAAAAGCGCTCAGCCACTTTTGAGAATCCTGCAGAAACCACGTCTTCTTTTATGTCGCAGGGGCGTTTTGGAGCATATTACCATGTACAAACTGTACTTGTTATATAAAAAGGCATGCTGATAACAGAACTAGACTACACTAACTTGAGCTGCACTGTACTAGAGGTAGTCGTGTCTGAAAAAAAAAATAAACTTCTAAGAACATAATAGTTTTTCGAAGCTCCTCCAGTCGACTGAAAAGTCACGAATAAAAAAAAAAGAACAGGAAAACTGAAACATTTCGGAGTCACACTTAGATCATCCGTTTCTCAAAATCACCCTTTTTTTACGGTGCTGCACGCCTAGAAAGAAACTGCTGGCCCACCTCGAGTAAGAAGAAATCGAATGTACGAGAGGACGATACGGGAAATCGGTAGCGGCGCGCAGGAATTGAGCTGCAGCTTATGGCCACGCAGCAAACACAAATGCGCGGAAAATGATACGAGCACACGGCAAAGAGGAAGTGGTGCTGGACATCTTCGAGCTTGTATACGGCCTCTATATCCCGCACCAAATGTAGCGCTCCATTGATTGATCGCTCTCGGGAGTACACACCAAGCCAACGCCTTTTACTTTCGGTGCTCTGCATGTGACGGTATGACTGCTTTTTCTTTCGTAGGGCGTCTCATGCATCTTCCGTTCCAGTTGCCTTTTAGCTCTTATTCGGTGCTCTCCAAGTCAACGTGCAATCATTTCGAGAGTAATACATAACAACCTTTTTTTGTTTTTTGTCTTTAAGCGACTTGTTCTACAATAAACTTTCGACGGGGTCTCGTATAGTATTGGTTTTGAAGCGTGAAGAGGTACATGAGTTTGGATAAGGGTTAAGCTCAGCGCACGGAGTACGTCCAGTTTGGTTTGTTGGGACTGGGGCATTTCCGTGTTTCGTTGCGAGAATGGACGAAACGTATATTCTTTCGTGGCGCCATGGATGTTATTTGTCTCTGCACATGCCGATATGGACATTGTATACGCGCAGACAAGCTTTGTGGCGATGCCTATTCTTGAATAAATTAGGGGTATTTGAAGTAATGTGCAATATTAGCTATTTTTATGTAGCATTTCCAACACCGAGAGTACTGTGCAGAGGCTTCTGAACCATGCTTCCGCAATAATTTGTACCAGTACAGTATAACAATGAGCTGCCTACTTGATAACTGCAAAGGGCTAACAAAAACCACTAAGCCACTATAGGCTTAACTGACATTACGAAGCATATCATTACGTGTGACCCTATAGGGCGGAGCATTTTTTGTTTTACAGTGAAATGTGTTATGAGATCATAATGGCCGTGAGTGTCATAATTGTCCACGGCCGCCGTTGTACGCAACCACAATCGGGCAAAATAAGTAAAAAACAACAAAATAACTAAAGAAACACCAAGAACACAATGGGGTTCGAACCGTGGTGTCTTGTATGCCAGCCCAGTAATCTACCACTTAACTGTGCCGGATACAAACCAACCATACGCACGTGTCATGTCACGAAAGGAAGCGCTATATAGTGTGTAATGAAGCGCTTTAGAACAGCTAAGAAATAGCTAGGTGTCACGCAAACCGAATGACGTAACGAGTCGGTCGTCAATTGGTACAAGGCATAGTTTTTCATCGTTGTTAGTCACAGCATAAACAAAAATTCCACAAATTTTCTTGCAACTGCGTGGTGGGCAGTGTTGCGGAGTTACGACTCCGGAATTCGAATGACTCCAGATTCATTCCACATTTTCATCACCCTGAATGGAATGCAAATGAAACGAAGACAACGCCCGGAGGAATGAAACGGGAATGTAATTAAGTGTTTTTGCCACGGAATGAAATGGAAATGGAATTACGTCTTTTTTTTATAATAGAGCATTTTTACGTCTACGCGCTGTTTTTCAAACTTCAGACATTATTAAGAGCCTCGATTTAACTATTAAGCAGTATTTTTCAAATGGTTTGGCTGATTACAAGCACGGTACAAGCATGCCTTGAACCTTTAGGAGTGTTTGCATTTTTCATTACATCTGGTCTTGTTGTGTTTGACAACGCATTTTTGCGTAAGCTCATTGCCTTTATTTTATTTGAAAAGCGAGTTTGCCGGACGCTTGCATCCCGTTACTGCTTCCACATTGACGCTGTGTAGTTATGTGCAACGGCCTTTTGTTGAGCAACGCATATGTTGCTGATCGATTCAGCGCTCGTGGCCATCGTTACGAGTGTTTGGACCCGTCTCGTCGTCTTCGGCTTCCATATGGACTCTCACCACTCAAGACAACCGTGCTTTGCCAACTGTGGCTTGCCGTCGCTATCACCAAATCTATTGCTTTCTGAATCGGCCTGGAAGACCGGGCTCCTTGCGATCATTGCGGCAGGGATGAAACAATAGAGTGCGTTACTTGTCGCTGACATATATACAGCGCGCAGAGGCTGCCGGGAGCTGTTTCGTCAGCCTGTCTTGACAACAGGCCCTTGTCAGGACAGCCGCAGTGCTCGAATGCCGATATGACATGATTCCGCATGATAAAATCAGTCATGGCCTTACTGAACTTTCTTCGTGGTAGTGGCGTAATAAATAGTCTATACCACCCCCTTTTTTTTCGCGCATCTGCTTTTTTCTCCTCTTTCCTTCTCATCTTTCTTTACCTTTCTCTGTTCTTTTAGTGCAGGGTAGGAAACTGGACTGTATACAATTCTGGTTAACCTCCTTGCCCTTCTCTGAGTGTATTCTATCGCTTTCTTTCTGTGATGCATCAATTGTAACATGCACATCCTGGCCGCGGCGGATGTGCAAGCATTTTCAATGAACTTGAAAATGCTTGAGGCCCGTGTACTTAGCGTTAAAGAATCGGGAGGTCAACATTTCCGGAGCCCTGAACTACAGTGCTCCTCAGAATTAACGATATCGTGGTTTTGTAAGAGCCACAAGTCAGCTCATTTAGTCTTTTTCTTTCTATAACCACTCGGCCTAGTGTAATCTAATGTCCGAGTGAATGACCTACTTGGCCTGCAGAAAACGTTTTCAGGAGTGAGTTTCACTGGTGTGGAGTAGCTTGAGTAGCTGAAAGTAGCTTGAGTAGCTGTTGAGTAGCTGAAAATGCGCCGCAGAGTTGCGGCGCGTTTTCAGGAGTGAGTTTCACTGGTGTTGAGTAGCGACAAACTGGTGGAGGCGCAGTGCTAGCTGCGAGTGTGCTTGCATTTCAGTGCATGCCAAAGAAACTAGGCTGGTCGATTTCGACAGCTCTCCAGCTTGAGGTCACATCATACTTTTTGTACCTGAAAGCCCAATTTTTTTTCATCGCGATTTGCGATATGCTAGAAGCACTGCGGCGTTGCCAGGAAAAAATGAGAGATTGGACGTTGGCACCGGGGCTGTTACAAGCTGACGTAATGGTGCAAATAAGAAAATACAAAAAATAATCTTCCCTTGGGTTCAGAATTGCGTAATGTATTGATTGTCTGTTTGATGGTCTGCGTGTTCATTTGTGTTTTTAGTGTTTTTTAGGTACGCGTATGTACCATCATCTACAGCAAAATTTTGCGGAACGTGAAATGTTCGATGAAGCTGAATTTCTGCTTTGTCTGGGAATGCAATTTCGAAATGTGTTCCATACTGCACTTGGCATTTCAACCTACACAGTCATCAGCTCAACTGCAACCATTAGGTGCTGATGTAGCAGAAACTCGCAATTGTCGAGCATTCAACGTTCTCAAAGTTCTGCTGTTGATAGTACACATAAACTTACTTTACCTATTTCAAGTTGAGTTGTACTATGTGAGCACGTATTGAGTTCAAATATTTGACAAAATTTCTGCCCATCCTTCCCTAATGTTGTATATTTTCTGTTTACTAAGCTAAAAGTAGCCAATGCCGCTATAAAAGCACCAACACCTACTGATCAAATTTAAAAAGTTAAAAAAACAACAACAATGGGCGCTTGTATGAATGCCGGAATACTCGACTGCCATTAGATAAAAAAAAGAATGGCTATCGCAACAAACAAGCTTCATGAATACTTGACGCCATCCCGTCTAATAATAATAATAATAATAATATGAATAATAATAATAATAATCTCTTTAACCTAATCCTACATGTTCGTTATTCAGTGTTGATGACTCCCTATCGGTGGTCGCTCCGATAGAGTGTTCAGTGCTTACACAATGCTTAGGCCTATATCATCCATCACTGTCGCTTTCTTTCCCTATTGCTCTGCGCCTTATTTATGCAGTGCAATAAGTTAGCTCGTGCCCCCGCGTGTTGCCGGATAGAAGTGCATGCAAAACAGCGAGACGCTGTGGACGTCACGTACGCTTTCCATGTGATCGGCCTGCAAGGGGTTTCCTCCGTCCCGATATTGCACTGCGAACACAAAAGACGTTGCGGCAGCAGTCTGGGTTATTGCTAAACATACGCCAGCGAACGGGTCCTGGCGCCACTTAATGAGCAGAGCAGTATTGCGAATGTCGCCCTGGTTGCGACTCAAAATCAACAAATCAACACTGCGGCGATTCGGGAAGTGGCTGCTTTGTGCTCTCATAGCAGGAAGGCTGTTGTGTCTCGAGATGAGACGCAGTCACGATGTGGCCAAGAAAACAGAAGCATAGGACACTTTTAATGGTGGGAAGAAAATAGTGCACAATACCGCAGCTGTTATTCCGTTCGAAGAGTGGACTATTCGATGTTAACTAAATTGATCTTGCTGGACAAACTGTCAGTACCCCTTCATAGAGCGGAGTGCTGAAAAATTCGAAATATTTGGAAACGAATAACAACTTACCAGACGCGCGTATGGCTGACCTCCCTGAGTTTTATTTCTTCCTTCCTTCTCCTATACAAAAAAAATTTGTTTTACACAAATCGAAAGTAGATGGTTTCGGTATTTTTTTTTTGACACGTGGTGTATCTTGCAGAAGTCAGAATAATTAAGCAAGCCAGTGGCTTCTTACAAATTTGATAGTTTTGAAACGTTGCTTTACATCCAGCGCGATTAGTCACAATAACAGAATAAATGGGGTCGTCTTTCTACACCACTGCTCTTCCATTGCAGTATGCTCGTATATTTTAAGGCTACCTCCACTGGGAATTCATGCATGCCTTAGAGCGGGATAAACAACCTTTGCTTGCTTTCAGACAGTGCCCCAGTACGTGAATATATATCACAGGGGCCGGGTTGAGACAGAGGATATGATGAATTGATGGATAGCATAGATGCCAGCAGTGAAGAACTACAAATATAGTCTGCTATGGTATTGTTAGCTTCGTTGACTCTTGGTTTTGTAAATATTTAAATATAGTGGTCAGAAATAGAGAGAGAAAGAAAGAGAGGTAATGTGCTACTATCGATATATATATATATATATATATATATATATATATATATATATATATATATATATATATATATATATATATGTGTGTGTGTGTGTGTGTGTGTGTGTGTGTGTGTGTGTGTGTGTGTGTGTGTGTGTGTGTGTGTGTGTAATATTATGGCAGTAGTCAGAAGGAAATCGATATTTTTTTTCCTTTACAACCTATTTAAACAGCAGGGAGCGACAATCTACGATTCACCGAACAAGCAGAGCTCTTAAATGTGTGGGCTAAGGTAGATGGGGCCTACGTTCTGTAATTTCCCCGCTGTCTTCAATCCCACTGTTTTATTGTTTCCTTCCCATCGATAAGGCATGGAGCTTTTCATTCAGGCATTCATTTTTGCATTATTAGTGTAATCAGCCGTAATGACTTGTCTTCTGCAAGCTCAATTGTGGCTAAATCAAAACTGTACCGCAAAGCAAAAAACAAAGAGTATCCAAGTCATCCTATCTCATTACCGGCGGCCAAAGTAAACACGTGACCGATATGAATTTCGGATGAACATCCATACTCAAATAAAAAAAGACAGATATAATATGACTGAATAGATCAACTTATTGCAAAGAAATTTGGAGACGTGCAAGAACAGCACTTTGAGAACGAAAGCGCTTGCTGAAGTTGATAACTTTTCTTAATCCCTCAGGCAATCATGTAAAAAAAATGAGATATGCGCTATGGCTTCTTGTCCACCTAAAAGTGATTGTTCCTTTTTTTTGTCGGTTAAAAGAACGTGTAAGCAAAACAGAAGCACTGAGGACGAGCCTTCTAAGCTCCAAGATTACGGAAACAAACGTCCGGATAAAGCCTGACAAATTAAGGCTACTGTGAACAAGGGCCCATTCGAGACGAAGCACTGCAAGAAAGTAGAGCACATGTTTTATGCACATATATCTATGTATGCGCTCTCGTGTGATCTGGTTCACCAGCGGTGAACTAACAGATATGTGTTTTTTGCTAAAATAATATAAAAAACAATTTCTTCTATTTGTGCCTCAGTTGGAGCGTATATAGGCTCTCACGAGCCGGATTATATACATGGGTTCGACGCACCACGCCCGTCAAGCATCCCATCTACACACGCGTAAAACTGCCTTGGTTTCTGCTTGCCTGACTGCACCATAACTCGCCTTGCGAACGAATGCTGCGGAGCACAGGCTCGCCATTAGAGTAGAAAAATGAGACGTAGTTGAGACCACCTGCGCACTGTAGCACGACTGTTTCGCGAACCCACTGGTGGTTGAGCCGATGCTTCCTTTTTGAACACATTTCATTTTCTTGAGTGGTTGCAGAGAAAAAGATGCGGGCTCCAAGCATATAATTTTTGGTCACCCTCATTGCATTCTTCATTAACGGTGAACTGTTGTAATTCCAGAGCCCATTTGTCGCGCTGCATGAGAAACTCGATACCGGCATTCTCGTTTCCGTTCTTGTTATTGTTTTCCAAAACTTTATTGTTTGTCCTGTACATCCCGTTTGCATTCGTTCGCTCAAATAACATAGAACTGCCAGTTTGTGGGAACATACCGACTGAAAAACAAATAACTTATATAAATTGACAAAGTGGAGGAGTTTGCAGGGGGAGTGACTATAGTTTCAGTGCGACAGAATATGGCGCGCATCTCGACTTGTTTTTGAACGAGACCAATGCGTCATGCAAATTGAACTCGTCCAAGCTTCGCTTCAATATTTTCTTTTCTTGCTTCATGATTCATGAATGTTTAGAAGAGCTCAAATGGGGTGATATTGCGGAACAAATTTATGCTTTCGCAGCACAATGAAAACCAACTTAGGCGTTATTAAACTAGCGAAACATGCATAAGTATTGACAGATCTCCGTCAATATTGTTTTTATGCTTAACGACGGCACATTTTGAAAATAATTACGCGAACAAGCCAATCTTGGGAGATCCAAAAAACATTCGAGGGGAGAAAAACAACACAATATGAGTGATTGAGAAAGATCGCGTGGGCTGTCACTTCCAGTTGGTGCGGCGTCTCTCTGCATTCCGAATATTGGCTCTAAGAATGCCGGAAGCGTCTGCTTCAGTTCAGCCGAAGCAAGTGTGTACTTCACTCTGACAGCTTTGCCTGAAGTCAAAATAACGCTAGTTTCTTCAGCAGTACGTAGTGAAATGGAGAAGGCGAGAAAGGCACATATAAAAAACAGATGCCGGATGATGGACGCTAACTTCCTGTCGGGTTTATTCGCAGCAGGAAATTTAACTAAAAGCAAACTAGGTGAGCAGGACGTTACTTTTTGAAGTATGCGGCTCTCGTACTAGACAATACAGTGAAAATATTTATGAGAGAAGAAGAAATTAGCTGACATAAAGAAAAGGCAAATCTAGGATAGCCGGCTCTAACGTAGCCTATACATTGCCACACTTTGCGAAACACAAATAAAAAAAACAAATGCTTAACAGGAAGGCACGCTGCAATGACGGCAAGCTTGATATGCTCGCCTCCAACAACAATGACAAAAACAAGAGCATAGCCTGCACTAACACATATATGCTTTTTCTGAAATATCACAAAAAGAATTTGGTAATAGCGCAGAACACGAGCAAAACAGATGTTTCTTCTCCTGCAATCAAATTATTCTGGCTCAGTATTTGCCACGATGACACTTCTCTTCATGACAGTTCCATAAACGACTACATTAGCATGAAATGATGGTCTTTTTTCCACTGAAAAAGTGGCTGAGAAGCAACCGTTGGACTGTCAGATTTGGGTGCACGTTAAAGAACCCCAGGTAGTCGACATTTCCAGAGCCCTCCACTACGGCGTCTCTCATATTCACATGGTAGTTTTGGGTCGTTAAACCCTACGTATCAGCAACCGTTGATATGATCGATACGGGTTTGATGCGGAGCTTTCAAGTAAGCATGTAGTAGGAGACTATCGTTCATTTGAAGGCAATATTGTTGAAGTGCGTACAATCCCACGCAAAAAAAGAAACAAACCGATAGCTTGCTACGTTGAGTCACGTTGCCATTATGACTCAATACCAGATTGTTGTGATATTATGCTGAGTCCTCTGGAGTTCTTGGATCACCGTTCGCATAACAACACTGCATCGTTAGCTGCATGCGGGTAGTGAAGTTGCACGATGGGTATTCAAAATACCAGCCACAGAGTGGCCGGCAACAGACGCTTCTGGGTGTTTTGTGGGAACTATCTTACACCGGGGTCTCTGCTTGAGCTGCATTTATACATACCTGGCTTGGCAGCAATAAAATTGCAGCAAGTAAATTATGTTTTTGTGTATTGAGTGATGTAATGACCTAATTTTGTCGGCTTGTAACACTGCATTGTAATCGATTGCTTCAAAATAGTGAACTATTTCAAGATGATATAGTTTATTACTTTCCCAGTAAGTTTTACTGAAATCTAGTACGTCTGGTTCACTTACCGTGAAGAAGTATTCAAAGAGTAAAGAAAGAAATAGCAAGACAAGTTATAAAACCATACAGTATAGCGTACACAAGAATATATGTACCTAGGGCAACCACTTACAGACGAACCTTATCACGAAAAATAATTTCACCGAAGAAAGCAAATTGGCTCGGGAGCATTCGACAGGCACTTCCAAAACATGTCAGAAAATGTACCACTGCCATTAAAGCTAAAATTGTAGAACCACTGCGTACTGCCAGGTCTAACATGTTGTTAAGGGGCAATAACAGTCACTCGGAAGCCACAGTACCACCCAAAATTGGAGAATAGCAAGATGACTAAAAAAAAGCTGACCACTACGCAGAGTTCAATGGAATGTAATATGATAGGAATATCACGAAGAGATTGGTGTGTGGAAGAATGGGTAAGTAAAAGATACGAGACACAGATATTCCAATTGACATCAAGCAAAAAAAGTGGACTGCGGCTGGGCATTGCGTACAACAGAAAATCCGTGGACAACAAAACTGATATATTATTTACCAAGAGATGATTGATTGATTGATATGTGGGGTTTAACATCCCAAAACCACTATATGATTTTGAGGGACGCCGTAGTGGAGGGCTCCGGAAATTTAGACCACCTGGGGTTCTTTAACGTGCACCCAAATCTGAGCACACGGGCCTACAACATTTCCGCCTCCATCGGAAATGCAGCCGCCGCAGCCGGGATTCGAACCCGCGCCCTGCGGGTCAGCAGCCGAGTACCTTAGCCACTAGACCACCGCGGCGGGGCTTACCAAGAGATAGGAAACGCCGTCGGGGAAGGTGAATTATGTAGACGGGGTGAACAAGACCGATTGATTAGTTACCGAAGGATGGGAAAAGTAGTCGGGGAAGGTGAACGTGTAGATGGGGTGAGGAAAAAACATTCACAGGGTTAAAATGAAATCATCTCACACAGAATAGGTAAACTAAAGACTACTGGAAGACACCATTGTCTTGCAGTGCACTAAAACAAATTGAGAATGAATCAAGGTTTATTTCGGTACCAAACTTCATGTCTGGGCACGAGGTCGCATAGTGAAAAGGCCACGTAGCACCCTAGCCTGAAGCCTAGAATAACGTCTCTGGTAGGCCACAGTTGATTTTCATCCGAACTCGGAATACGGTTCGAACCAGGTTCGTGGTGGCGAAGCAAAGGCGGGTTCGTTGCTTCGCGAGGATGATCGCGGCCGTCTTCACTACTTTTCCCCGGAGGAAGACGCCTTCACCGCTGGACGTTTTACAAATAGAACTTTATGTACAAAACTATTTACAAAGCAGAGATGTCAGCAAACGTATGACCCACAGCGGGGCCTTAGGTTGTCGTGCTGGCGTCTAGCCGGCAAGCTTTCCTAGTAGCAAAAGACCCCTCGTCTTTTCCCGGGCGCTCCTTTTATCACCCCGTCCTTATTGCCCGTGGCCCTCGTCTACACCGGACAGGCAGTTTCATGGAAGGAGCAGGGTAGGCAGAGGAAGCTGCAGGGCGCCGTTTCTCTGGAACGCGTCAGGCAAGCGAGGAAATGGTTGCCACGCTGAGCCGAATCCCTTTCTCGGGAAGACCTGTTACCAAAAAGGAAGGGGGTGGGAGATGTCATGTCGAGCACGACCTTACAGCCACTTTTCTCGAAACCAGGGACGATAGGGATCCACAAGATCGGCACGCTTTGATGACTGTCGTACAACTCAGCTATATGACGTAGGTGATTCTGTTGAGGAAGAAGACAATTTGGTGTACATGGCAACTGTCTCTCGAAGAGGACACCTCAATCGATACACGCAAGCTGAAAAGGAATGAAACGGAAACTGAGAGAAGTAGAGGCAAAATATAGAGGCGCGATCACTCTAGTCTCCATGGCAAGAAACCTTTGAAGCTATTTGCCGAGGCTCTCAGCGTCAATGAATGAGAGGAAGGTAGCGAGGGCGGTGCGACGATGGTCAACGCAGCGGGCGCTAAGGAAAGCCTCCTCAAGTGTTACACATGGAAGGCTGATAAGACGGTGAGGGGTTGCTAGCTGTTTCCTTCTAGAGGCATATGTTTGGCTCTCGCACAATAGGTGAAAAAGCATTTTTAGTGAGCTGCAGTCAATGTGAAACTGACGATGGAGCTCCACGCAGCTGCTGCCTTCGTGCCTCGTCCATACAGAGCTAATTCGAAGGGAAATGAAAAGGGCGAGCTCTTGGGGAAACAAACCATTTTTAAACTGTGTGCTTCCAAGGAAGAAGGGGTTGCATGATACGAAACGATGATAAGTTCCATGGTCTCAGGCACTTCTGCCATCGAACTATCCTTTAGGTAAGCTAGGTCTGGCTAGCTTTAGAGGGGTTAGAGAGGCGCGTCATCAAAATAACGACGAGGCGTCACTACTAATATATAGAGGCGCTAATTTCAACGCAGTTCAGTAACATTTCAATAGTATTAGTTATATAATGTTAATATTCTGAACTAGACTATCTGTGATTTGTATTGTAGCCAAAATGTATTTTAGAACATTCTGGGTAAGTAAGTATTCGCGCAGTTTAATGAATATTCAACTGCTACATGTGCGTCTGCTGGTAAATTCACTGTGCAGTCTCCCTCTGCTTTTTTTGTTATCATATTTTCGCCCTAGTCTGCGCCGTGATACAGTACGGGCAATGTTTGGGCACGCGCGTCATTTCTAGGCGCAAACAGGAGCGTTGTTCCTGTCAAGAAACCTGAAAACAGGTAATTAGCACGCGTAGTCATTATTCACGTTTGAGAGGCGCGATGACGGCCCGTTCGTGCCTGACGTGACGAAACGCAGATCAAATCGCCAAATTTCCGAGAAAAGCGGGCTCTGTCAGCCATATCAAAAGTTCGGGCGGTTCCTGTATAATAACGAGGACGCGGGAAAAATATTCCCAAACTTTGTGCACAGCCGCCACATAGATGAAAGTTGTGCTTTAACCATAGAGTGCATCAGTTTTACAAGCTGCAATACACGTCACGAAATACTTAGCGAGAGTTACTATCCACAGTACGCGTTTTATGTTACGGCGTCAAAATAAGAAGCAAGAACTTCTGCGTGCGTGGTTAGGCTCAGCATGCTACACACTAGCTCTGATTAATCACTTTGTCAAACAATCCTGAACGCCGACAGCGTCGGCAAACGCAGCCACTGTAGGTACATGCACGCCAACGTACTATGTGACCTTGAGTTGGCGCTACTCCTCAAGTTTGATCTTTTGGTGAGTGCACTTGCGTTGGTTGCTCGGGGCGGGAAAAAACACCATTTTATTTTCATTACATTAGCCTGAGTTGCTAAAGGTAGTAATGTTTGCGGGGGTACTCTCGTCATGCGGAAGCAATTCTAAGTACACTAAACACGTCCATCATGCGTTTATCTACAAAAACTATGACCTCTATATGTCGTCATTGTGGGATGTTACAGTTTAAATGCAAAGCATTTCTTTGTGAACTGCAAGCACTTTTGACGTCTATCAGCGTATCTATCTATCTAGCCGCTTACCATGGGTGCTCTCGTGATCAGCCCGTTAAATTGGCGTGAACCAACTTTAGTATGGGAGGATAAGCTGCTTTCACGAATATGCCACGCTGGTCAAGATATGAATAATGTCACAATCCCATCGCGTACGTGGTCAAACACTTCCTGCCAAACAGTGGCACATACCCGCAGGCGGATATGTGACACAGCTATGCGGGTATGTGCCATAGGTGATTGACACTTAGTATCTATCTAGGAATGACGAGAACACACATGGGCAATTTTAACGCCTGAAATAGAACCCAAGCATTCTGCGTGGCAATCAAGTATTCCACCACAGAGCCGCACTAGGTATCGGAACTACTTTTCAAATAGACCCTGACATTTGTGAAACATCAATTGAGGTTGCAGTGTTGGCTATCCAGTTTTATAAACACTAAATATGTACTCATAAGACACAGCTGTAACGCTGGGCTAACGTCAATTGTAGTTAGGTGCCATGCGCTGATACTGGGTCTCCCAGAGAGCACCAGTACAGAACATCTATTCGCGCTGGGTGTCCACAACATCTTCAGAGAAATAGTAGAGGCACAACAGGTCACCCAAGTTGCAAGACTGGCTTGCACGGAGGCTGGCAGACAGTTACTAGCGCATATTGGTATACCGTCTCCCATCACCAGAAAGAGCGCTCCCTATCAAAGTCAGGGAAAATTATACTGTATCTCATATACCTAGAAACATGTACCCCCAATACAGCTACGGCAGACGTAAAGCAAGGGCCAGAGCCCTTCTTCGAACACCGGCTACGATTGAGGACAACGCCTTCGTTGACGCAGTGCAATACGGAACTTCCAATCACTTTGTTTCAGCAGCTACGTCGTTCCGGGTAGAGCTGCTGACATCACTTACGCTCAAAAATTCGGATGCCGATAAAGTCGAACAGATGGCAGTGGCTATCGCCATGGCCATTTAAAACCATTCTACTATTTACACCGACTCGCGAGCCGCTACTAGAGCATTTATGAAAGGCTCGGTGAGCAAAGAAGCCACTCGCGTTCTCTCACAGGCAAAAAGCATATAATTTGGTTACCTGGTCACGTGGGCAGTGATTCTCACGAAACCATCCCAAACGCCAACGAACTTGCACACTCCCTGGCGCTATGTCTCACTCACCGCGCCGGAAGTGGGCACACGGAGGCCGAGGGAGGGCAGTGGCAAAGGGACCCTCTTCTCACTTTTAACGAGGTCTGTGAGCGTCATCAGCTGGAGCATCGAAAGTTTCCGCTTCCACACCCACACTTAAACGGACCACAGGCAATCGACCTGCTAATGTTACAAACACATATCCATCTCCGTTTATTTGGGGAAAATTCATAGACGGAATAGACCCACGTTGTCCGCGCTGTGGTCATCCGAGGTGCACCCCTCAGCACATGCTGTGGCGGTGTCACGACTTGCGCGGAGGCTCAGGGTTTCCCTCCACTGAGGAAGACTGGCTCCACCTCATCACCAGCTCCGCAAAGGACCAGCAGCAAAGGACTGTCCAGAGAGCCCGTGAAGTCGCCGAGAGCCTGAACCTCCCGGCGCCGTCCTGGGTGGGGCCTCCAGACGGTACCCCCTGATGGAGGCATTCTCGTCTTCTCAGGACCAAATAAAATTACTGACTGACTGACTGTCATGCGCTGAATTTGATTTATGTAGCAATGTCAAGGGCTACCATCCTCGCGAGCACCAGCTCTTCATATCAGCTTTTCGCTTCTGGTGTTGCTAATACTGATGTTCTTGTTCACATTGTTACGCAAATGCCAAGACGTGGTTATATAAACATTAGCAGTTCTTCAACATATGTCTGTGCGTGCTAGGTTTATAAATATATTTAGCCTGACTTCATGAGGTGTTGCTCAATAAAAAAATTACAACACGGTCACTTTCTCTCCGCATGTTTCGCGAAACTTCGATTCTCTAGATCAGTGAGACCTGCCGATTTTTTTATTTTATTTCTGTGTGAAAAGCTTTCCAGACCACAAGACCTTGAATTGCTTACAATTTCTCAGTAGTTATTGTACTGCGGCGGCTGCATTTCCGATGGAGGCGGAAATGTTGTAGGCCCGTGTACTCAGATTTGGGTGCACGTTAAAGAACCCCAGGTGGTCAAAATTTCCGGAGCCCTCCACTACGGCGTCTCTCATAATCAAATGGTGGTTTTGGGACGTTAAACCCCACAAATCATCAATCAGTAGTTATTGTATTTCATCGATGCACTTAGTACAAGTCGTTGGCGCTTTTTACGAACAGGTTGTAAATCTGATATAGAGCTGCCTACTGAAGCTAATGGAGTACTCAGCTTTTTTCTTGTGTTCCGTGACTTCAAGGCATTTGTCGTTGACTGACACCTGTGGTGAGGCTGCGAAAGTCTATCTAGCCCATATACAAGAATTTCTAAGGCAGGCAATTTACTTCGTAAACCAAATACGATGACATGGGACACGCCATGATGGCAACGTCTGTTCTATCAAGCTTGTCGACAGGATTTCATAATACCTGCTTCTGTGTTTAAAACGAATGCAGCCGCGAGCATGCATGACTCATGTATTTTTAAACGCCGACTACTAACGAAGCATCTCTGAGCCGCACGCTGTGAACACTTTATTACAGTAACGCAACTTTGTTTGGCTAGCTACCTAAGGTTAGTAAATCTCTAAAGAAGTTAAGAAAGTTTGGCAGGTGTTTCAGTCTGATAATTTTGTTGCAGCCAAATAAGAAAAAATAGTCGCAAAGAGCAGTACATAGGTTTGGAATTTAAAAGGAGACAAAACAGCAAAACAATTTTTCACATATTAGTAAAATACAGTTTCACAATCCCAAACACACCACTCTTGCCGTTACATGACGCTTGGCAAATGACAAAACTGTTAAACTTAGAAAACGCGGGTGGAGACAACAGTATGAGAGTCCCGTACAAAACACCATGACGTTGTAAACTTAGAAGGCGTCCACTGGGTTCTGCGTGGAAGTACACCGCATTTGTTGCTGCCGTAGATATAGCATAGGAAGTTTCAAAAGTTTTCATCGAGCTGACATCGCTAAAATACAAAAAAGAAATACTTTACGTACGCATTTTAAAATGAATTTGACAAATACATTTTGAATTTAAAACGGAAGCTCCAGCATTTATTTTCTCCGCCAATAATGAAACTATGACAGCGAAACCTATGGAATTACTGAGTGCAGTTTATCAATCTAAGCCAAGTCACTGTTTCTCTTTAGTGCCCATTTAACTGGACCCACCGAAGGCCTAAATGCAAGACCATTATCATCTTGTGCATCTATTTGTCTGCCACTCCTCGCACACCGTAGTTATTCTGCTTATGATTTCTGCACTTCCGGATGTCTTTTACTTCGCCATCGTGCGTGTACAGACGGAGAAGCTAAACAAAGCCGCAGGGGCCCGCACACTCGGCGAGACAGTGGCGCCCTGTCGTACACGTCCTCGGAGTCGTCCAAAGGATGCAGAAATGTTTTAAGCGAGGCTAAAGCAAAAATTGCGATAAATTACTTGTTGGTTATTTCTATTCATGATACTATTTCAGACTTTGATCGCTAATTGTAACCTGGTTTCGAGCATCACCAACCTTGTTGTGACCTGTAATGAGCGGTAAAGTGTGAGAGGGATGTGGCTGGTACAAATGAATGAACTGACTAGAAGCTGAGTCCCTAAAAGAGCCCACTCTTAAAATGACAGCAACACAACGAGAGAGGAACGGCATGCTATTCGTACCGTTGTGGTGCTCCACCCCTTTTGTGCGTGTTTTACCTTGAGGCCTAATGTCTATAACGTTAACACCATCCTTCGCACGAATTGGGATTCGTGGCAGCGTGCGCGCTTCCCCTAAGAGCGAATGCGTGGTTCTTCACTCATTCCTTTCGAATCGGTAGACAGCACTAGTTTACGCAAGGTGGCCCTTCGAATCCCCCGCTACTTGACCGAGTAGTTTTGTAACATGCTGTCACGCTCCTTCGCCGGAAACTTATTTACAGTACGTAAATCTTGAGGACATTGCAGCCCCGACCACATGTTTAGTTCGTACCCTAGCTGATGGCGTCATACTACCGAACATTTGCAAACACTTTCAGTTGCGCGCATTAGGCGAGCACGTTACATATCCAGCAGTATTATTTCATAACAGCAGGTGATGCTGGATGGGGCGGAACCTGCAAGGTACATACCTATGCGAGTGCGTGGTACCTACACTTCTTTCACATTGTTTTCCATTGTTTTCTAACCTGCCTACTGGAGAGAGGTCGTGGTTAATGTCACCTCAGTTATTCTATTTGACTGCATTCTGCACCACGAGAAACTGACCGATTAAGCTAAAAAGGATGAACAAGTACAAAAAATGGCTAACACAAAGAGAGATGGAATATAAAATGCTGAATCATTCTTTCGCTTAGCATATTATTAGTGAAACCTCGTAAAAACTACTGCACAGACAAAAAAAACTTGTGGTACACTGACATCAGAACTTTATGTGATAATTTTGGGAATGACTAGTCTTTCGAAGTTATAATGCTGCCGGAGTAATGATGCCAAGACGACCCCAGTACTTACAAACTCCAAAGGTGATAGTGTGACTAATATTATTGAGTTGGCTTTTTAAACAAAAATAATGAAAAAAATAGAAATGCAGGTATGTAAGCACGCAGACGAAGAAAAAAACAAGACGAGCGAGAAGAAAAGATAGAGACGTGCTGGTGAGGCTGCTCACTTGGGAAAGCAGCGTGCCTCAAGGTGCCGTATGAGCGCGTGTGTTTCAACTGCATGAACCAATCGCAGCTGCCTCCACTGGAAGGCCCTAAAAAAAGTAAAAACGCAATAAAAATACACAAGATGAAGATCGAACACGAAACGCATGTACTGCCCTGGCGGTTTGGACTTCCGCTAATCCGGCTTGCTCTTTGTCTGTTTGCCGAAGCCCAGCTTTGCGCTATATGCTGTCGGGATCTCTCGGCTGCTTCTTCAAGTCGGATTCTCCTTCGATGTAACTTCTCTCTTGTTTCTTTCGGTAGTGTCCCCTTTCGCTTTCACTAATCACTCGTATCATTAATTACTTGCTCGGGCCTTCTAGTTTCCCTTGTCCGCAAGATTGCAACACTTCCGCCATTTCGTTTGTTTTCATTTTTTTCTGTTTTTTCTCGTGTCCACGCAACTGGCGATACTAAGCTCCTTTAGTGCCAGCTCGTTCTTTTTCTATATATAATATCGCTCATCATGACGTGGGACTGCCGAGGAGCTCTTGCGCAAGGATGAAGGCAAAGCCTGCACGTCTGAGGCGATTCGCTCACTATAACATAGCGTGTTATTTGCTTACGTTCTCTCTAGCATCAATCGCTGAGGGTGTGGGCGGAAAAGAAAGAGACGGCTCTATTGCCTTTCCAGTTCCGGTACGGCTACGACGTAGTAGGTTTCCCCAATATCTAATATAAAAAAACAATCACTTGTCTGGTAAGCGTGTTTGAAGGAATTTGTTATTTGGAGAAATTAATTCTCACGAACAGTGACGCCAATTACAATCCAACAGAACACCGCGACCGAACACAACTTCCACAGATACAAAAAAAGTGGTTACAAAAAGATATGATTACATATGCACGCGAAACACAACATACAAAGATACACTAGAATTGTTGCAATTTGTTATTATTACTATTATTACTGTTAATATTATTGTGTTGCTACAGTTGTGTTTAGAAAAATATGTTTAACGATTTCAAGTACTTCGTACTCAACCATGGGAGAGCACTGAGCCATCCCGCTTAGACCAAAAAAGCAAAAATTAGGCCGTCATTCAATTTGTATGTGTGTTTAGAAACAGTGGCTAACGATTTAGAGTACTAAGTACTCTACTATGGGAGAGCATAAAGCCATCGCGGGGTGAGGCGTACAATGCTCTGCTAAAATTAAGGTGGTTACGACTTACATATTTATAAAAAGTGTTCAACGATTCCGAGTACTTCGTACTCAACTGTGAGACTTCCTTGCTAAAACCAAGGCATTACGCCCAAATAAAATCAACTGGACATTCAAGTGATTATTTGTGCCTTGTGGGACATCAGAATACAAGGATTTTTTAACGCTAGCAAACGCTACCTTGTAGGAGCTTCGCACCTGCACATGTTAAATTTCAGGTTTTGTCAGCACGTGTAGCTAAGTATGATGCCCGTTGCTGCATGATTAGCTACTCATAATATCTCTTAGCAGTCTTCAACGTTACTTTTAATAACCCAATTAAAGACAAAGTTTCTAGCGCACATCTTCTATGTTTGATGGTGGGTAAATAAGGAGCTCCGGCAGAAAACAGCTCCATAGGTACTTCCTCGGTTTCAGCTTTGCTGGTTACCCACCTCTAGAGGGTGCTTGGGTGGTGATCATTTTTTTTTTTGTATTGTTTTTTTGTACATGAGGCCATAAGAACAGAACTCCTTTTCATGAAGAGCTTTGCTGTGCGTGTTGTACGTGTGGACATTACTCATGGATTCAAATAAAAAAATTTGCAGCATATCCACGAAGTGAATGATGGAGAGGGGGGTGAAGCATTCGTACGTCCATTCGTTCTTGCTTCCGTCCGTCCATGCGTCCGTCTGTGTGACCGTCTATGTGTCCATCTGCCCGTCCGTGCGTGCGTCTGTTCGTGCGTCCGTCCCTGCGTTCGTCCCTGCATCTGCTCCTGCGTCCGTTCATGCGTCCATCCATGCATCTGTCTGTGTGTCCATTCGTCCATCTATTCAACACTCCAAGTACCACCATCTCACATCTTTTCATCATATATTCCCCATATACAAGCACCGCCATCCAGCGGACATTCCAAGGACTAAATCAGAGGTGGCGCACGCACACTTTCTTACGGCTTGCGCTTCGGGTCTACTTTCCACCTTTAACCACCCCGAGTTCATGGTATATACTAGTTCACTGAATTCATGGCACTGCGGCCCAACGCTCGCTAAACCTTTCTAAAACTAAGCAGGTTACACCCAGCGAGTATAACGTAGCAACCCTTTCTTGTCAGATAGTGCTCAATTTCATGCCAATGGCTGATAATGGGAATCGCAGCGTGCGCCTTAACTAAAAGCCGAATGCTCCTGTCTTTCATTCCCTATTAGCAGCCATTGGCATGTACATTGAGCATTGTTTTTCATTGTTCAACAGCGCAAAGAAGAAATCTCTCACCGGCACCACCTTGGAGGTCAAAATGTTATACTTGTTACATACTACAATGGCTACGAGGGACGAACAGGTGGCGTTATAAAAAGTCTCGCCCCTAAAAAATCGATAAGTGAAGCATGTGCAGTGGCGATCAAAAGTTTGAAGACCATGGGAGCGCGTGGCGAACAGCACCGCGGCACCTTCTCACGGCTGCGAGAGAAGCTCGAGAGCGCGGACTGAGTCTTTTTCTACTTGCCAGCCTGTGTTTTGCTTTCTTGAACCTCGCGCACTCCGCAAGGCCAGAAAATCTTTGAGGGGTTCCTTTGAGGGGTTCGCAGGCTCTGCGAAAGCACCGAGCTCAGACACCGCCACAAAAATTGTGTAATTTGTAGTGGCAGTACTAAGTGTGCGCCGCTTTTGTTCCTTGCTTCCAGACGCTCCGCTATGGGAAAAACACGCACATTGCGTGAGTTTTTGTTTTTTTATATCGACTCACGTGATAAGAGAACTGAGCAGTGCTGTTCGCTTGGCGAAGCACGCGTGTTCTTGCTGCCGTTGAACGTTTGGAACAAAGGTGTAAAAACGGTGCGCAGTGAGCGCTTCCCTACAAGTTATATATCTTTGTCACAATATGTCAATCGGTGCGTGTGCGGCGACTGCAAAAGTGACACCTTCCATTTTCTCTGGCGTTCCCGTGCGCGCGCAGTTCAAGGGAGCGAAAGCGTAGTCTGGCAGGTAGAAAAGGATGCACTTGCGCAGTTTGCGCTCTCGAGCTTCTCTGAAGAAAGTAGCCGGGAGAAGGCTCCGCAGTGCTGTTCGCCGCGTGCTCCCGTGGTCTCAAAAATTTTGATCGCCACTGCACTTTCCTTCCAAGCGTCTACAGTTTGCCTGATATTGAAGTATTATGGGTATGTGAGAGAAAGAAACTTTTATTTCAATCATAGAAAGAATGGCAGAACCCACGTACACTGGGAATCGATGATATGCGAAGCACGAATGAAAAACGTGTACATGTCCCTTTAAATTCAGCACAACGTTACCAGGAGGAGGTAAGAGAACCCGTACATGAATTATGTGTCATAATTATCATGTTTCAGTGCACCGCTTACCTTCGTCATCTATTTACGTCACGTAATACCAAATTTAGTATATGTGAAGCTAGCGGAACGGCCGCGAGCACGCTATCAGCGTGGTATGAAGTCATGATCTTAAATGACACGCGTTTCAGGATTATTGTGTTTGATCCAGTCATATATTTCGTATTTCGTCATTCATTGACGTCACGTAACACTAAGTTTGGTATATGTGGAGCTAGCACAATGGCCGCCAGTGCATCATGAAAGGTCCAATATACTCCAATATAGCGTTGACGCTCGCGCACGCAGGGCACAGTGACGCTACGTTAGCAAAACGCGAGCACCGTATAGTCTGACGCCATGCGCGGCCAGCGTCCGTCAGCGTCATCGGACGGCAACCAGCGGGAAATGCGACATGCTGAATTTCGCGCCGATGCGTTACCCAGACAGCACTGTGTCTCCCTGTTTTCGTGATAGAGCACTATAAAAAATATCGAGTTAAAAGGGTGTCTTTTTGTTTCACAACAATAATCGTCATCAAGCTTGCGGGCGCTTCCTTTCTTGAAAACTCAGCGCTGGCCACTTTCCTATCGAGAATGCAATGTAACCCTGATAGTGGGCATGTCGATCGTGACCGGAATGTATACCGGGCGTGGGGTGATAGCGCAAGGATGGAACGCAATATAGATGACGATTATTGTTGTGAGACAAAAAGACACCCTTTTTTCTCGCTCTTTTTTTTTTGTGAAGGACGCTGGACGCGCTGAAACACGCTTGCCTCAAAGTAAAACAGCGCGGCGCGCGCCTGTGAGTGAGTATATGGCTAGGACCGGCGAAAGGTGTTGCAACGCCGGCGTGACGCGACGAAATTAATGCCGGCGAGCACGCGCACTGCGTCACGTCGAAATGTATTGGTGCCTTGACTGTGGCATGTAGTCTATTCTCACAACACATGCATCTCATCATTATCATGTTTGCACCAGTCGCATACCTTCGTTATCCAGTTACGTACTGTAATACCAAATTTGGTATATGTGATGCTAGCGAAACGGCCGCGAGCGCATCAAGAGCGTAGCATGTAGTCATGTTGTTACATGACACGCATGTCATGATTTTCATGTTAGGGTCTGTCGCTTGTGTTTGCCATGCAATCAATCATGCCATATCATACCAGTTTTGCAACATGCCATGTGAACGAAGCCCCCGCAAGAGCTGCACGATTATGAAATGTAAATCATCACATTAATTACATAAATATCATGATTTTATTGTTATGATTAGTGAAATATGTTTTTGATACAATCATGTTATGACATACCGAGTTTGGTATTCATACGATTATCAAAACGGCCATTGATTGATTTGTGGGGTTTAACGTCCCAAAACCACGATTTTAGAGACGCCGTAGTGGAGGACTCCGGAAATTTTGACCCCCTGGGGTTCTTTAACGTGCACCCAAATCTGAGCACACGGGCCTACGAATATCAAAACGGCCAGGAGAGCTAAAAGTCCTAGGCGGCTAGATAGATAGATAGATAGATAGATAGATAGATAGATAGATAGATAGATAGATAGATAGATAGATAGATAGATAGATAGATAGATAGATAGATAGATAGATAGATAGATAGATAGATAGATAGATAGATAGATAGATAGATAGATAGATAGATATATAGATAGATAGATAGATAGATAGATAGATAGATAGATAGATAGATAGATAGATAGATAGATAGATAGATAGATAGATAGATAGACAGATAGATAGATAGATAGATACGCTCAAAGTCACCGAAGTTCGCTAAGAAACGCTTCGCATTTAATATACGGTAAGTTACGATAAAGACAGTGAAACATCTCGGAGTCGCGTATTTCATTTATATTTGGTGCTTTGATTGCTAGCAAGCAGACGACGCGTAGCTCTAGCGTAGTGCCCAGGCAAATCGGCCAGAACCGGATATGACGATTACCACAGAACGTCGCTGCATCGCTC
This sequence comes from Rhipicephalus microplus, assembly GCF_043290135.1. NCBI lineage: Eukaryota > Metazoa > Arthropoda > Arachnida > Ixodida > Ixodidae > Rhipicephalus > Rhipicephalus microplus. The sequence goes on from NC_134704.1 coordinate 67,641,889, forward strand.
CTTGTGAGCAATCTTCCCTGCCGCTGAATTGTTCTTCGGTGCGTTGAAAACGCTTTCAATGCAGCGCGTTTGAAACGCGTCTGTGCGTTTGGATTGCCTTGGCACCACCTAAAGGTAGCGCGCTCGAAACGTGTTCGTTCTGCGTTGAAGTCGATGGCAAGTCAAGTTCATGTCAAGCAGCGGTTCTGAATACGGAGATCAGACACTGCAAGCCCACCAGGGGAAAGCACGAACCAGCGTTCGATGAGACGCATTTTCACACAGCTTTTGCACCGCCGTGGTTGTCCAGTTGCTAAGCTACTCGGCTGCTGACCCGCAGGTCGCGGGATCGAATTCCAGCGTCGGCGGCTGCATTTTCGATAGAGGCGAAAATGCTGTAGGCCCGTGTGCCCAGATTTAGGCGCACGTTAAAGAACCCCATGTGGCCAAAATTTTGGAGTCCCTCACTACGGCGTCCCTCATAATCGTATGGTGGTTTTGGGACGTTGAACCCTACATATCAACCAATCACGCAGCTTTCTTAAGTTAACATAGAAAAAAAAACACACAAACTAAAGGGCACGTCCGCGATGCGCGTGCTCGAGGAGCGCAGAGAAGACGATTTTTCAGTCGTTTACGTCACTTCCAGCCTGCCGGGTTGGCGTTGTTTAGTATAGGTTCGGTCTCAAGAACACCGTTCTTTGCAAGCATTTTTCGAAGTTAAGCGCCCGTAGCGCTTGTATTTCGAAGGCGTCATTTGGCAGGTAGCACTACCTCTGGCTAAACTACCTATATATTGACTTTTTGGGGAGTGCCGAATTTTGTTGCAGTTGGCCTTTAAGAGGGGATCAGAAGTTCAGCCCCACACGTTGATATAATAAGGGGGGGGGGGGGGTTGCAGCGGCTTAAGTGGGGCGGAAAGTCAGCCCTTTACATTCAAATAATGGGGAGGCGGGCGCTGCCACGAAAGTTCGCTCGCCCCCCTCCCCCCGTGACGCGTATCCCTGCGCACGCTTATACATTAACGTATATATACACAGAGAATGTGAACATGCGGGTTGTATCAAAACTGGCAGGGTAGCAAATTTGAAGGCAGTTGGTCGAGGTAATCCCACGGCACTTTACGGAACTACTCACCTTACCCGCGCACACAATAATTTTGTTCTCACATACACTTAAAGTGTCAAGTTAATACTCAGTTTCTCATGCTATGCCACTCTACTTCATGGTGCTTACGCCATCTTGTGGCGTTGGCTCGCAAAAATATTTGTCTTGCTGCGGCTGCGGTCACTGTTGCCGATCGGCGGCATCAGCTGCGCTTCCGCTGGGAGGCTGCCCTCACCAGCGACGAGCTAACCGACCAGCTTTTTTGGGCTGTCCGGCAAGCTGAAGATGCGGCCCGGGTCCAAGGACTTCGAGCGGTCACCTGAGGCACCGCCATCATAATCGACGGAGAGTGGGAAGTGACAAAGGTTAATCCCCTTTTCCGCCACCTCGCCCGGTGATTGCGGCCGGACTTTAAATATAAAGTTCATTCATTCATCCATTCTTTGCTCCGGCGGGCAAGTTTTTTTTCTTTACACAACGTGAGCTCAAGATTACACCGATTTGTACTTTCATTGCATATATTTGTACAACAATTCTTATTGTCACTCAAATTATATGGACACTCGCGTCAAGTTTTTACCACCACCGTGAGGAAGTCTAATGACGCTGATATGACGACCCGTGTCGTATGTCATGCGAGTAAAAACGCAAAGCATTTTGTGTACGAGTGAAAGCTAGCGCAGACAGCACATCATCACCGCTCAAGTTGTGCTGAAATGCAACGGCCATCTTCAGGTGCGCTCTGTTACCATTATGGTACGTGCTGTGCTACCAACGCTATGACTTTGCGTTTTAACATTAAAGAGAAAGACAATCGTTTCGCTCACAGCAGCAGCCGCTTTTCGTTACGGTGGTGTTTTGTCAAGTTATGCCCGGTCGAATCTACCGAATATCGCTGCTACGTCTTCTTCCTATAACATTGCCATTGGTAGAAATCGTCAGCAGGGCTTGATCCTTGCCAGGAAAGTGCGACTTTACTGATTGGTAACTGCGTATTAACCTGCTACTTGCAATGATCACCATCTCATTTCAATCACTAATGAATGAATGAAGCAATCAATCAACGAATAAAATTACTTTTCTAATTATGCCTTTAAATCGTTAAATATGTGACCAGATATATGGACTGCAATACACGATGCGTTATGCATCAAAACAGTGTTCCTTGTGCGCTAAAGAAATTCTTTCGTGGCCACGCTCAAATATTGCCCTCCAGTCAATTCGCATTAAAGCCTGCACTTGATATACTCCTTGTCGCGTCAATGTCGTAGAGCATACAGAAGTGTGGTTGATTGGGCTAGTTGGTCACACATTATAAAAGGTAAAAATAGCGCGAAACATACGTAACACTGCTAAGGAACACACAGGATGAACGCTGCCCCACGTAAGTTTAGAGATCGACGTTGACTGAGAAAAACCTGTCTAACATACATGGCAGCAAGAAGTGACAGGAGGAGCTGTGACGCGGGCACTCTTTGTCTGCTAATTGTATTTACCAGTGGTGTGAAGGGTAGTAGTGTTTGAGTGAACCATCGAATGTACATGTTTTTTCAACGTCATCTCATATCCATGTTCATGTAAATGACGTCTGTCTTGTCATCATCGTTAGAGTATGTCTAAGACGGAAATGTTCTGTTGAGTGTTATTGACGTTTGTGGCAATAAATTTTTTCTAAACAGTAGTGTAGTAGAGTAACTAGTACTCTAAATCGTTATCAACTTTTTTCTACACACACACAGTAGAGTACACTGTAAGCAAAAGTTAACCGAGATGGGAGTTTCTCCGGCACATGAGCCCACAAAACTCCCCTGCCCCAATTATTTACTCCCTGGTAGGGAGTGAACTCGGCACATGTCGTCGTAAAACGCCCCTTGCCTAATGGCCGGGTTTATGAACGGCATGACCTTCGTAAACTCCCCAGGGAGTTTCAGGTCACGTGGGTAGAACTCCCTATTAAAGCTTTGAGAACCCTCTTTGGGCGTGAGGTGCGTGCGTGTGTGTGCGTGTGTATGTACGGGCTTATGTTTGCACGTCTGTGTGAAACACAGGTGCTTCGTGTTGCTAACCATGTGAGCATCTGTCAACAGGCAACGAAATTATAAGTGCAGCGAAAAATTGCAACGACCGGTTGGTATTTACTGTGAATATTTCAATATATTTCGCACCGTTAAACCACGCTGCACATTGGTCCCATTTCTCAATAAAACGCCATGAATGTCGCGCTTCAAAGGGCCGAGTAAAAAAAACTTCGAAGAATAATTTAATGGTAGCAAAATTAAGCTGTTACGATCATCAGCGGCTGCTCCTGGAGTTTCACCGTCAAAAACTTCGAAGTGGCGTGAAGTAGGCTTCGCTCGACCACGGCAGGCTGACCGGCAACTGGTGTGAGAGTTGCACCGACGACGCGCTCGCCCTGTCTCCGCCGATTGTGAGTTGTCGGAGTGTCACCGGTATTTCACCGGCTGCAACATCTAAGTGGTAATAAGGCCTCGCTATGCCATCAGCATCAAGCCGGCATCGTATCGAGCTTGCACTGGGCACCGGCCACCGTGGCGAGCTCCACGAGCTAGCTAGCACTGACTGCCGGCGAGGCAATGAATGTGTTTTACAAAAAATAAAGGCTACTGGGATGAATAACAGACTTCTGCGCCTTGCGACCACAGCTTTCAAATGACTAACTCGAAGGCGAGCGCCGAAAGAGGCGGAGAAACACAGAAACAGCGTACGGCATGCATGCATGCATGCCCATGCAATGCGGGCGAGCAACGGGAAGAGCGACTGCGAACCGTCTCGTTAGTTTAAGTCTATTGCTCCGTAGCTTAAACTGCGTGGATAGCGGACACCTATTTCTGTGCATAGGAAAAGTAACGAGACGTAAACGGCACATCAGCAAGCATTTTGTTATCGCCAGCTGTCATTCATCGAATCACCGTGCCGTACTCGTGAGTGAGGCCTAGTCGTCAGACGTGGTAGCGGCGGTCTTCCTCGGTTCATCGCTGGAGCTGCTGAATGTGCCTCGTTAATGTGTTCATTCAAGGCCGCGCGGACTTTGTGTATGATTCAGTGCATTTCACGGATCCAGAAACAGTACTGCTAATGCAAATTCAGCCCATAGGACAGAGCGCCAACTGATGAAGCTTTTTCGCTATAGTTAAAAAAATATTGAATACTAGGCAGCCGTATGATAAAAGACTTGTGCGTTGAAGTCCATACATCAGACCGTCGCAATTTCATACTTACTTCGTGCGTTTTTATTGCTTAATTATTAGCAAAATAAGAGTTCTTCCCGGGCTACATGGGAGGTCAGAATGTGGTGCCTATATATATATATATACCCGGTGACAGAATAGTGGGTGTGCACACTCCGCGTTCGGCTTCGGTGGGAGACGGACGTGTGATGGCTCGCTCCGTGCGAGGTGCTTCGGCGGCCGCTGCTGGTCGCGGTGTTAGGTTCCCTTTGCACCATCGGATTATCGGTTTTTGTTGCCTACATTGCCGTCGAGTGACAGTATGGAAGAGTGTGTGTTTCTGCACAGGGATTTGGAAAAAAGACCATACCGGTTGGAAGACTTTCGGGCCCCGTTGGAAGAAGTGGGACTCATCAAGGCGATCACTAGCATTGGAGCCTTCCAGATGAATCACATCTGGCTGGTGTACATGCGAAGCAAGGATGACAAAGATGCATTACTCAAAACAGGTGGACTCCGAGTCAAGGGTGGCTTCTGTGCTATTATCGACCCTGTCCAACATGGTGTAACCGTAAAATTCCACTGGGTTGACTTTGCGGTCTCGAATGAGAGCATTCGACAAGCGTTAGGTGAGTTTAGTGAAGTTCTGGAGGTTTACAACGACAACTGGACCGTCGCGGGATTTGAACACGCGATATCGACGACGAGGGTGGTGCGACTGAAACTGAAGGAAGGCGTGATGCTAGAAGACTTGCCGCACCTTTTTAAGATTGGAGGGGGCACCGTCCTTCTTGTGGCCCCGGGTCGGGCACCGCTTTGCCTAAGGTGTCACATGCGAGGACATGTACGACGAGACTGCCAGACTCCCCGCTGTGGTGTTTGCCGAGCATTTGGTCATGAAAGTCAAGATTGCGTCAGGAGTTATGCCAGAGTTACGGAGACCGTGCTGCCAACAGACGACGCCCAAGATAATCTAATGGACGCCGAAGAGGCTGAGAAGTTGGCCCCTGGCAGCAACGCCGTGGGACCCGACGCCACAGTTCAGGCAACTGGAGAAGAGACAGCCGACGCGACAACGCAAGATGGCAAAGACTCAACGAAAGAATTCGAGCAGTTGGCCGCAACAGGCGGCCAGCAGGACATTCAAAAGTCGATGGAGGAAGATATGGGTACCAGTGGCGAGATCACTACGCCAGAAGCCAGCACAAAGTCTCCGGAAGCGACCACGGCAAGCGGCAAGCGTTACCGAGTGGAGAGCACGGAACGCAACCTGAAACGCCCGGAGCGTCTGTGGCATCGCGTCACGGGCGCTAAGAGTAAAAAATATGCCCCCGAAACCCGGTCGGCGTCATCGTTGCCGGTTCGGGGACAGGATCTAGACGCGTAAGACCCCGGTTTTCCCACTGCACGGTATACGAGACACATTAAGCGCCGCATCGTAGTTTCCATCTTTGTCATCAACATGGCTAGCACGACTGCGCCTTTACGCATTGGTACGCTGAATGTACGTGGTCTAGGAACGCATCGCAAACAGTATCAGTTGAAACGCTTGATGCAAGAAAAAGACCTTGACTTGCTCGCGGTCCAGCAGACTAAAGTTAGTACTGAGGACGCGACTGATAGCTTGGTAGCAGAATTTTCATTGCGGTACAATGCGTGTGTGAGCTATGCAGTGGGAGCATCAGCCGGATGTATTATTTTTGTCAAGAACTCTCTTGGTATTGTAGTGGAAGAGGTCAAAAGTTGCCTACATGGGCGTTTAGTTTTGTGTGACTTTTGTTATGGGAACACTAAATTTAGAGTTATCTGTGTATACGCACCTACAAATTCGAGAGACAGATGTTTGTTTTTTCGGGAAATACAGGCGTACTTTGAAAGTCAGAAATGTGTGATTCTGTTGTGTGACTTCAATTGTGTTTTGACTCAAGAAGATTGTACGTATACTGCTAAATTAGGTGATGAAAGCGTTGGTTTGCTCAGAGACAGCCTTAATAAGTACTTTTTACATGACGTAGCTCTGTTTGCGATGGGTGGCAGTCGCCAGCACTTCACACATTTTCAAGGTTCGAGTCACGCACGACTAGATCGAGCATATGTTTGTTCTGAGATAGTACCTTTATGTCAGAACTATGACGTTTATGCTGTTTCCTTCAGTGATCATTGCTTAGTTTTGTTTGAGATAGGTAGAAAGTGCAAAAAGAAGGTTGTATGGGAAACATGGAAACTGAATACTAAGATAATTACGCACGAAGGATTTGTAGATAAGACAAAAAAGGAAATCGAGAATTTTTTCAAAAACGCAGAAAGGAGTGCAACGAAAAGATTGGAATTATTTAAGCAAAAAATAAAAATGCAATAGAGTGTGGTTGCTACATGCAGTATCAAGCTCGAAAACAGGAACGTGAGCTAAGGGCACAGCTAAATAATTTGGTGAATATTGAAGCAGAAAACCCGGGCTTATTAACACATCAACTGCAGGTTGTCAAAAACAAAATTGAATGTCTTGAAGAAAATAATTATAAAGGCACAATTATACGAGCAAGAGCTGAGAGATACCTCGTGGGTGAAGCCCCGACAAATTGAGCCTTGTTAGATGAAAAGGCATATGCTCGAGCTCACGACATACTAGAGATAGAATGGAATGGTAAAATATTGAAACAACATAAAGATATTATGAAAGCTTTTGAAAACTATTATCAGGACCTGTTTGCTTATCGCGAACCAAAGGAGCCGGGTTTTTTAGATGAGTTCTTGAGAGAAATGCCGACACCTAATGCTGAGGACACAAATTTATTGGAAATGTCTATTAGTATAGGGGAAATTGAGAAAGCTATCGATGATCTCGGCATGGGCAAATCACCTGGTCCTGATGGCATTAATGCCGCCTTTTACAAGACGTTCAAGGAGGATATGGCCGCCGCATTGCATGAGGTTTTTTCAGAGTCTTTAGATCGCGGAACTCTGCCTCCATCGTTTAATCGAGCACACACCGTGCTGATTCCTAAAGGGAAAGAGCAACATGTTTTACGCAAAGTGACAGGATACAGGCCAATCACGCTAACAAACGTAGATTATAAGGTGTTTATGAAAGTTCTGGCTAGGAGGTTGCAAGGAGTTATATACAAGTTGGTCCGGTCACATCAGACTTGCGGCATCAAGCGTAGGAGCATATTCATGAATAATAATGTTGCCAGGAGCATTTTGGAGTATTGTGACGCTGCGCTTCTAAAAGTAGCTATGTTGCAAATTGATCTAGCCAAGGCTTTCGACATGGTTCCACACAATATACTCTTCATGCTAGCTGAGTACGTTGGTCTTGGTGCGACCATATGTAAAGGTATTAATTTGGCATACAAAAATTCAACCACAAATTTAATTGTAAATAGAGAACTCTCACTGCGCATACAAGTACTTTCCTCCGTGCGTCAGGGGTGCCCTTTAAGTCCTTTGCTCTTCGCTCTATTTTTGGAACCATTGTGTCAGAAAGTGATTCACCATGCAGGGATTAATGGTTTCAGGTTGCAGTCATGTGAAGTGCGTGTTTTGGCATACGCCGATGATATTGCCTTTTTTGCAGTTGATAGAGAGCGTGTCTCTTCGTTATTAAGAATCACTCAAAAGTTTTGTGACACGAGTGGAAGTTTAATGAACAGAGAAAAAAGCATTGGTTTATGGCATGGTAACTGGGACCTTACGCCCAGTTCCTTTGGAAATATTCAGTGGCGCACGACGCCTAGTCGTTACCTAGGGGTACCATTGGACAGGTATTAAGACAGTAAAGCAGTTTGGCTTGAAAAGGCTGAAGAACTGCGCGCGACCACCGAAGGATGGGGCGGTCGTGGCTTATCCATTTTCTCTCGGTCAGCTGTATGCAACGTGTTTCTGGCTGCTAAAATTATGTACCTTTTGCAAGTACTTAGTTGTAAGCGTAAAACCATTCACAAAGTCCACAGGATATTCGCCACGTTCATCTGGAGCTCTACGTGGGAGAGAACATCTAGAACGAACTTGTTTCGGCGAGTTAAGCAAGGAGGGCTGTCTCTGTGCCATCTGTTTCTTAACCAAGTAATATCACGTTTCCTGCTCATTAGAGACCAGAGAGACTCTTTTTTACGTTCTTTATTTCAAACAATGCTGTTACATCACATGCCTGACTTCTTTGTATCTTCAGACAGGCGAGAACGACACACCTTGTCACCGTTCTTGCGCGAAGTTGTGGTCTCATATCGTTTCTTGAGGGCGAGGTTTTCGATAGATTACTTAACTAATGTGAAAAGAAAGCGCCTTATGAAAGACCTAATACAGAATGTTTTTCCTGTGCCCCTGTACCGTTCAAGGTGTGAAAAATCATATGGTCATGACGTACTAAAGCGAGTAAAAAACATATGTATACCACCCAATGTGAAAACCTTCTTTTTTAAACTTCATACGGGAACCTTGCCAGTAAAAACGTGGCTTGAAGAGAGAGGGATGTATGTACCATGGGGAAGCAGCTGTCTCCTGTGTAACAAACCTGAGACCATTGAACATGTGTTTATTGATTGTAAGAACGCTATTTTTTTCGGGACATTTTACAGAGGACTTTAAAAAAGATTTACCTCTTACTTCATATGGAATTTGTTTTTTGCCTTGTGATAGTTCTGTGCAAAATTTGGATGTTATATTTTTACTTGGTCTTCATTCGGTTTGGCGTAGTATGCTATCGTACAGACACTGTGATGTGAGAGTTCTATCCGGTAATGAGTGTTTCGTGGAAGCTGTTATAAAAGGGCAAGATGCGTATAAGACTACCGACTGTAATGAAGATGTAATATCTTTGTTTGACGCGTTGTCACGCATAAAACACGTGTGATAGTGATTGTCATATTAGCTTGACCTGTAGTCAAGAAGGTAATAAAGAAAAAAAAAGAATAGTGGGTGTGCACTGCAGGAGGCAAGCTGTGGTGAGTGTAAGTGGAGTAATATTACGTGAACGTTGAGAGCATGTTTGAGTACTCTAATCATTGTTGTGTGCTTCGAAGGTAATGCAGTTAAAGTTACGCTTGCGCATGGTATGGCCGCTGACGTGATTTATATTTATCGGTTGATGCAAAAAATTTACTACCATACTGACCTGAAAAAGTTCCCCAAAGAATGTAAATAACTCCCCCCCCCCCTGGCACCGTGCAAAAACCCCGTACTGATGGGGAGTAACTTTTTCGCTCCTTCAGGACGGTGTTTATAAAACTCCCATAGGGGCGTGCGCTAAAAGACAAGGTCATTTACTCCCATCTCGGCTTATTTCTGTTTACAGTGTAGCAGCTACCATAGAGTAACATAGTATGTTTACTATGTTACTCTAAGCCGGCTCTCTGAATCGTTAAACGGTTTTTCTGAACATAGTGATATCTAATAGTAGAGTCCATCGTACCTTTAATCATTGAACGTTTGATGTAAACCTATTCAAAATATTCCCATACCATACTTTCTTTCTAAATTGTTCGCTGTTTTACCGCTAATTCGTTTTGAATTATGTGAATGCCTCCTGGAGTATATTTCGATGAGGCCTTCTTTGATCACGTGTAAGTGTCCATAAGCTTAGCTTTGTTTTTGACGCCTAATTATACGCTATGCGCTCATATGTTAAGCTCTGCTGCTTAAACTCAGCATGAGCACATGCGCAGACGGTCTTCCAAAACAGGGGTACATAACACTTCTAAGTAATAGAGGGCCCTTTACCAAACCTGACCATATTCAGCTGAAAAGTGCAATGCATGCTCACGATTACGCCTGCCCAAATTTCAGGCGCTAGGCGTCGCGGAAACAAGTCAACTTTCAAACAGAACGCTGCTTGCCCTTGGTCTCGCGGGTGCGCAAGCCCTGATGGAGGGAACGAAGCGCAAGGAATGACACTGCGTACCATATGAACACAGAGGGCGGGGGCTGGAGCCGATGTGCTGACAAGCGAACTTTTACCGTGAAAGATGTATATGGTTAGGATTAAAATCCGTCCGGCAGCGGTGTCATAAGCGCTCTCTATTGGCTGCGTTACGAGTGACGTCGTTGCAGCCATGGCGGCAAGCCCGCGCGCAACGGTTTTTCCTGAAACTTCTCCGCCAAGTTGGCTCACGATTTCGGGTCCCAGTAATAACGTGCCCTCTGTGACCTGCGCGAAAAACATTCTGACTGCCAGGAAACAAAATGTATTTAAATAGTTGCGATGGCTCGGGTCAAAAGCAGTTCAGAATATAGTGCCATCAGCATGGGCAGTTATGGAAGCTGCGATTGAAGCGTGACTATTTGTGGAGGGAACAAACACCAATAGTGAAAAACCAAGTTTCACTCAAAGTCGAAGCAATTAATGTGTTTTACGAAGAAGATTTCTTTTCCCCAACAATATTACATGGGTGTGATGAACAATGAATTTATTATAGTTTTGATGTTACGAAGAATCTTTTTCCTAGCACCCTCTGCCCATGCTATTATTACTCAGAGCAGCCCTTGCACCACATGGGTACACATGGCAAGGCCCGCTCGTAACATTGGTCTGCGAAGACGCACCCCCTCACGTGTTTTAGTGTTCTGCGCCCGCTTGCGTATTCTGTTGTGCGCGAAATTGTTAGGTGCGTTTTATGCTTGCTGAACGTCTTCAGAGCAGTGTCCAATGGGCAGCGGAACGATGCGAGTTACATTGAACGCTGAATTCTTTCGTTGGTAGCTGCAGAAACGATGTGCTGTGCAAGGATGCTGTCTATCAACAAACGTAAGCCTGGTGGGCCATGTCTTCTAGATAAAAAACAAGGACACTGGTTCGGAATGCACTGCTCACTGGACTTCAATACATCGATAATCCTGCAGCCTGGTTTCCTTCTTGAGCAAGCAGTGTCTATTGTTCGCATTATCGGTATGAGCAGATTGTCAAGCAGTAGTTGTAAAACGCTTCAGTACCACGATGGGTAGAACCCACTGCTTAACACCGGGGCCACGCGTTTCAGCTTCTGCCGGTTAACCATTTGTACGAAGTGTTTGGGCAGTGATTTTTTTTCAAGGTTGTAAAGAGAAGTCGTCGGATCCGGCACACACCCTCTGTTTTCTAATTTCTCATCGCAGACTTCAATCTTCCCTTGTTGCCATTGTTCCACATACCATATATGGTATAGCTTCTTCTCTAGTTTTTGTATGAAAATTTATAGACTTTCATAAAAAAGTCGAGAAGAAGCTATCACTGCGATCGTTGTACCGACATGGGAATGACGGGAAGTACAGGCTTCGGATTGGATAGCATTAACCAGTGAACTGTCTATTGAGCTTTTAGGGGTGAAGCACAGTAAGGTCGAGGCTTGCCCGGTGTCTTGCGTATCACGGTTACATTGCATGTGGCAATTCTCAGTTATTCAGTCAGAATGTCAATAAAAAATGTGACGGAACAGTATGAAACACCTACAGCAACAAACCACTTATTCTAGTTGGCGACACCAACGCAGATATTATGTAGCTTAGCATCTTACTTCACTCACTCATCATGAATCACTTCGTGATAATCCGTAGATATTAGATGAGATAGCATAAGCTTCGTTTCTCATGCAGCGTAGTAACGGCGTGCGGTGCAAAGCACTCAAGCAGTCTCTTCGTTGCCGAAAGAGACTGGATGCCGCTAGGTCTCTTCGTTTGGTGCAACGTCACTGTTTTACGAGTGATATAGCGACGTGAGTTTAGCATTCGTATAAGTTTTAGCAAAGTATAGTGCACTCACTGCTCATCTTAGGTGTAACACCTCATGCGGGTGAATGATATTAAATAGAGCTAAAAATTTTAGAGCACGATGTGCCAAAACTTGTTGAGGTTGACTGCAAAACGGCGGTGAAGCTGAGAAGACTCGCCGTTATGCTGCTCTGGCTCATTTTCACAACTAAACGGGATATGCGTTGGGGGCTGGCCATTTATCGAAACGCATCTGACGGTACTTCACGTGTTTCCAACTGAAGACAGAGCTGCAATTTCCATAAATAAATAATGCGTCCTTTCGAGAGAAAAACAAGCATGTTTGTTTTTAGGTATTGTAAAAAGTAATTCAACGTGTCCTGATGCCAAATCTGGAGCACAATGCATACCCTCGGGGTTGAACTACTGGTTTCCCTTTTATGTAATGGTCATAAAAACTTTCTTGCAGCACGTTTTGCGTACAAAAAAATCAAGCAAGTTCAAATTAGAAAGAACTTCATATCACCTTCTTGCGCACTAAAAAAAAACATCATGAATCTAAAGAACGAAATACATCCGAAACAGACCCGAAGCCTGTACTCCCCATCGTCCCTATGGTGATGGAAGCTCCGCTGAAGGAGCCCGCGTAGACATTAGCGCAAGATTCACCTCTAGGTATTATATTATGAATCCTTATGCTACGTACCATCATGCAGTTATTTCTGCTTGGACGTCGTTCGTTTACATAGACGTGCATCATGGTGTTCTGACGTCTCCAACAGGAGCGCGTGACACTGCAAGAATCATTGACGCGAGATGTGTAGTTTACACAATTTGTTGCTTGAATAGATGAATGAAATTTGGGAGATATATCAAAAGACAATACAAAGGAACGTGTGGTTGCCTTTTTTTTTTTGAACGTTTACCGCGAATTGTAGTGAGCTGCGGCACTAATGTGCCTCCGTTGTTTGAAATGTGTTCTTGTTACCAGAGTCAACATGTCATGAGGAAAACATATCTGACAGTGAAATCATGCTTGCTGACTACTTTTGATGAAAGGAAAGGTACACATGTACCAGTGTCTCTGCACGCACGTTACTAATCGTGCCGTAGATAAGGTAACCAATTAATACGTTGTGCTGGGTCATTTAGCGCGTCGTTACTTGAAAAACGTGGCCCAAGGTTACAAAAAAACAAAAGAAGAACAGAATGAGAGAACGCTGGCGATGAACACAGCTTGAGCAGAGATACAACGATCCCGCCATCTTCTTCACACGCGGGGCACTCGCGATACCATCACCTCGCGTTAGATGCCTGTCTTCACATCCGTTTCCTTCTAGTGACACCATCACTTCACGTTGAGACGGCAGACCGAATGACAACAGTTTCTCTCCAAAAAGCGACCACATTCTCGTACTGGAGTATTTTGTAGAGTTCCGCGATCGAAAAGCGTTTACGGATAGTCCCTCTTCCCTTAACATTACGATTCATTGCTACCTCATTCACTACTTAACCTTCTCTGCAAAATTGATTCTTTTTCAAAATAACGCCCCCCCCCCCCCCTGCAGCAGCAACACTGCTCCGCCGACCAGGTGATACCCGTGACTATCACGCACCGGCACCGGAGATGGCAACACAGGCGCACAAGTCTAATTCACACTGAAGCAATATATCAAAGAAAAAGAGAAATGCAAAGATCGACGGAGGGCGGGATTTGCCTTTCTCTTCTTCTCTATCGCTCTTTTATACCCTAACAGTTGGTGACTGGTTTTTAAACTTCACTCTTTTCGAAGAAAAAAATTGCCCGCAGCTTCCCTCGGGCGAACACTGAGGAGGATGCGGACCATATAGTTGGTTAACGGGGTGTTAAAGTGCGACTTACTTGGGTCGATGGCTAAATTGGTTAACGTGGTTGTGAAATGGGGTGTTAAATTGCGACTTACTTGGGTCGATGGCTAAATTGGTTAACGTGGTTGTAGGAGGGGGTGTTAAATGAGTGAACACGTACACACGTATGCGAAAGGGCGGCGCTGGTCGAAGGGACGTCGATCATTGTGTTTGTGGATTCGTTGGAATTCATTTCACCGCGACCTTGGACGTCGACGCGCCGTACAAACCAACCGACGAGCGGCAACTGAGCGAGCGAGCGCCGACCTTGAGTATATATACAGCACGACGGCGCATGCACTGTCAGCTGTTGAATGTTCTCGAAGCGCGACGCCACATGCGCGTCCACTGGAGAATCAGGAGAATTGTAGATGTCAAACGCGGTGTGTAGAGGAGGAAGGGTGCACAGATGGTGGAGGAGTGAAGCGCGCGCGGTGTGTAGAGGAGGAAGGGATGCACAGATGGTGGAAGAGTGGGCGACGGCGCGACGGCGCATGCGCGCGCGTCAGCTGTCGAATGTTCGAGAAGCGGTGCGGACGGCGCGGACGGCGCACTACAAGGCGCGAGTATAAGATGCTCCGCATCTAAAAAAAAACGTACTTCTACCACGTTAGAACTTATGCGCAGATTTAGTATGCACTTGGCAAGCACGCCATAAATGCACACAGGCAAATACCACCACGCCGTCACAGTGTTTTTCGAGAATATTACTTGCTCGAAAGATAGCACCGGGAGAATGCGGCAGCGTGGCACAGGCAATCAGCAGCGCCAGTTTATGGTGAACTTGCGTCAGAGCTGGGATAAGGTTAACGTTGTTTTGTGAAGTGCCGCGGAAAGTAATTACATTCAGCGAGCCGCACATTGCAGATGCCGCAGCCGTACAGCTACAGACTTGTCAACCCAGCCAGAAGCTGGAGTAGAAAGATGCACCTCGGAGGGATGGCAGTGGCAGCGTTCTTCAGCGCGATTGAGCGCAGTCTGAATAGAATGTTTGAGAAAAAAAAAACTCACAGTGAGATCCTGTATTTTTCATCAGTCCCCCCCCCCACAACTTTTTTTTTTCGTTGCTGTGTTCGTGGACAATGCGCTCAATCATCTTTTTGTTATGCTCTTTGTTAGGCATGTCGGATTTTTCAATTTCCTACATATATTGTCTTATATAATTGATTTTTAACATAATATGTTTTGAGAAAATTAATAAATCGAGGAAGTGGCTCTACTTACACAATGACAAAGTGTTTTGCTGAGGAAGTTTAGATGAGACGGAGCAGTGTTTGCTGTAACCTGGAACCTCCGAAAGCTTGACGTATGTACAAAAGGGAGGGCATGATTAAATTGGGTCTTGCGGGAACACTCTTTGTAAGGTTTGAAGACTAGAGACTATGTTGTTGAACGGCAAGCACGATGCTACTACAATATTGTGGGGAGACAAGTAAAAAAAATTGCGGCTTGTATGCAACAATGCTCGCCTATAGGTGATCGGGAATTGCCCAGGGTGGTGTACATAAACAGACAATCGCAGATAGATTTTACCGCCTTCTGCAGTTTTGAAATCTGCGCGGAGAATAGTTGAAGCCGGTTGCCGAGGATGTCTATTGCTTAACCACACATTGAGGTACTAATCAAAACGTCGTTTATTCGCAGGCATAACGGTAGAAAGCAACCGCGATGCTGAAACTTCGGTCGCATTAGAGCTCAAGAGAGCCCATCTTGCATATACTTTATAATATATTTTGCATAATTCACTTTAGGTACAATGCAGCTGAGACTTGAAGGTGGTGGCACTATTTTTCAGCAGCTCGAAGTCTTGCAGCAGTGGTATTCATTGCAGAACATACCTGCATTGCCAAAAAATGTGGTTGATCCCTTTTTCTAGTAATCGGTACAGCATGAAAGTGAAACATGTCTGAACAGAGGCCGTTGAGGGTTTCACGTACATTGTTTCACCAGAAGGGCGAAGAAATGAACGCTCTGGTAACATGGTCAGTCACGCAAAGAAGCATAGCCAGCTGTAAACTTGCAGCACACACCTTAAGCAGAGAGCACGCATGAAATGAGCGTACGCAGGACGAGCGCGGACTAGCAACAGTCACGGCTCGACACTCCAAGTGCGTTATTAAAAAACAACAACGTGGCTGATCCCCCTATTGAGAAATTGGTATAACACAAAGGTGAAACGTGTGTTCACAAACGTAGCTCGGAGCTTATTGCGCATTGTTTAAGCAACTGCAGCAAATTTCAAAGTAACGGGAAGAACGGCAATTAGCTCGAAACTTGCAGCGCACACCTCAAGCAGAAATCAAGCACGAAATGAGCATACCCAGAACGAACTCGCACGACAACTGTCAAAGCTCTACCCTCAAAGTTCGTTGTTCGAACAGAAATAAATACGCACGAAACGAGTGCACAAGCATACACAGGACAAGTGCGAACAACTGTCACAAATTTGACTTCGTCGTCTGTCAGCAGCGTGCTCCTTTCGTAAACTCGGTCGTGAAAGCAAGTGAAGTGACCTTCGTTCTCTCCCAAATTACGAGTATGCCTATCACACTATCTTGCTATTTATAACAAAAACGCACTAAAATTTCGAACCTCTGAGGACCGCCGAACGTTGTGTGGCGTTTATAAATGGCCTTCCGGTAACATCCTTGAGAAGGTGTGCTCAGTAGCATAGTGGTTAGCGGCGTGCGCTGCGAATCGAGAGGTTGTTAGTTCGACGCCACGTGACGGATTCCTCCCTTCTCGTTTTCAAATGCAAAGCATTTGTTGGCAAACATTCGTGATTTTGGATCTATCTATCTATCTATCTATCTATCTATCTATCTATCTATCTATCTATCTATCTATCTATCTATCTATCTATCTAGCCGCCTACGACTTTTCGTTCTCCGGACAGTTTCGATAATGAGATCTATAACAAAATTGGTATGGCATAACATGACTGCATCACGAGCATAAGTGATTAGTCAGAACATGAAAATCATGATATGTCTGTCAAGAATGTCATGATATACATGTCATGGTCTTGCTGCTCTCGCGGTGGTTTCGTTCACATGCTGTATTGCAAAATTGGTATGGTATGACGCGACTGCGTGGTTGACATCAGTGACAGGCACTAATGTGCAAATCATGACATGCATGGATGCAAGTCATAACTACACGTCACTCTCATGGCGCGCTTGCGGTAGTTTCCGTAGCTTCACATATACCTAATTTAGTGTTACGTGACGGGAATGGATGAGGAATGTATTACTGGTGCAATGACTGGTGAAAACGTGATACTCGTGACGTGCGTGTCGTGTAATAACATGATACATACCACGCTTAATGTGCTTTCAGTATATACCAGTTTCGGTGTTAGGTAGCAAAATAAGAAGAGAACTTATTTGGCGCACACAATACAGACAAATGAAAACTAAAGGCGGCGAGGAAAGAAACAGATTGTTGCCAAACTAACAGCTGCCTTATTCTTCTCACAGCACCGCATTTTCATGCCAAAAACCACATACACGGCACACGCACAGCTTTGTACTGTATAAGTACTAACAGATAATATTTAAAAATACATCACACTAAAACACCTGAATGTACACGTGCGCGTAGTGGCTATTTCACACGTAAAACACAATATTCTAACCAAGATGTGCACGCTAAAATTGATACTCCATGGCATGCAATGAAACGAAGGTATAGCTGATACAATCAGCTCCACTTTTCCTAATGTTATGTGCATCGAAAGCAAACCACGCATGTTTATTCCTGCTCCTGCCTATAATCAGCATATCAGAAACCACGGTGCACGGTCAATGCAGGAGTCCAAGTGGACAACAAGATGTGCCCTTCTGTCTACTTTGTCAGCTGTCTTTTTTTTTTGCGCATGTTTCTTAAGACTCACGTTTATGCATCGTCGCGGTAGAACCTGCGATATACCAGCTTGATTGATATGTGGGGTTTAACAACCCAAAATCACCATAATATTATGATAGACGCCATAGTGGAGGGCTCCGGAAATTTCGACTTCCTGGGCTTCTTTAACGTGCCCCCAAATCTGAGCCCACGGGCCTATAGAACTTTCACCTCCATTAAGAATGCAGCCGCCGAAGCCGGGATTCAATTCCGCGACTTGCGGGTCAGAAGCCGAGTACCTTAGCCACTATACTACCGCGGCGGGGCTGCGACATACCAGAGGTATACGGCCTATACCACACTGATGATGCAAGAAGTGAAACAGACACCGTGTTTTATTTGGCACCCATGTCTGATACCACAAGTGCGAATGCACAACTTCGAGAGCTTGTTTAGCGCGGAAAACACAAAGCGGACACCATTAACGGAAACATCTACACTAATAACGGTAAGCGATGCACACATGTCTACCAAGGCCTCAGTTCACACGCCTTCGACACACACGGAAAGTACAATTGCACGAAGGGCGTTTCGGAGTAGTTTTTTACAGTCCATGAGATGCAGCTTTGCCTCCTGAAGCTACACTGTTTAGTTTTCCGGGTGAAGATAAGATGCCGTGGTAGCCGGCCGAAGTGAACAAGCGGAGCGTCGCATAGGCAATGGAGAGCGATAACGCGAGGACCTGTACGTACCGGCTGCATAAAAAGTCTGTGGAGATGGTGAGTGACGTGGTTAAAGTGGGCATGAGCGGTGATGTTGGGAAACAGTGGCGAACTCATTGCTTTTGAAATCGTCATAGCCGCGCCTCTCATCTTGTTGACGCCGTTGACAGACTCTCGAAATGTGGTGAAGGATTCCACACTAATACCATACCCGTCGAGGTGGACGCGAGGCGTTGTAAAACTCAGGTGATGCCCTTGGAGAGAGAGCATTGAGCGAAGCGGCCCAGACATTGGGAGCTGCTGGGAGGGTGATGCGAGAGGCGCAACGAGAGCATAGATGGCCGTGGGTAAGGAATGTGGGGTCGGGATTAGCGGGTACTTCATGGATGTCAACTCTTCTCTCACGATAGTGCGGAGGTTACCACAAGGAGGTGTCGTGTGGAGCTAAAGAGAGGACGAGGCAACTTGCAGTTGAATTTCCTCGCGAACAATAGAACGTACCAACGTCGTTAGCTCGCTGTGGATGGTTGCCCTGAGAACAGACACGTCAGGTTTCAATATATAAATTTATAAATCTATATATAAATTTACTGTTGTTGGGTGTACTGTTGTCTTCTTCATTTTGTGTGTGTATGTGTGTGCGTGTGTGTGCGTGTGTGTGTGTGTGTGTGTGTGTGAGATTTGCTGAGCTAGGTGTTTAATTGCATTTGATTGCCTTCGGTTGCTAACAATCTAATTTCTTGTCCAGGGAACAGAAGGTCTGAATGGTAAGCTGCAAGCTTGAGTAAGAAAGATGTGCTTCATGGTGTGGATCTCACGTGGCTTCAGAGCTACATGTCACGTAGGTCTAATCACAAATATCTGCTGTCGAAATTCTCTGAACAGGCACAAAGAATCCTCTTTTATCTCTGACAAAAAAGTAAAGAAGCAAATAATTGCTGCACTGAATATGAAACAAAAGACAAGAGACAAAAGAATTAAGGAGCAGCGCTATCTCAGAACAGCTATGTATGATTCATCTCAAGTTTTAACACAGAGCTCTCTCGAAAGGAGTATAATCGTGACAGAAAAACTGCGCAAGTCACCAGGCTAAGAAAGGCACACTGATCGGCCGCGCTGCCAGACCAAGCCAAGCCAGGCCTAAAGCCTCTCGCTTTTGACCTCGGCAACTTTTGTCCTCCACCAGCAGGCGCTGCTTAACGACGTCACGCCGCACACTCTCAGCAGAATGCAGCGCGCGTGGTCGGTGGCCAAATGACCCCCGGTCCGGATTCTGTGTCTCTAATTGTTCCCTGCTGGTGTTTTCCCAACGCGCTGTGTCGGGAAAACGGGAAGCCTGAACGAGTAAATATTCTCTCACTTTCTCCCTGTTTCGGTGTCGGCATTTTTTTGAGAGCCATTTGCGATGGCGATAGCTGTGCTATCAACACAGCGCGTAGTGGGGATCTTTAAAGAGGATTTCAGTGATTTGTGAGAGAAAGCTCGTTATCCCGGGATCTGTTTTTGAGTTTCATTTGTCTTGTTTGGTTGGTCGTGAGACCCCATAATTCTTGAAATTGTGGTTATTTTTTTCGTGCTCGAGCACATAGCCAGATGTGCTATTGCTGCCTTGATTGCTTGTGTTACCAGACATATTCGTTGTTTTATGTAATCAACGTGACCAGTGAAATACTAGTGGAAAGCCAGTGGAATTGGTTGTCTTTTGAAGTAGAAGAAACTACGTCACACGGAGTATTTTCAGGTTCACTGCTGGGGCTCCAGGGGTGTACTCACGAGGTTTTGTAAGGACAAAACTGTACCATAATGCTGCTCTATATCATGTATATTCCAAGTATCACGACCTATCTTGACAGTGAAATGCATTTATTGTAGTGTGGAAGTGTTTGAATCAATATTTTGTGTTGAAATATTGTATGCCTCTCCCCAGCGGAATGCACTTGGGAGCTGTTGGTACTATAATAAAAAAATAAAAAAATAAATAAAACGCGCTTCTAGAGCAAGATTCTTGAGTAGCTATGCTGTCACTCCTGTCCGCAAGATGTGCGCTAGATTTGTGAAATACTTTGCGAAGTCATAAGACATCGTTAGGCCTCGTACAGGTCTCGTATTCCCTCGCGATAAACCCACATGGCTTTGTCCGAGCGAAAGCATGACATAATAAAGTGAGATGGTGACGTCATAGAACCACTGTCATCGTTTTGTGAGGGGAAAGAACGGCAGAGTCCGCTTTCGAGTTACCTTGGGTCAATGCGTAAGCATTTGTTTCATGCTAACTTTTTATAGGCATTTGCTACGTGAAAGAAGCAACACGCACAAATGGCAATACGGAAGCAGCCCAGTATCGCTACCTTATAAATATTCAAGGGAACTTCTCCCTATATGTGGTAAGCTTGAAGGAAGTGCTGAGCTGGGCAGCCTTCTTGTTTTCTCATCGATTTTTTTTTCTCAGCCCTTTCTTCTTCGCTCTAGCAGCTTTTTCTAGTTTTTTTCAGGTGTAATATTCTTCCTATTTTCATTTCCTGTATTTATATTTTTCTCTGTCTATTGCTTTTCTGCGTACTGTTTCAATATTTATAAGTGGTTCGTGTTGTCACATTTCCCTAGTGATAGTAGGTATGCCAACACTCAACAACATAATCACGGCGGTAGAAGAGCATTAGTAAAGTTTTCTCTTCGTCGCTCTTGGGCTACAGTTGGCTATGAAACAGGGGGTTTTGCTTACGTTATGCCAAGTGGCGATGACAGCATACGACAGTGGGACCACTTAGAGCACTCGGTACCTAAGGAACGTTATCCCCGTTTAAAAAACTGCAAACAATGAAGCACGGTGCATTGATCAGATTAGGGTCATTCTCTCGGCCAAATATGTCACGCAACTGTGGCACGAACACAGCCAACATGTAAAATGGAATGCTGCTCTCTAGCAAGGGTCCATCTCGAGAGAAAAAAAAGGCACTACTTAACAGACGTTCAGGCAATGTCACAGATCCCGGCCCATGAATTCATGTTTTCGCCCATTGTGGAGCAGGCAATGCCTCTGCCACGTTAACAAATTAAAAAAGAAAAAGTCGCAGCACACGCACCGAGTGAATAATAATGAGTGGGCAAAGCTCCAGAGGTGCATCGCTAAACCGTGATTATTCCGTAAATATTGCCCAATCGATCATCGTGTAAAGACGCTGACACGTGCTGCAGCAGTTTTTCGAGACCTCAGATCCATCGCTTTCTCTTCGGTGCTCATACTCGAAGCACAAAGGCTGCCGGTGCAAGAGGAAGCGCTCCAAGAGCAAATGAGTTTTAATACAAGAGTTAACGTGGTATCCTATCACACGAGGTCACGCATCGGAGGGGAGCAAGCGCTGCAGCAACATCTAGTGAGCGATTCGAGCACTAGCGATGCGAGCACCACAGCACCATCTAGTGGGCGCTCTGAGTACTAGCGCTGGCTACAAAGACGCGATGGCAGACAAGTCCACACCCTAAGGAGCTTCGCCCCTAAAAAAGTACGGCACTCCCACTACTTTAAAACCTCCAGGAGTACGTTGCCCGTACAGCAGCAGTTCCCGTTCATAGCGTAGAGTTTCCTAAATATATACCAGAGGGAACTCTGGCGCTAGTGACTATGGGAGCTGCAACGCACGGCTCTTCAGCGAGCATGAGAATGATGGGTAGTACACGAATTTGTCTAATCTTCGTACTTCTGACTCCGTGTATGTTCGTGTGGCTTGGAGGTATTTTCTCACGAAACAAGAATCCGCAAACGTTCAGCGGTAAGCTTCGCTACCTTATTATTTTCGGCCTGCCTTTTCAAATAGGGTCACGAAGTTCAAAAAGGTTCGTTCTTTCTTTCACAACAAAACTGAAACACAGCAATAAACAAAGCCGCACGTAAATCCGCCGGCCACAAGTACGAAGACTAGGCAAATTCATGTACTACACATCACTCGCTGAATGCTCGCAGTGCCCGAGTCTCCTCTAGTTATATTTAGGAAACTCTATGGTTGATAGGGATGACGCCAATGTTCGAGTTGAGAATGTAGCTAGGGCTTCCCCTGCACCAGTATAAATCTGGTCAGGGTCATAAGCAAACACCGTGTGCGGCATGTCAGTTAATTCCTGCTGCGCCTAATTGACTTCCTGCATTGTACGACAACTGAGATACCGGTAATCTGCAGGAGGTTCCGCTAGGTTGCTTCCCCCATCATATGCAGTGACGCAGCGCCATAGAGGCGTATGACAAGGGGGGGGGGGGAGAGAATTGACTTACTCGGTGAGGTGTTGACGTCCTTTTTTGCACAGCCCAGGAGTCAGCTGTTGGTTTCCGAAACTTCTTTAGCAATCTGAAGTTAGTATTGTCATTACTACTTTGTTATTTGAACCTATTTCTATTCTTTATAGTATTTTACACCTTCTTTGTTCATTCTAACCTGGTTACGAGTATTTAGGGCGTTGTTATTACTTGCATTGAGCGCTTCATTGTGAGTGTGATCACGCCACGTGGTGGATGCATGTGCTACAAGCCGTGCCCCTAAAGCGCTTCGCAGTTAAATATTAGAGAGTTTGAGAATTGCGTCCCAAGCTTCGTTACGTTGGTTGCTGTTGCGTTAGCAGGGTGTGAAGACTCCTAACTGGGTCAAACGCAGGCTGCATTGGGTCCCCGGTGGCCACATTCGATATTATGCGAGATGTGGGCCATACTAGGCAGCCTTCATGTGCGCGCGTCTCTGTGTTTTAAGGTCATGTCAGCCTGTGACCCTGCACTTGCCGCCATAGAGTTTCCCAAAATTAACTAGAGGACACTCTGGCGCTGCGATCGTTCAGCGACCATGGAAGTGATGGGTAGTACACACATTAGCCTAGTCTTGGTACTTGCGGGTGGCGAATCGTACTTGCTCGGATCGTAATGGCTCAGACATTTGTACTTGCTCAGACAGATCGTAATGGCTCAGACATAAGAATCGTAATGGCTCAGACAATTGTCTGAGCCATTAACTAAGACATACGTAAGAATGGCTATTGAGAGTTTTGCTTTTGGTATGTGACAAACAATAATCTATCACGTGATGAAAAAACTTGTAATAAGACAAAATTATCACCCACACGCTTTAATAATAGGTCTGAAGAACGAAGCTATTTTTTCTTTGTATTGTTATGTGCAGACTGATTCAAAAAGTTTGTATAAGATGGATGCACCATTCGAAACCTTTCTTTGGTGTTACTATAAGTAGATTATTCGTTATATTTACGTGAACCACCTCAAGGCCGAAAAGACCTCACATAAGCACTTGTTACGCGACAATTTTAACTCTACAACAACTATAATACGATGAGAAATACTATTGTAGATAGCTGTAAATAAAAGGGTGGGAGCACACTCTTCAACAACATTAAGTTGAAATTCGTTGTGTTAGTATAACAGGCTTATAAAAACAAAACTGTTTGAATTAGTCTACTATGGCAGCTAAGGAAAACACAGGAAATGTTTCCTAAATATTTTTCTCTTCTTAATCATCAATTTTCATTAACAATAGAAAGATAGATAGATAGATGATAGATAATATATATATATATATATATATATATATATATATATATATATATATATATATATATATATATATATATATATATAGAGAGAGAGAGAGAGAGAGAGAGAGAGATAGAGAGATAGATAGATAGATAGATAGATAGATATATAGATAGATAGATAGATAGATAGATATAGTCGTACAATATACGCCAATCTGCGAGCGTAACTTTCATGCCTTGGGTCACGTAGTCACCAGATTATCTATATTTACCTTACAAACTCCCCAATGCCATGCTCAAGATAACACTACCGGTAGTTTTTCAAGCTCCCAGCAATAAATGAACGGAGCTGCGTGCCTAAAGGAGTCCGTGATTGATTAGAAAATCATTTCAAGACGCTTTCGAAAGCATTCTCCTTCACTGAAAGCTGTAGAAGCTGTGGTCAGTTCGCTTCTCTGCGGGGACCTTTGTTCACAGCTGCCCTTGGATCAGTGGAGAGTGAACTATGCTTGCACAGCTGCCCTTGGATCAGTGGACAGTGAACTATGCTTGGATAGTTACGCTCCACTAACTGCATTGGTCCTCGGTAATCTCGTGAAGTGCGGAGTTTGCGCATTGTACGCGCACATCGCGTCAGCAGTTTTGTATGTAGCCGTGAACAAAGCGTTCATTGTTCCTCGAGTGCTTACTTCCAAACCTATTTTCCGAAAGATAATTCGAGCTACAGGCAATTAACTTGAGAGAACCTTAAGTTTAACGTGCAAGGTCCGACGCTCAACATGCTGGATCGAGCGGCACTCCTGGCAACTTCTTGCGCAAATTGTATTCCAGCCCCACTTCGGCACTGAAGACAAGCCGGGACGCCAGTCTTCAATTGTAGTCTTTGTATGTCACTCTCGCCGTATGAGAACTTCATTGGCGATGAACAATCAAAAGCTTTTGACCACGTCAGTCATGAAACAATAGCTGCGATCCAGCCATGACTGCACCTTTCAAGATGCATGTGCACGTACGTCGAAGCCTTACTCTGGGACCGAACTTTCTCTAACTACCTAGCTGGCCATGCAGAAGGTCTGTTTACGTCAAAATATTCCGTTCCACAAGACGATGCGTTTGTGCCAGTCATTTGTTTTAATATTGGCCTTTTTCAGCAGGTATGGCAATTAGCGTCTGTTCCTGATGTTTACTTCTTGATGTATGCCGACAATATTATTGTGTGGAATTCGCTAAGGCACGTTGCGGGCTAGTTGGTTGGGGTCATCATTTATATGGGTACAGCGCACGACGACAAGACCACACACACACACACACACACACACACACACACACACACACAGCACTGTGTGTGTGCGTGTGTATGTCTCTCTGTGTCCTTGTCGTGGTGCGCTATACCAATATAAATACTGTGTGGAGTCCACCAAGGTCTCATATGCCAAAAAGAGGGAGCTCAAACGGCTTTTCGTGCTGCTAGTGCTTAGGGTTGTGATAACGAATTTTAATTATCAAATGAAAAAAAAAACAGCCCTCATGGCTGTATGAAACAAGAACGGGTGCCGTGCACATTCGAGCCGGCCTATTTTCTTCTTCTTCAACCTCGACCCTGTAGAGAAGGTCTCAATCCTCCATGTATTAGGTCTCTAAATTGCTCAGAATAGTTCTGCTTCCCCATGGGTCAATATCACAACGCTGTGTGGGGAATAAACAAATAACCGTATGCGTCAAAATGTGAATTAGGTGACGTTTTCTTGAAATATATTTCGTTAGAAGGCGGTAACGTTGCAACTGGGCGCCTCGTGCATATGATACACTTTAAAGAGGGTGTAGCAGGAAATAACTTGACAGCATGTCTAAACAATGCATCCAGTTTAACGACAAAATTGTAGGGACGTTTTTAACAGCACTATTTACACCCAAGTCAATGATTAGTCACTGGCGCAAAATATTTTCGCTCACTACAAACTTCACGGAAGCAAAAATTCAAGCTTGGTTGGCATTGATTTCGAATTCGGACGCTTGTCGACATACCTTGGTGGGCGTCATGTATGGTTTGCTCTGTTATATAGCTAATTATGGCTTATCGCATTTCCGTCATCTTTGTTCATCATTACCACTGATTACAAATGTTGCTGTACATTGGGAAGCGACCGAGTAAGCGAAAATTATAACGCGATTGTTCGAGTGTAAGTGCTATACATTGAAACATGCAGTTCGTATTTAAAAGTGAAAGCATTTTCCTGCGTGACCGCTTGAGCGAAACATTGTAGGAGAATGTAGGCGCACAAAAACCCACGTGGCCTACGTCACTAATAACGGCATGCTGTGACGTCACAACGTGGCGTCATTGTTTGAAGTCATCATGGCTCCACATATCTTCAAAATCCTTCACGTTATCGCGACATTATCGCAAGATGTCAAATGCGTCAACCCACCTGGCGGTAGCCACCGAATGGGTTAACACGTTGTCAATTTGTTATTTCTTGGACACATTGACCAATTTAGGTAATTAAATGGGCGAAACAAAACTAGTAGAGATAGAGAAAAAGAAAGAAAGATAAACACAGGAATAGAGGGTAGGTGCTATAGGTCCTGTTGCTAGGACGGGCACTAGGGTCAATGCTATGTCGGCAAACGTCCATACTATTTACGTGTCTGTTTTTCTATTTTGCTTGATTCGTTGCGCTTGCCGAGATTCACAAGTTGAAAACTGAGCAACTAATCCATATTTCTGCGTTGAATAGTCTACTCACGAGTTAGTGTTCACAAATGTGCTTGACAATTTATCGCATATTAACTATGCAAGCAATCGCAGAAAAAACGCAATCGTCAGAAGGAACCGAAGGATGCGTGCAGTTCTCACAAAGTCGAAGAACGCTTCGCCCAGCGAAGCACGGGACCATCGCCCCTTGTGTCCCCCATCGCATGGCCTGTCTGGCATCAAAATGCATGGTTTTCCAGTCGGTCTCAATTTACCTTTCCCATTATTAGCGCCGTAGCATTGGAGAGCTCGTATCATAGAAATTCTGGTGTCGGCTGCGTTGGTTGTGAGCGGAAATTCGTGATCTTATGCGTGAACGAAAAATTGAGAACGACGCAAATAAAACAATAATAAAATTCTGGGTGGGAGGGGAGACCAAACCAGGATCGTTTTGCTCCGATTGGGGATTGAAACCGGATCGTTCGCGGGACAAGCGGATTATCTACCGCACGACCACGCGTCTGCTTGTGAATACAGTGAAAACACTTGCTCTGCTGGGAAACGCCAGTGAATTTAGCTTTCATGCTTTACAAACACGCACGTCCTGTGTACGTGCTTCACAGTGGAACATGAAATGTTACAGTAATGAAGCGTAGAACAAGCGCTCATTGCCAGTGGGCGTAAGAACATGATTGATGATGATGATGCCTCCACTATGGCTCTTGCCCACAAGTGGGGATTGGCCAAGAATTCAGGATGTGAAATTAAAGGTTTTTCGAATGAAACGTAATCCTTACAGAAGGAGGATAAAGCACACGTAAATTCCGAAAGAGTGCAATAATTTCTTTTTTTTAATTCCGACCAGACAGAATAATATATATCTTCAATTTAAATGTAATTATTGGAACAGCTTCGTTGTTTCAAATCGGTCACCCACCACAAAAGGAGCACACGCTACTGCGCTTATTCCCTTAAGATACCTTAGGCCAAATGAACAAAAAAAAGCAATTTTTTTCTCAAACGTCACTTTTTTTCTTTCAAGACGTCATATTATTGCCCGCAATTTCGCTGCATAGGGCTTTGTGTTTACGGAGTTTCTCTCAAAAGACACAAGCAAAAGTGTTAGACCACCCAGCACCTACCAAGGCAAAACTGAAAGAAAGTGTGAGTATCGTGTGCATGATAAGATTAGCTTGATAAGTACTGTTTTCTTGGCTACTTTGCAATTAAATCAAGTGGCAATGTGTCATAATGCTCTTTTAAAATTATCAATGCACCATTTTAATTGTAGGCGTCATGTGCTTGTCACAAGGTGAGTGCTACAGTGGTACAAGTGTTGTTCAAGCTCGAAGGCTCGTATTACGCACGCGCCTGTAAACTATCAAATTCGTTTTATTAGACGATGCGTGTCATTTCAATATTGGCAGCAGAAACGTATCTGGTATTTTTAAGAAAACTGAGATTGAGCCTAGCCACATACACTGGAAATGTGTGCCTCACAAACGATCAGCTCTGTAGCGCGAGAGTGCGCCGTCATGTCGCTGATGCTGCAAACAGGCCCGAATTTTTTTCGCTCTGCAGCTAGAGAAAAAGCATACAGATGTAAGGTTCGTGATGGTACTTACAGTGAATTTTGGGCATTTTAGCCATCTTGAGTATATTGTGTAAGCACTTCACGTAGTTTAAATTTTTTTTGTTGATTCTCTCGAAACTTGTATTTCTGGTATTATTCCGTGAGCGAGGAGTCATAGCGATTCACTGACGAATATTTTAATTGAAAGTTTGCACACTTTTTTATCACATCAAAAGCCGCGCAACGAACCCGAATGAGCAAAATCGTTCAACAATCTGTAATATGGCTGCCTGTTTTACGATAGGGATCCCAGTGCGAGCGCATATTTTTTTGCTTATTTAATTACCATGTTTTTACTATTCATCACATCTTGTTCTGGTTCATTGCACAGGCCAAAGCTTCTTTTATGTGCTCGTAAAAATAATTTTTTATATACTGGTACTTGAAGTATGAGTTTTCGCGCAGGGCAAATTTTTAATAAAATTTTTAATTATGACCGATGAACGAAAATAACAAATTACATTGCAGAGTACTGATATGTAGTGAATATTTATTTACAAAGTATGTTTTCTCTCACTTGGCCTCATATATCAAGGCCACGAATTGGGTGGGTCCACAGCAAGTTCGAAAAGGTTTCATGCACTAAGTTTCATGCACTAAACCGTCTACTTCCATCGATATAAACCCCCGTAGAAAATTTTGTTATCTCGCACCAATTACGGCACCCAAAGACTTAATTAACCACATGCTACCGACTATATTGAACTCATACGAGCAGCAAGACATAAAAATTGACACATTAAACAATATCGATGTGCAAACACTATTCTTGTAGATTTGTGCTGTTTACATAGGTCACACTGTATTGCTTTGCATCATTTATTGTGTACCTTTATATATTTTTTCCCTTATTATTTCTTTTGTGTAACCTCATTGTGTACCTTTCTTATGTACCAAAGCGACGATACATACTTTGCAAATTACTGTGCTCATGTGTTTATGAAACATTCCTTTTTGTTTGTATACCTTGGCCTGTCATTTACTTTGTCTTCTGCTTGAATTGTTTCCTGCTCTATAATATTTGTTTTTCTTGTTTCATTTTTATTGTATTTCGTTTTCACCCGGTCATTGCTGACATAGGGTGGACGGTGCTTAGTCAAGCTTCAATAACTGCAGCTTTTTTGCCGTCTCCCCATTTTTCGCTATTGTATTTGTTTTGGTGAAAATAAAAAAAACCAAAACAACGAAAAAAAAGTGTTCAAAGTACTCACTACGAACAGAATATCGCTGTGGCGTTCAAAACTCCTAAAGACGAAGCTTTAGGGTCCCCTAATTTTTTCGTGGTTTGCTTTACTCTCCCCTGTGCTTTTCCTCCTCCTTATTACAGCATACCTCTTCCCCATGTTCGCTTGTCTTCCTTACCTGTTAAAAGTAATTGCAGCAAGCTAGATAGATATTATAAATATTGGCGTCACGATTCATATTTAATAAATACCAGCATTATCAGTCCCCAGCACAGCTTTGTGTGGAAGCACACCTTCAACCACTAGAACAAAGGAAAGAGTACGAAAGGCTCAAATCGCTCTTTTGAATAGTTAAACAAGAAGTAAAAATTGACAAATCAAAATATATAGGCATAAAAACTGAGGAAACATCAAGACTTTGGCATAGCATGTACGTTCTCCCCCCCCCCCCCCCAATCACAAAACGATTGTTTTAAGTTCAGCTTCTTCCCGTGGGCGATCAGTGAGCGGAATAAGCTGCCAAATTCTATGGGGTCTTGTCAAGGTGTATTTCGCTTCTTGAGAAACCTAAGTGACGCAGTATTTTACGATCTATAATTTTTCTTCGTGTGGTTTAAAGCAATGTGCTATGAATATTTTTTTAATTGCCCCATGGGTAATTGTTGTTTCTATAGGGTGTGCATAATATCTGTGCATGTATAGTTTTTCCACCCCTGTCATAGCCCAAATGGGGTTAGCCGTGTAATAGAAAAATAAAATAAATACATAAATACAGTTCAACGCTTTGTCAGGCTGCATGGACCCGTTTCATGAAGAGATTTTTAGTTCAGCAAGAACTATTACCTTTGCTGGTGTCTTTATTTTCCTTTCTGTTTCTTTTCTCACGCTCTCTCTATTTACTCTTTCATAGGGTTATTACAGGTCACGCTGTAGTGGTATGTACAGCGGAACTCGTCGAAATTCTGTGGCAAATAACTGTTCATGATGATGACAGTTTTTGGGCACGGTCACACACTCCGCGCATATGATGCCGACCCAGTCCAGCCTCCCTGTTGAGGGTGTTTTAGGACAAGAAATGAACGACTGCAGAACATGTAAAGATGGGCAGAAAGTTTTAGGGGCGAAGCTTTTTATAGCAGCATTGTTCGTCCCTCGTAGCCGTTGTAGTGTGTAACAAGTATAACATTTTGACCGCCAAGGTGGAGCCGGTGAGAGATTTCTTCTGTGCGTTGTTGAACAATAAAGAATAGTGCTCAATGTACATTCCAATGGCTGCTAATGGGGAATGAGAAACAGCAGCATTTGGCTTTTAGTTAACGCGCACGCTGCGATCCCCATTAGCAGCCATTGGCATGTACATTGAGCACTATCTGACAAGAAAGGGTTCCTACGTTATACTCGCTAGGTGTTACTTTCTTAGTTTTAGAAAGGTTTAGCGAGCGTTGAGCCACAGTGCCTTGAATAACATGAACTAGTATATACCATGAACTCAAGGTGGTTAAAGGTGGGAAGTAGATACGAAGCGCAAGCCGTAAGAAAGTAAAAGCCGAATTCTCCTCTCTCATTTCCCATTAGCAACCATTGGCATGCACATTGAGCACTATCTGACAGGACAAGGTTGCTACGTTATACTCGCTGAGCGTAACGTCCTTGGTTTTAGAAAGGTTTAGCGAGCGTTGGGCCGCAGTGCCATGAATACAGTGAACTAGTATCTACCATGAACTCAAGGTGGTGAAAGGTGGGAAGTAGACCCGAAGCGCAAGCCGTAAGAAAGTGTGCGTGCGCCACCTCTCGTTTACTCCTTGGAATGTCCGCTGGATGGCATGCTTCTATATGGGGAATTTATGATGAAAAGATGCGAGATGGTGGTACTTGGAGTGTTGACTAGATGAACGAACGGACACAGAGACAGATGCATGGATAGACGCATGAATGGGCACATGGACGGATGCATGAACGAACGCAGGGATGGACGCACGAACAGACGCACTCATGGACGGGCGGATGGACACATGGACGAACGGAAGCAAGAAAGAATGGACGGACGAATGCTTCGTCCCACTCTCCATCATTCACTCTATGGATATGCTGCCAATTCTTTTTCTCCTCCTTTTGCGTCTCCTCAGTTTGTGCTTCTAACATTTCCGTATGAAATAGACGAACGATTCTAGAGTGACTTCTAAAAAAAAAAGACCAAACTATTGCTAAATATTTTATGAGTGGTCAATATTTCCATTCACTCTTCTTGATAGCGTATGACAATGGTCAATTATGAACAGGTAAGCGCAGGGACCAGCGCACGCAATAACGACCGTACGTGTCACGCACCTATGAAAAACAAGCAATCACTATAAACATTTCGTTCACAAATTTTGATCTTTATATTAGATCTTGAAGAAAAAAGATTTATGGAAAAAATAGGCATATTGCAGCTATAAATACGAATTTGTAATTTCAATAATATTAACAATATCTACTGTTTTGCGTCCCAAAACCAAGCACGATAAAATTGTGGGACACGCCATAGTGGAGGGCTCTGAAAATTTCGACCATCTCTGGTGTTCTTTAACGTCCACTGATATCGCGCACTACACGCGTCTCGACCATTTCACCTCCAACGAAGTGGGACCGCCATGAACGGGATTGAACCCGCCACCTTTGTGTCAGCACCCGAGCACCCTATAGCCACTGCCAGGTGTACCAAATTGAATTTTCCCCGCCGTGTATGCTTACGCTATCGTCCTTTATGAAAGGGAACAGGCAAGCGCGTGGCCTGCGCTGTTCGGCGGCTGCGTACAGCGCCATCAACTCAGAGTTCATTATAAAGGCAGACATACAAAATTTCAAAGTGTTGTTACGGCGCCTCGGATATGCGCAGTAATTGGTTTTTACTTGACAATCGCACAACTACGAATGCTAATCCTTGAGCAATATTGGTGGGCTCTGCGAATGGGGTTAGCCGTTCGGTGCTGTTTGACGTATTGTTAGGGCGGACAGACAGACAGACAGACAGACAGACAGACAGACAGACAGACAGACAGACAGACAGACAGACTAAAATTGTTCCGTCGAAGGTCCCCAAGAAAGACTATCGGGTTTGAAAACAAAATTGACGGCAGATCCACGAGGTTAATGATGATGAGATTGGGCGAGGCTCCTAGAAGTAATACCGCGAAATTTTCTTCCGCTAATTCGCCTGGTAACATGCGTGCTTCCTCGCCGCTTTTCAATGCAGAATGTTTTCAAGATCTGCTTCGTCACGTTGACGTGCGGCCTGGGCCTCTTGTTCCCGTCCGGAAGGATCTTGCCGACGCTGACGTGCCGCTGCAGATTCTTGTTCACGTACGGCGGGATCTTGCCGACGCTGCCTTGCTGATGTGGCTTCTTGTTCCCGTACAGCTGGATCTTGGTGGTGACTTCGCGCAGCTTCCCGGCGTGCTTCTGCCTCGCGTGCTCTTACTTCAGGGTCCTGGGTGCGCGCGCGCGCTGCCCCTGCCCTGCGCGCTTGCCTTTTGGCATCCTTATCCATAAGAGCACACACCGACGGCAACGAGTATCGGCAACTCCAAACCTGTATCGATATGATTTTGATTATAAAACCATTGCTTTAGAAAACACCAGGCGTATTTCGTTAAGCAGCTGGCGTCTTCTTTTTGTTTTTCTTTAGAAACATCTGGCGTCTTTTTGTTTTGCTTTTAGAAAACATCTGGCGTGTTTCGTTGGTTTATTTCATCAATAAACGACGTTTTGAACAAAAAATTTTTATTGTCTAATCACGCACAGGAGAAATCTCACCAGGCACTATATTAGGAGGTAAAAAATGGCTGCTACTGGGAATGAAAGACAGCAGAAGTCGGCTTTTAACACTTCTACTTCTACTAACGTTTCCTAACATGCCAATGGCTGCTAATAGGAAATGAGAGACAGAAGAATTCGGCTTTTAGTTAACGCGCACGCTGCGAATTTTTTTATTGTTCAACAGCGCACAGGAGAAATCTCCCACCGGCACCACCTTGGAGATCAAAGCGTAACACTGTTTACACACTACGTCTGCGAGGGACGAACGGGTGCCGCTATAAGAAGCTTCGCCCCTAAAACGCGTTCGCTGGCATCACCCGTACAATGACCAAAGTTGGAGCGTGATCTAGCGGCGCTTGTCCACCGACATTGATTTCTTTTATTGTTTGCCAATACATGACGCCCCACAAATGCGGGCGTGCTATCTGTAGCTGTCGACTGATAAAGTGCAGACCACGTGCTTGTAAGTTCTCTTTTAAAAAGGACAACTGCGTGCTATCAGCGTCAAATTAAACGCGAACAGCTGAAAGCGTGTCGCGAACATTATCAACGGTATAGCGCGCTCCGTACAGTCAGCAACCATGACAGGTGCGCACATATTTCTGTTATTTTGCTTAGAGAAGCCGGCATGGGCGGGCCAGGCGCTTTGGTCGTTTCAGATATAGTTCACTTTTAATTTTGTTTCCTTAGTTTTGATTCTAAAACTAAAACACGGGCGGAAACATTGGATTCTGG
Organism: Rhipicephalus microplus; assembly: GCF_043290135.1. Lineage (NCBI taxonomy): Eukaryota > Metazoa > Arthropoda > Arachnida > Ixodida > Ixodidae > Rhipicephalus > Rhipicephalus microplus. Next base: position 67,675,872 of record NC_134704.1, read on the forward strand.
GGGAATCACTCAGGGCTACCAGACCGGATGCATGGAGCAGACCTGTCTAGGGTGAAAACTGAAAGCTGCAGGCTACGCCTACTGTAATGCTTTCGGCGCGCACTCCGCTATTCGAGTTTCATTTGATGCCGATTGTGCATGTTCTTTACGTTATGGCAAACTGATGCCACTGCCACAATCGTTAGATAAATTGTGGAAGTGGTGACGCGAGCTTGATGCACCGCACACAGGAAACAGCTGATGTTTCCAAGCGCAGCAATGCGCCTTGACACGGCTGCTTCATAAAATGGGCATGGCACCTCTATTATAGTCAAACCTGAGCAAGTGCGACGTACTGGCATCCAGCGATTCTCGTACTAGGAGTTCCTGCTGCTCGGTTTACCAAAGTGTCGGTGACGCCAATGTATAAGGTAAGCGTGCAGGTTTTCTCCGGAACGAGCAGAATCTGGTTAGGCAGAGTCGCAGTCAATGTGTGACACGGGCGCTACTTTTCGTTGCTCTTTATCGACTTACCACTGATTGTGGATAGTTGGCATACGCGCTTCAGGGAGTTCCGTCAGGGAGTTCCGTCAGGGAGTTACCCCGTCTGAGTCACAAAACAGAGGCGGCGCAGGCGGTCGGGCGTTTGCTGGTTCGGTTAGGCGGTGGCGCCCTTTGTCGCACCGCGCTGATGTGAGCCCCTTATTTTCGAACTGCTTTAGTGAGTTTCAGTTAATGCATGTGATAGCTTCTTGATTATACCTTGCGAATATTGAATTTTAGAGTTTTTCATTCATTTTAACCCGGATTTTGGCATCTCTAGACTTGTTGTGGCCCTTCTTGAGTGCCTTACCTTGAGCGTTATTACGCCGCATGAGATGGCTGACGAAAACGCGGGCCCCTAAAATGCCACACTTAAAAAGAAGGCGTGTCCTTCAGTTACTCTGTACGACTCTATTAGAATCCTTATGCAGCGATTCTTGCTCCACCTTTTATACACGACGCCCAAGCGGCATCGCGTGGCTACACCATTATATGCATCAAAAACAACGCTGTGTAGGCTACACCGAGACGTCTTGCAGGTTTGCGTTCGCACCAAGATATGGTCACATGAATTTATCACACGTCATATACTTTCGTTTCGTCGTTAGCCTGCGCGGTTAGCCAAAAAATTGGGGGACCCTTAAGTTGCGCCTCTAACAGTCCAATCCGATAGCGATGTTCGTAGAGCGCACTTCAAACGTTTAGTATATGAAATCTTTCCAAACTTCCTGTGCACTCACTACGTCACCTTAAGGCTACAGAGTGACAAGAAACCGGTGTTGGAAATGATCAACATATAGCAGACAAGGCATGCCCTACATGATGGCATTGCATTTATTATGTTGCTAAGTTTCCTGTCGGGCTGAGCCACCCAGCAGAAACGTTGCTGCCTTCAAAGCCAGTGGGAGCTGTGTGGGTGCCTGATCAAATGGTCTATATGTAGACAATTTGAACGAATCCAGCATAGCAGTCTCCTCTATGCTTTGCGCAACCACTTTTAGGGGCGAAGCTCCTTAAGGCGTGGGCTGTGCGTCCCCTGTATGTAGCCACCTCTCGCTTAGTTCTTGCAGTGTCCACTAAATGGCGGTACCGTCTCCTGTATGTTGCCTCCTCTCGTTTAGTTCTTGCAGTGTTCACTAGATGGCGGCGTCTCCTGCATGTAGCCACCTCTCGTTTAGTTCTTTAAGTGCTCACTTGATGGCGGGACTTGTAGCTGATGAGGAAAAGATGCAAGATGTTATAAACTAGACGACGGTACTTGTAGTTGATGATGAAAGATGCGAGATGTTATAAAATAGAAAAGATGTCACTTATGGCACGTGTCATTGGTGGAAGGCAATCGTTCGATTTAGTGCGGCGACGTACGCTAGGGGGAGCATTGTAATGAAATCGAGTAGGCAAAATGTACGGAAGATTCATGGTTTACCAGGTTTTCTTCCAGAGCTTCGCCCACTCATCATCATTCACTTCGTGGATATGGCGGCACTTTTTTAAGGTTACAGACTCGCCCGATTTTCGAGTTGGGAACCACTCATACTCTGCTGCCAGTCCACCAACAAGCTCACGCACATCTGACTTTCACATCTCAAATGTAGTGGAACTTTTAAATTGAGACGTTGCGAACGTCACTCTTGCTGAAAGGGCCATTTCAATGTTGATGTCAAATAATGAAAAAAAGGCATGGCATCTGATTTTCCTCTACAAGTGAAGGAGATATTCCTACCCGTTCTCTTTTTCAGACAACCCTGTCTCCTTCGCCAGCTCATTGGCCACGTCAATCTTGCTTTGTTTAAAAGCCCATTTTCGAAGACTGCAGGGAGGCGCTACGTGAGCTTCTTTAATTAGTCGAGCTCCATTCTAGCATCTTCCCTGCATTTCCCCCGACACACTCTTCGAATAGTCGCCCTACACTGTGACGACAGCAGGCTTTTCCCGATACTGGCACACAGTAGCTATACACAGGCCTCATGGTCTTCAGGGTACATCACTGTATGTCTGTATATAAAACTGTCGGAATACGGTTCCAACCAAAGGGAGGAGACGTCCTCCGTGAACTCTAAAGCCGCCTGGTTTTTTTTTCCTGAGATGTGGTGGGGCAAAAAGGGAAATGCGTTTCCATGTAGATGGATGACGACGTCCTCGAAAAGGTATCCGAGCGAGGCTCGCATGGCGCTGGCCTCTGTCCACGCTAACACAGTGTGACGTCTCTAGGAATGAGTTTTCCAGCACGAACGCGATTCACTTCCCGCGCGCTCAATAGCACGCATTGCACTAGCAAGAGGGTTCACAGGTGCACTTTTGAGTTCGCTGAAAGCTCTCTAGCTAATGTACTCGGCGTTCGTCGTCATGGTGCCACTGCGGGCGTCTGCTGCCTCACGGTGATGTTAATTAGTATGCTGTCTTGCGATGATTCATGGTGTCTGCTACGCAGTTGGAAAGTGCTATAAGTCTATCCATAACTATAGCTTCAACTTTTTTTCACTGAACTGAAAATGTGAAAAGTGATCATATGCGAGTCCAAAGCTCATCCACATTGGTCGTGTCAGGAGGTGTATGCAGTATTAGTATTGGGTGTATTCCGGGGACGTAGCTGGGGTTGAAATGAGATAGAGTTGGGGGATTCAAACCTTCTCGAAAATGATTGATTTCGTATGTGTTTACACATGCACAGAAACAAACTCACGAAAAACCATATCTTCATTATGATTACCCACTCACCCTCCTCGAAAAAAAAAACGTTTCCTTCGGGTGTCGAGGTCAGAAATGCTTGGTCCATGCTTTTGTGTTGGTATACTTTATCACTATATATAGGAGGCTGTGAAGATTGAAAATTCCATCATACAATCCAAACGTGAATATACTTGACGCGTTTAAATGAAATTCGCAGATCCCACACTTTGTTGATGAGAAGAAGTCGGCCAGTAATTGTCTATGCTGCATTTTTTTTAGTTAATGAAGGCATTGCGAGGTGGTTTTGACGTCTGTCCTTAGGTGTAGCAGTTCTTTGCGTATGATTGGCTGATGAGGTAAATTCGCTACATTGGTGTTTATAGGCTTCGTTATGGTCTGAAGTAACGTCAGCACTCAAGTTAGAGCACATAGAAGTGTGGCAGTTTGGGCTAGTTGGTATGACATGACGATAGGTATATTGTCGAAACGAAGTGCAGCGTAGTTGCATTTTAGCGTATTTGTCATGGGTAGAGTAGCGCTTGAAGATAGCTTTCTGAATAAGTAGAATACTGTCGTATAGGTTATCAGAATCCCATATAAGCAGAGCCAACACTGGAACCACTATTGTTGTTGCGCGACATCACCATCATACCATAGCTATTGTGGCCATATCACATTCTCACTAATTTTACCTAATTTAAGGAACTTATTTTATCATTTGTGGATAGAATACGAATGCGGATAACATTTTTCAAGAATAAATTTTCTCGTTGCACTTAAGTATAGTGGTTGGCCAGAAAGGAGTTAGTTACAAAAGCCTTTGTTGGTTGAGATTGTGCCAGTTAGATGTCCATTGCGCATGCATGAGGGTAAGTAAGTGTATTCCGAGTTTGACAGCTTAATGCTGTAGAGATTGAAGTACACAGGGAGAGTAGCGCTCTGACCTGCATCAGATATTACCGAATCTTTATTGTTTTCTGCACTGTTCTGTCAGTCTGAAAAAGTAGGCAGTTTACCCATGGAGGTGATACCAACACCGCTTTCGTAAATTACGTCTGTGCGGCAAATTCCCAAACTTAACAAAAGCATAGAAAGGTCTGTGAAAACCGATGTAAAAAGGAGAGTTTTCTCACTACCTTCCTTTTTCCTTTGATTTAGTGAAGAATGATGATGGTTGTAGGTGTAGAGTGTAAATCACCGTCACATTTTTTCTGAGATAGCAGAATCCACGTGTGTTAGGCGTGTAAAGTCCCTTACTGAAAAGACGAGCGCCAACAAAACCGTTTTCCTCATGTTCACCTCACCTTTCACTAACGTTCCCTATGGTTTTGTGTTAAACAACCCCGGGTGGCCGAAATTTCCAAAGCCCTCCGCTATGGCGTCTCACGTAATCATTTGGTGGTTCTGCGATGTCACACTTCAAGAATTTTCATTATTATTATCATTATTGTTCTGACGCTTTTATACTGAATGGTTGTGGCGTGTGATCTTTCAGGGGCGAAGCTCCTTATGGCGTGGCTTGTGCGTCCCTCGTAGAACGTAACAACCAGTGGCACATACCCGAAATAGCGGTCCTTACGATTTGGACCTCCAAGGTGGTTCCGGTGACAGATTTCTTCTGTGCGTTGCTGAACAATAAAAGATAGTGTTCAATGCACATGTTAATGCCTGCTAAGCGGGAATGAGAGACAGGAGCATTCGTCCTTTAGGTAACGCGCACGCTGCGATCCCCATCAGCAGCTATTGGCATGTACATTGAGCACAATGGGACAAGAAAGGGTTGCTACGTTATACCCGCTGGGTGTAACCTCCTTGGTTTTAGAAAGGTTTAGCGAGCGTTGGGCCGCATAGCCATGAATACAGTGAACTAGTATATACCATGAACTCGAGGTGGTTAAAGGGGGGAAGTAAATCCGAAGCGCAAGCCGTAAGGAAGTGTGCATGTGCCACCTCCCGTTTAATCCTTGAAATATCCGCTGGATGGCGGTGCTTCTAGACGGAGAATGTATGATGAAAAGATGCGAGATGGTGGTACTTGGAGTGCTGAATAGATGGACGAACGGACACACAGACAGATGCGTGGATGGACGCATGAACGGACGCAGGCGCGAATGCATGGACGAACGCAGGGACGGACGCACGAACAGACGCGTGCACGGACGGGTGGATGGACTCATGGACGGTTACACAGACGTACGCAGGAACGGACGGAAGCAAGAACGAATTGACGGACGAATGCTTCGCCCCACTCCCCATCTTTCACTCCGTGGATATGCTGCCATTTTTTTCTCTGGAAAGAGCCCTTGTGGCAAGCAAGAAAAAAGAAGCGAAAGAATTGTTTCTCCCTGTTCTTAGTTAATTAGCTGTTTTTTTTTGCTTGGCAACAAATAGAGTTTTCGGGCCTGTGCAAAATTTTCTTATTCATATGGGTACCTGGTATTCTCAAAGGGACGTAGGTTTGAAAGGAAAACATTTTTGCGAAGCTAAATGCCACTGGACTCACACATTCGGGGATTCTCCTCCCCCCTCTTTGATGTTTCCTCGATATCTTCTTTACATTTTTGATGTACATGATGTAAGCCCACATTATATGCAGATGCCAAAAGAATAGACTTGGTATTAGCCTTGAACTTGAATCCACATAAAAAAGGACGGCTTTGCCACGTTACCTTTGTAGCGTGTTTAGGAGAACATAGCTCACACGCCCTCTCACGACATGATGAATGAAAATGGGAGGCATGACGCTGAAGGTAATGAAATAAATCTCGTTAAGAAACATACAGACCTGTGAGGGCAGGTAAAAAAGTAATCGTGTACGCACACTCTTCTAAAGAAGGAGCATCGAGGCACATTCGTGACACAGTGTTGTACTGAAAAAATAATTATGGTAAATAATTACGAGACTGCATCGCTTAAACCAAATCCTAGTAATTAGTGTCCAACTAAAATATAAATAAAAGCTAAGAGAATTACAGATGTGTGAAGGATAAAGTGAGTGAGGCAACAAACTATAGAAGCACGGTCTGCGAGAAGAGAAAGGAAAAGTGTGCATGCATGTACAATAAATGCTTCGGTGGTTGAGAGAGATAGCGTTTATTAAAAGGAGGTGGATAGGTCGGCCTGGACTTGCACGCTGTCTTGGTACCGTAGGGATGTCATGGTCAGCTCTGAGCAGACTGGCTTTCAGACATAAAAAGAAATAAAAACCATACGTTTTTATATCTTTATATTAAGGTATTTGCTATCTATTATAGTCAACACACTCCAGTGCTTCCTCCACAACATTCATTTATGTAGGGCGGAGTCTATTGATATTGTATAGAAGCCACTACATTGCGAATTCGATTCACCCATGTGGCGGATATCAAACGTTGCTTCTCCCAAACTGTGACCTTACGTGTTAACAAGTTCTGTCACGGCCCTGCGCAGTTGGTTAACAATTGGTACCCGTTTCTTACAGCACCGAGTTTGAGCTGACTTATTTACTACGTAGTTGCAGCTACACGTCAGAGGCCAGAAAGGGAGGAGAAATAGCAGCATTAGAACATCTTGACCAAACCCTGCTTTCACGAAGGATGCATGCAAAAGTAAGCGTCGATGCACGTGTAACCCCTGAGGATTGTTTTCTAAAGTAAAGGGTATTCAAAGTAAAGTATTTCACGCAGAACCTGATCAAAACGAAAAAAATATACCGGATCATGGGCAAAAATAATTATTAAAGTTTATTCTAATTGTTATGTTGGTAAGCTTATAAAGTTGGTCTGTGGACGCCATCATTACTTATAAATGCTTGATATCGGTAATATTAAACAGTGTTCCCCTTAATAAAATAGTGTAGTGTATGCAAGCTACATATCGCATCCAAGCTGCATGTTTCTTCGTCTTTCCTTTCCGTCTTCCTTCGGCGACAGTCTGCTTAAAAGGAACGTGTTCATCGTTTGAAAGTTTGCCATGACACGAGATCCAGAGCTTGCTGCGTGGCCGCCATGATAGAATACAATTCTTCTACGAAGCGAAAAAGAAAGAAGTGGCTTGGAAGGTCATTGCGGGGAGCCTAAATCAAATGCCGTGCCTCGACCACTTCTTGCCAACTCACTGCTCGAATAGAGTGCATTTGCGTAAAACAAAAGGTTGAGGAGGGAACAGGGCGTTCGGTGCTGCCTGTGCCCCGCTGAGTACAGCAGCGAAATCAATCTCAATGATGCGGCTTGCCGAGTCGAAGAACGGGCACCGTTTCTTGAAGGGGGCGGTGTGTGGCAGAAGGGGAGGGGGTAGACCATCATTCCGGATGTAGTAGTATGCTGGAAGAGGTGGTGGCTGGTTGCAGAACGATAACTGCAGGACAACCGCTCCTCCGTCACGACAAGCGAAGTGTCTTGGCCTTCCCGTGTTCTTTTGCTATATATATGTATATATATATTTCGTGAATACATATACTTACTTTCCTGCTGACACTGTGCGCATCGATAGACCAGAGATCCGCGATTTCCCTCTGTCCTGCAGATCTGATGCATTCTTCATGCAGGCTTGACGCTCTGTCGGACATTTTTGTAACTTACTATTGGCTAACTGTTTTGTTTGACTACTTTGTTTACACGGAATGAATATTTGGGAGAGTGAGGTCAGCAGAGCCAAGAGGGTTGGATAGACAGAGTCATGAGAGCGGGAACTGCATTGCATCTTTGTTCTTTTCAAGCAAGTCCTGGCAACACGCCGGAATAGATTTAAGCATCCTTGCAGCCTTTTGAGTCGGTAGCTGTCCAAAAGCCAAACAACACATGGTAAAGCGATATTATTTCACTGTTATTTCATCCCAGTAAAAATAATACGAAGCAGTATATTTTCTAATATAATTGTTCCCGTTGTTGCTTGCAGGTATTTGGTGGTAATGTCGGATAAGCGTAAGATTATCCAAGTGTGCAGCGCTTTTATACAGTCGATAAATGTCGAAAGGCTATTCCCTCAGGATTTGACATTATGATTACGCTCTCTTTTCCTTTATATCTTTACCGTTAGCAGTCTCTCTGCCAGCGTTTTTAGAACACAGAATTGCAAATCATTTGGGGGCATGTTGCACATTAGTTTTTCCGACGATGGCGCTGATGATACTTATTCTACGCAAAATGACGGTTGACTACTGGTTCGTCTTAGTTGAGATTTCCAAGGAAAATTTTAGCAGGAAACAAACTAAAATAGTATGTTTTTTGTTTTGCTTGTCAGGAAGAGGAGGAGAATGAGTGAACGTAACGTTATAAAAAAACCAGTAATTTGAGTGGCCCGGCCACCCGCGAGAGAGCTTCGAAGTTTTGTTTCTACGCTGCCTCGGTAAATATTCTTTTCAGCATTATTCTTCATCGGTCGCTGTGTTGCACTAAGCTAATGCGTTACACGTTCGCGATTTGAACATAATTGATCGAGTTTTAATGAATTACCTGCGCACAGTCCCGAAATAAAATTTTCTGCATTATATGTACTTTAATAGCGACGTTGTAGTGTCGCTTTTTCTTTTCTTTCTATACACGAAAGCGAAGCCGCGCCTGAGCAAGGTATTTACATGTATGGATCATAAAGCCAACGTCAGAGCGAGTCGAGTCAACGTGCTCGATTTCCGAGTGCGTTCTGCCTGCGGCACTTCATACTGCGTCGTTTTGACAAACGCGTAGAATGGCACAGCCAGTCTCATTTCTCAAGCCTGCGAGACACATGCAAGCCAGTAAACTTGCCTTCTCCCCATTGTCTGACACGGTTGCCAACATTTCGTGGCAAAGGCAGCTCAAAACGCATAGTCTTCCCTCCGCTAGCGCCCCTGCATGGCGTTCCACGTCATACGGGGCTTCGCTAGACTGTAGTGTCAAGGAGCAAAGAAATATTTACGCCGCCAGTGTGCTGACGCAGAGGGAGAGCCGTCGCTTCCGATCATTAACGCCGTGTTTCTAACGTTCTTTCTCTCGCGCTCTACGCTAAGCGTGAGCAGCTGTCGTTGTCACCCGAGCTACGCAGAGATGCTGTGCGGAAGGTGGCTGCCACGCCACCTGACGTCGACTTCCGCGCCGTCGCACCTCATGAGAACGCGCGCTGTAAAAGTCCAGCTACTAGCTACAGAGTGTCAAGGACATTAGAACATTCAGGCACAATGGCTCCAGTGCAGGACACTGAGTTGAAAGAAGGATGAAGACAAAGCTTAACGCGGCAACCACTAAAATATTCACGTGAAAACGCACAATATAACATACGGGAGTTCACCCCATGCATTTTGTGTCCTGTGGTTCTTTCTGGCTGTATTACCTTGCTCAAACATCAGCAAAAAAAGGTAAAACACGTTTATTTTCTGATTAGTGTGCTTTTAGAGCAAATAAGTTTATTTATTGCAAATTATTCTTTATAGTGCGACTATTATCGAGTCAACGTACAAGTGCAAGGTTTTTATGCGAGACCGTTTTGTACACAAGAAGAAATATTGAGCTAAATGGGTGCCTTGTAAACAAATACATCAAAAATAGTTGAGTATTAAATGTTGACGACTCAAAATAGTCGGTTTGAGTTCACGAATGAATGTAGTTAACAGAAAGGTGAAAGGCAAGAAGGCGAACAAGATAACAGTGAAGTTGGCTGCCGTACACTGGGGGATGAAATATATAGATAAAGAAACAGCAGGTAGCCTGTGTATGACATAAAAAAAAACTTGATTTCCCAGAGAAGCAAGCGTAACACGATGCAGACCTTCTATCTTTGCCACTGGGAGTAAAAGTGTTCTCTCGCAGTAGAGTTTACTATCTTTCATGTCACGTGCTGTTAGGTCACCTTAACTCGGCCTACATGTCCTAACCATGGTTTAGTGTCGTCTTACTGCTTGCATTGCGTTAGATGCTATTGTTGCCTGTAGCACAGAATTACAATATATAGAAGACGGCTTTGTTCTGCAGTTTACGCGGTCAGGTTAATGATGCCATAAAGTCTAGCTCTGGTCGCATGCTCATTCTGTATCATTTCCAGTAAGTGGGAAACATTTTCTCAAAGAGTAACTCTCGCAACTTGATGTTGGCACGAGTAGTTCGAATAAAGATACGTTTCCTTACATAGTTGTTCTTAAAAGTGATTATTTGTGGACTTTTTTTGTTGGTCCACGTACTCGAGAATACCTCTTACTGTTGTATTACCAAACGGCGGACCCCATTCACAGTGCCCACCAATATATTGCTCAAGTTTTAGCGTTCATACTTGTGCGATTGTCATTTCGAAAGCAATTATTGCGTATATCTGAGGCACCATAACAACACGTTGATTTGATATTTTCTAGTGTGGCTTTATACTAGAAAAAGCACACATAAGTAATTATGTGGACCGTAGCGTTTATCACGCTGCGTTGACAGTGCAACACGATGGTCAAAAAGGCAAGGGTTTCCAACGCTTTGCTAAGACAACATGGTGGCGGCACCTACCAGTCGCCTTGCGTTCCATGCTTTATCACCTCCAAGACGGGTGCGCAAGCCGCGCGCTTCGTTTTTCAAGATAAATGTCCGATAGCGCTTATGTCTCACGTGTGACATGTCTCGATGCGCTCGTTCGCCTCCACTGCACGCTCAAGGCACTCTGACGCAGCGCCTCCAGAAAACCATTTACTGACTTTCTTGCGCAGAACATAAAATAAACGTATTGTTCACTCTCTCCAGACGCAAGGCTATCGTCTTTCGACGACATTTGCAGTGTAACATGCAGATACGGGACCTATTTCTATTTTTGAAAAACTAGTCAGACACTAGAAGGCACATGCACAGACTCAAACAATGCGTTATCGGCCTGCAGTCAGCGAAGATATTTTCCTCAAAAGAATATATATGTACAGAACAAAATCATACGAACAATCATCACAAAGTTTCTTCAGAACGTTCGGTAGCCCCTGTTTATGAATTGTGTGAAATCACATTCTTTCTTTGGGTTTTTTTTTTTTCTGCACGGACGCAAAGTTTCAACGAGGTTTGAGCTGACATTAGGGGAAGTTGAACGCAGTGAAGGGTAACTAGGTTTTCTTTATCAAAATTGCCTTGCTTTTTCCCGTACTTGTTCATTTCGAATCAAGACACCTATAAGGAATTCAAACGGCCAGAAAGTGGTGGTGTACTTCTTTTTGTTTGACCCAAGCTTTTTTTTATTGACTCATAATATTTTTCTGACGTATTGTTCTTTCGGCAACAGCGGGTCTGTCAAAAGCTTCAGTGTGCTCACTTTGTGCCCAACTTCAATTGCTGCACTATTGCGCATCCCCACGCTTCTTGTTTATTACTGGAGCAATTCCTCGTGATGGAGATTTGTATCGTTTTTTCTATCAATTTTTTCTATGCCTGGAAACTTGCACCTGTTTATTGCACCCTTAAATAAGAAAGAACGCAATCAGCGGTATCGAACGATTACAATCAACGCTAGTGAACCAAAGTCGGAGAAAATTAAGCACCTCAATTAGAAGATAAGGCCTGTGCCACGAGTAACTTGAGAAAAACTGTTCGCTGCGACATTCAGACAAAGAAAGTGCTGGCATAGATTAACGAGTATACTGGTGTAGTGGCTTACCTAGTTGTGATTGGGAGAAAGCGAGTGATTAGTGCAGGTTTTTCAAGGCACCCTACATCTAAAAACTAGTCTGATATAGCTTGAGAACTAATTCCAAGGCAAGGAGGACGAAGTCGTCGACATAAGGAGGTGTGACGAAAAAATCGCAAGGTGAAGCTGTTCTTTGCAAGGAGATGTACACGGGCGCGAAGGCGAACGTGTGTAAGAACTAAGCAAGAGTAGGGATGAACAGAAGTAGTATGAACTTCCGGGACAATGCAGATAAGCGGTTTGTCTTGTCTTACTACGATACGGGTCCACTGCTCCAATATCGATCTCGCTGAGTGCGCCGTGTTACCTTTCTTTCCGAGAACATCGCACGTGGATACCAGGCACTTCGATGCAGGTTCGATCCGATACATGAATCACGCGCACTGACGACCACAATGCGGGTGCGACAGCTGTGTAGGTCGAAAACAGGCAGAGGTGTCTTGTAGGGCGGTGGGACCGACTTACATCTTCCCGACTCCCTTCTTCCCAAGCATGGTGAGCGGCTTCAGCGCGAGATGAATGAGGACAAAAGCAAGAAAGGTGCACAAAGACCAGCGCTGTCTCACAGATAGCTTCATTACCCCAGAAACAGATACTTTTTACTACCACGAATATGTACCACGTGAACATATATAGCACCTAGTGTGTAGCTCGTTCTTCAAAATGTGTTACTGTGCTAACAAGGTCATTTGAGGGACAGCGCTGGTGTTAGTGTTCATATATCGCCACTGTTCCTGTATACGTCTCGCACTGAAACGACTTGACGTGTTTAATGCATTGAACTCGCCCTAATGTCACTTTCTAAGCAGTGTTTTTTTAATATTTTTCCTCACACTCGTTATTTTCACCCGGGACACCCCCACTCCACAGCGCACTTTCAAGATGCGTAGTTCGGTCAGGCACCTTTTGGGGTCGTATGAAATGATTCTTCCCTTCGCAGAATCTAGGTCACGTTTGTGCCTTCACAAAGACCACGAAGAAATTGAACGAAAAAAAAGACGTTTTTCATGAAAGCGTATATAGTTTAACGGCCTAAACACAAGAACAACGTATGACGAGGCCAGCTGCACCGAAATCTGGCTGGCCGCACGGTCACGTGAACAACTCGAAATTGTCGCCAGTGAACGTCGCGGTGCGCAATTACTTTGTCATTTTCTTCTTGCAGTTTATATATTTGTTTATATTATGGCCACTCACTTTACGACGTGTTTTCCCTTTCCTCTTTCCACGGCTGACCTACTTAGGCCCGTTATTCCTACTGCAGTGCTAGTCCGGTGGTCAGCAGAGAACAATGTGAGACACGGGCGGCTCTTCATCTACCACGACCCTTATGTGATCAGCCTTTTCATTCTTGTTTTCTTCATTTTTTCCTGGTTTGCTCTACTAAACATCGCGATGTACGTTTTCTCCGAAGAAAAACTGGTGAAAAGTATTACATCGGTTCAACCTGAATAAGTATTTTATGACGGCTTCATACTGATTTTTATCGCCTTAAGGTATTCTTTCCAGAAAAGTATAACTTCAATTTCTTTATGCACCCCTGATGAAACCTAATGTCCACTAACGGGGTGTGACATCGCGAAACTCAAAAGATTTAGTTTTATTCATAACGTTGCAGTGCACTGCAAGTGTCGTAACACTTGAAAGTTTATTCGAAGTAAAGACCAGTCAAAATTGAATGCACGGTCGTTTGCATGTAGATGCAGTAGTGCGAGTCAAGTCTAAACAAAAAAGGGTGGTTCAGTCACTTGATGGACTAGCCCGCGGACAGACCTTTACCACGTTTCAAAAAGCTGTACTTCGGAATATTCTGTTTAATTTGGGGACGGTGCGATTGAAGACATTCTTCGAATTTCAGTGTCTACAGTGTTAGGCGCAATACTCGCAATACTGATTGTTGGCCTAGTTTGTACACCGCTTCTGCATGTACATGCGTGTTCCTTTACTTTTGTTTGTGTTATTTGCGGCCAAAGCATGTCATTAAGAACAACTCGCTCAGTGTGTGGAGCATGACGCACTGGCGACTGCAAATTATTCAGCACAAGCTTTATAAGATTTTGCGCTCGAAAACAAAGCATCTGCCGGCGTCGTGAGCAATATTGTTGGTAAAATTTCATCATGATCATCATCATCATCAGCCTGACTACGTCCACTGCAGGACAAAGGCCTCTCCCAAGTTCCGCCAGTTAACCTGGTCCTGTGCTTGCTGCTGCCAATTTATTCCTGCAAACTTCTTAATCTCATCTGCCCACCTAACCTTCTGTCTCCTCTTAACCCGCTTGCCTTCTCTGGGAATCCAGTTAGTTACCCTTAATGACCGGTGGTTATCCTGTCTACGCGCTACATGCCAGGCCCATGTCCGTTTCCTCTTCTTGATTTCAACTATGATATCCTTGACACCCGTTTGTTCCCTAATCCACTCTGCTCTCTTCTTGTCTCTTAAGGTTACACCTACCATTTTTCTTTCCATTGCTTGCAGCGTCATCAATTTAAGCTGAACTCTCTTTGTAAGTCTCCAGGTTTCTGCTCCGTAGCTAAGTACCAGCAAGATACAGCTGTTATATACATTCTTCGTGAGTGATAGTGGCAATCTCCCTGTCATATTTGAGATTGCTTGCCAAATGTGCTACACCCTATTCTTATTCTTTTAGTTATTTCAATCTCGTGGTTTGGTTTCGCGGTTATTACCTGACCAAAGTAGACATACTCGTTTACAACTTGAAGTGCACTATTACCCATCTCGAAGTGCTGCTCTCTTCCGAGGTCGTTGTACATTACTATCATTTTCTGCAGATGAATTTTAAGACACACCTTTCTGCTCTCCTTGTCTAACTCCGTAATCATGAGTTGCGGTTCGTCCCCTGAGTTACTCGGCAATGCAATGTCATCGGCGAAGCGCAGGCTACTAAGGTACTCTCCATTACCTCTTATCCCTAACTGTTCCCATTCTAGGCTTGTGAAAACCTCCTGTAAGCACGCAGTAAAACAGCATTGGGGAGATTGTGTCTCCCTGCCTTACACCCTTCTTGATTGGTGTTCTGTTGCTTCCTTTATGAATCACTATGGTAGCAGTTGATCCCCTGTAGATTTCTTCCAGGATGTTTATAGGTACTTCATCGACACCCTTATTCCGCATTGTCTGCATGATGGCTGATATCTCTACCAAGTCAAACGCCTTCTCATAATCTATGAAGGCTATGTATAGTGGTTGGTTATATTCTGAGCATTTCTCTATTACCTGATTAATAGTATGAATGTGGTCGATTGTTGAGTAGCCTGTTCGAAATCCTGCTTGTTCCTTTGCTTGATTGAATTCTAATGTTTTCTTTACTCTGTTAGCAATTACCTTTGTAAATAGCTTGTATACTACAAAGAGCAAGCTGATCGGCATGTAATTCTTCAAGTCTTTGTCATTTCCTTTCTTTTGTACTAAGACGATGGTAGCATTCTTCCAAGACTCTGGTACTCTTCCCGTCAGGAGACACCTCGTAAACAGGCTGGCTAGTTTTTTAACACAATCTGTCCTCCTCTTTCAGCAGATCTGATGTTACCTAATCCTTACCAGCAGCTTTGCCTGGTTGCATGCTCTCCAAAGCTTTTCCGACTTCTACTTACATTAATGGTGGGGTGTCATCTGGGTTACTGCTAGTTCTTATAGTATTAAGGTCGTGGTTGTTCCGGCTACTGTACAAATCCCTGTAAAATACATCCGCTATTTTAATTATCCCATCAATATTGGTAGTTATTTTGCCTACTTTGTCCCTCAGTGCATACATCCGATTTTTGCCTATCCCAAGTTTCCTCTTCACTGCTTTGACGCTTCCTCCGTTTTTCAGAGCGTGTTCAGTTCTCTCCATGTTATACCTTCTTACATCGCATACCTTACGCCTATTAATGAATTTCGAAAGCTCTGCCATTTCTATTTTGTCGGTTGTACTTGAGACTTTCCTGATTTGACGCTTCTTAATGAGATTCTTTGTTTCCTGGGAAAGCTTTCCAGTGTGCTGTCTAACTACCTTGCCTCCACTGCACGCTTCCACTGCACGCTCCGTAATGATACTCGTCAGATTATAATTCATTGTATCTACGCTAAGGTTCGTTTCCTCGATAAGAGCCGAGTATCTGTTCTGAAGTGAGACTCTGAATTACTCTACTTTCCCTCTCAGTGCTAGTTCATTGATTGGCTTCTTGCGTATCAGTTTCTGTCGTTCATTTTTCAAGTCTAGGCAAATTCCAGACCGTACTCTCGATGCAGTGACTATGGTCACTACATCGTACCTTTCCAACCACTTCCACATCCTGAACGATGCCTAGGTGTGCACTCATTATAAAGTCTATTTCGTTCTTATTTCCTCCATTTGGGCTCCTCCATGTCCACTTGTGGTTGCCTCATTTTCGGTAGAAGGTATTCAAAATCCGTAAATTATTGCGTTCTGCGAATTCTACTAGTAGCTCTCCTCTGGCGTTTCTAGTACCGATGCCATAACCTCCTACTGCCTGGTCTCCAGCCTGCTTTTTCCCTACCTTTGCGTTAAAGTCTCGCATCAGTATACTATACTGTGCTTTTACTGGATGTAGGCGCGTATCACCTTCATATTGTATCTTTTATTCAGTTTAATCACAATACCTACCACCCTTTCAATAATGCTATAGTTCTCCGCTATGTCGCCAGCTATGTTTCCGTGAATTAGGAACCCAATTCCCTGTTCTCTTCTGTCAGACAAGCCCCGATAGCAAATGACGTGCCCATTCTGAGCACCTAATAGGCCTAATCTGTCCTCCTAACATCACTGAGCCCTATTATATCTCATTTAACACCCTCTAGCTCCTCGAACAGTACAGCTAGACTTCCCTCACTAGATAAGGTTCTAGCGGTTAACGTTGCCAAACTCAGGTTCCGATGGCGGCCTGTCCGGATCCAGAGATTCTTAGCACCCTCTACTGCGTTGCAGATCTGACCGCCGCCGTGGTCAGTTGCTTCGCAGCTGCTGGGGTCTGAGGGCCGTAAGCTAATTGATGTACGCATGAGGGAGGTAGTGGCCAGATACTGCACCAAGGTGGCCAATCCTTCTCTGGTGAGGGAGTGCCTTCCCGGTGGTGGTTACCGGTGAGGCCGCACCCCAGGCCTCTTAATGCAGTTTCGTCACCACGCGGATTTTTTTTTATCCAGTTGGGAACGGCGCCTCACCGGGGTTCGAACCACGGACCTTTTGCATGCGAGGCGGTAAAATTTGTCACATGTGAAATGCATTACCACGCGTGCTTCTTTGAATAGCGAACATGTTTAATTCGGACGCGGTTCGATCTGCACACAGAAACTTTTTTGAGTGATGGCGTCATCTGTGTCACCTAGAGAAACGCGCTGGAGGAAGCAAGGGAGCAGGAAAAGAAATTGCAGTGAAGAGGATGAGAAAAAATAATTAAAGAAAACAAATATTCTTGGTAAGGCGGGGTACTAACCTCGATACCTGTAATTTGAAGGGGAGTGCCAATACCTCTCGGCTATCCAGAAACGATAGCAGAGCAAGCACATATGAATACCTTGTGATTGTTTTGCCGTGGGTAAGAGCGTGACAAAGGTACCGATAGGAAGAGAAACACCGAGAGAAATTTAATCTGAGAGAGAGAAAGAAACACGGAAATGGAAATAGACTCAGAGAGAAAGAATTGATATAAAAGAAGCGAGTGTCACAAAAAGAGAAAAATAAATAGAGAAGAGCCTCAACTTGGCATTTTCAGGCATAACTGCCCCTCTCTAGGCTCGTGTGGCCATATCTAGGCTTAACTGACCATCGCTTAGCTGGTAAGCTAAGGAAGGGTGGCCACTTTTTCATTTATTTGTAGTACCCTCATGGTATAAATGCATTGCAGAGGGGGGGGGGGGGGTGCGTAGAAAAAAAACGATAGAAAAAAGGCAGAACAAGAACAGTAAAATGGGAGCCTTATACAGAATTACCACCATCTTGCAAAGGACATTAGCGAACATATAGTAAAGCAAGTTACAAGCAATCTGAAAGAAGCAAACGCGCAATACTATATACAGTAGGCTTGATGGGACATTACCTTCTCCTTCAGGCTTAACACCAGCACTGTGAAGCAGTTCTTTTTCTGCTTGTTGTGTGTAACTGGTTCATTACACGTTTAACCAACGCCTTGGACAAACCACACCCTAATTTTTATGAATTCCTGCTTATAAGAAAATGCTCAGATAAAGTTTGGCGCGCAACGCGAATACGGTGTATTCTTGAAGAAACGCGGCACCACCAATAAGGCTGTAATTTTCAATGCCCAATGTATAACTGCCGACGCGCCTTACCACTGATCATATTACCAACGACCTATACGATTGTGCTCGATGTTGTCGCTGCATTTAGTGTGTTGCTACATTTTTTTTTGCGTTACAAATTGCATGGACAGTCTTGACGGATTTTCGCCGTCTTTGTGATGTCCAGTTTAAAGCCCAGACGGCCCATTTTTAGCGTGCATGGTGTTCTACCACAGGTAAACACGCGTAAGCGGGGATGACGAACGCTGCTGGAGGAGAGGCCAAACAAGCCGGCCACCTTCCGTCGCTCAGAGGACGAACGCCGTAACAACATCCCACCCGGAAAGCTTGTTCTCAAGGCACAGCTAATACCCCGCCTGTCATCAGCGTGCGTGAAAAGAAGCGAGTAAGAGGAAGGGGGGGGGGGGGTCAATACAGCGGCCAGTTTGAACATTGATTTTAACGGCACGTGTGATGTCACAGAAGCCATGAGCGCGTGGCTCGTATGCCAATTCTGCGTGAGTCACTCTCATTGCGAACGCATTGTGTGGAAATAATATTTATGCCTGGAGCGGCATTATTCTCTCACACGAGTGCTTTGTAATGTTACGTTGTGAAGTTTCGAATTAACTGCCAGCCTCACTTCGTATACCCTTACAATTTGTCGCTATACCGTATTTGTTACTTCGCCTTTGTGGTGAAACTGTGACTTTTTCTTTCTGGGCCCAAGTTGACGTGATCATCCGTTGCTTGCTTGAACTTCACAATCAATAATAATAATAATAATAATAATAATAATAATAATAATAATAATAATAATAATAATAATAATAATAATAATAATAATAATAATAATAATAATAATAATAATAATAATAATAATAATAATAATAATAATAATAATATATTATTATTAATAATAATAATAATAATTTTATTATTAACACTATTAATATTATGTACGATCTTACTTATCTGTGACAGGTTCTCCGTCACTATAATAGCCGTTCTACCTAGATGATTCATATTCGCATTTGTTTTTGTTATTTTTAAATGACTTACCACTTCCTTTGAAACAAAAGCTTTTCTTTACGCTCATGATACTACAATTTTAACCACTCCTCATAATCATATGGTGGTTTTAGGACGTTGAACCCCACATATCAATCAATTTTAACCACTCATGCTACAATAACGACGCTCTTGCTACAAGATCTACTCAACGCCACTTTAGATAATGCTCATTCATAATGCGAATCAAATGCATTACGCATTAATCTGTTGAACACTAATTTTAAGCTTTTTCATTCACTTCCGCTATTGCTCAACATAACGTTATTAGCGGTGACACCAGACTTGATTATTCATTTGCGTCCGCAAAGCATTTTGGTGTAGTAATAGATAAACACTGCAGTGTTTATCTGCAGAGAGCATGGTAACTGTTTAAGAAATCTCTTTCGGTATTCATGTGATTATTAGAACGCCTGGTTACTTTGGAACCGAAACGTTTTTTTTCCTGATATTCCGCGTTTATTCACAGTCATCTGTCGTACTGGCTATCATCATGCGGCAATACGTATCGGTCGCATCCAAGTTATCATATTAAGAAAGTGAACCCTTCGCTCACTACCATCGTCTGCTCACACGCTCAGCGCCTGACCGTCTAGCGCACGCGCAGTGGAACAACCACCAACTAGCTGAGTGCCTATTGAGAACGCCAGTGATTTGTCGAAGCCTGCGAACGCTTTGGCAAGAAAGCGTGATTAAACAAAAAGCTGCATTTAGGCAAAACATGACGCGATGCATTGCAGTTGCTTGTCGTCGTGTGCCCCAGCACGGTGACTAATCGATTTGAGTCATGGTCCTTTTTTAACGTCGGTCACTCACCACTCTTCGGTGCGTAACGAGCTGTTCTCAGGACTGACCACAATATATACGACTGAGGCTTATTTCATCATCATCATCATCATCATCAACCTGACTACGTCCACTGCAGGACAAGGGCCTCTCCCATGTTCCACCAGTTAACCCAGTCTTGTGCTTGCTGCTGCCAATTTATACCCGCAAACTTCTTAATCTCATCTGCTCACCTAACCTTCTGTCTCCCCCTAACCCGCTTGTCTTCTCTGGGAATCCAGTCAGTTACCCTTAATGATCAGCGGTTATCCTGTCTACGCTCTACATGCCCGGCCCATGTCCATTTCCTCTTCTTGATTTCAACTATGATATCCTTAACCTGTCTTTTTTTGTGTCATTTACGCTCGAAGCGACTTGTCTTCAGGAGATACTTTGGATAACCATCAAAGAACAGGTTTGCGAAGCGCCCCGTCGTGGTGGTCTAGTGGCTAAGGTACTCGACTGCTGACCCGCTGGTCGCAGGATCGAGTCCCGGCTGCGGCGGCTGCATTTCCGATGAAGGCGGAAATGTTGCAGGCCCGTGTGCTCAGCTTTGGGTGCACGTTAAAGAACCCCAGGTAGTCAAAATTTCCGGAGCCCTCCACTACGGCGTCTCTCATAATCATATGGTGGTTTTGGGACGTTAAACCCCTCAAATCAATCAATCAGGTTTGCGAAGCCTTGCTGGTGCCTCATGAAAAGTGGATCGTGAATGAACCGCTCACGTATGCGCATGGTTTCGCCTCCAGGCCTTCAACTAAAGAAAAAAAACAAAACAGAAAGAAAAGGTATAGCAGTGATAGTGCCATTTCCCACTATGCCCTGGTCAAGAACTGTCACCACAGATTCTTGGCGTGCGCCAGACAGTCGTGCGGTATGCGCTTTAAGTGCAGCGTTGTCATAAACTGCTTCGGTCGTTTTTGCTGATATCCACCTGCTTGCTTATACTAAAGGTCTTGCAAGAATCCAGGTTGTGCTCCTTAATTTTTTTACCGGGCGAATCCCTCAGCATACGAAATGCAAAGCAGCACTTGCCGTTACCTCATGGTTGCTCCTTCTTCGTTGTGGTTAATGAGTATCTGACAAGCTGAAGGAAGTAGGAAGGCCACTACATATAGATTCTAGGTAAGATTTCTGCCACTGTACAGAAAAATTATTAGTGAATAAAAGATCAGAAGAGGACCGATAGTTGTTTCGTAGAACACACCATCAAAATCTCTGACGGCCGTGCAGGTGTGGCCCATGCAATTTCTTTGAGCTGCAACCACTGGAAAGACGAACGGGTTTATATGATGATTATTATGTGGGGTTTAACGTCCCGAAACCACCACATGATTATGAGAGATGCCTTAATGCAGGGCTCCGGAAATTTCGGCACCTGGTGTTCTTAACGTGCCCCTAAATCTAAACACCTGGGCTCAAACATTTTCGTCTCTGAGGCGGAAATGTTGTAGGCCCGTGTGCTCACATTTGGGTGCACGTTAAGAACCCCAGGGGCCGAAATTTACGCAGCCCTGCACTACGGCGTCTCATAATCATATGGTGGATTTGGGAGGTTAAACCACACATAACAATCATCAAGCATTTTCGCTTTCGTCGAAAATGCCGCTGCCACAGCCGTGATTTGATCCCGTGACCTGCGAGTCAGCAGTCGAGTTCACAATGCGGCTGGGTGAGGACGGGCGAGACACTGCAACCACTTCGACCTCTGCATTAACAAGTATTGATTGTAACATTAGAGATCCCTAACCGGAGGCTCACATTATAATACTTTTTCGCATTGTCGAAAGGGTAAGTCAATGCCAAAATTTGATGAAAGTGCAGTTTTTTCACAGCAAAGGAATGCAGAAACGCGTCTGATGATTGAAGCACGGAATACCGATAACACTGGTAGGGCATGCATGAGGGAAATGTCCATAAACTTGTCCAAAGAAGTAATCAATTGCCTCAACTGTTATGATTCACGTGGACCCCATTACCATTGCTGGATTTATGGCTATGCCTATATTGCGTGGACATGCGCAGATAAGTTTTCATGCCTTCATTTTTGTCTACCATTGTGCGGATCGTCAGTCATTGCCCGGCGTTTCTGGTGAGTGTCCCGACCTCTTGCATCCGTTTTGCGTGTTTACACCCCTGTGTTTTTTATTCATATGAGGGTAACCGAACGCCGCAACTCTAGATGAGGAACTGCCCTCGTGGTGAACGCTTTAAGTTCTCATTTGCGTTCTGCAAGTGCCCCAGAAGCGTTTCTCAATGGTGTGGCTACATGCTTGCGCTCGCGAGTGCAGGCGCTCTAGCTTATAGACTCAGAAGTCTTCGCTTTGTAGAATAGAAGTCTGGCAATGCTTTTACTTCGAAGCAAAAGGGTGTACACATAGAACAACACATTAAACACAGAAAGCACGATGGCAAGAGAAAACTTCTACTCGATGTGTTATGTGGCCTGTAGATTAGCACTGCATGTGTGCAGCTAAACCAGCCTTTAGCGATGTGCCGAGGACGACTGCTCATTCCAGATTTTCAGCCCGTCATAAATCTGGTCGAACTTTGTGTTCCAGTCAAGTAGAATTTCAGGAATATCTGCGTCGGGACACTTGCGCCCGCCAAGAAGGAGCTGGTTACAGTGCATGTGCCACGGACAAGTTTTCGCCGTTCGGAGGCTCCGTATTCGATGGTCTTGCTACCGTTTCAAAAGAGTCATTTTTTCACAATGGTACAAACGTTCACATTCACACACGAACCCTTGTGACAATCGCCTGTAACTCAATTGCCACCATATAGGCGTAGTCATCCCGTATAGCTATAATATGAAGATGTATCCCCATTCTTAATGCTGCTTTCCCCGTTACCATCAGGCTGCTACAGCGCACTCACTACCTGCGACTCACTTGCCACTCACCATACCCGGTTTCGTAAGAAATAGGGGCTTAAGCCCACCTACTTGATTCGAATAGTGACGTTGTTCTTTTTACGTTGAAGGGGACTTTACGTACCATGGAATTGGTCTTTAGTAAACTGGCGCTCTTGTTTGCTTTCACGTCACCATCGTGAACATAATACACGATAAAACTATAATAAGATAGTTCCATCTCTTGACCTATGCATCAATATCCCGTTTTTTTTTCAGTATATTAAGTGCGGCCTTCCAAAACCCAAGATTGGTTTATTATAATATTAGTAAATATTAACACGAAGAACCGTCGTCACTCTGTGACCTGATCACGTGTGAGCTATATCATCATCACACTTTATGTGTGATGATATAGACATCATATACATCATATTTATGTCATTCATCATCACGTCAGTAATCTGACGTGATGATGAGTGGCATAAATATGATGTTTTCTGCACTCTTAAAAACATTAGTAAAAAAGTAGCAACCGCAAGCAAATACGTAGTAAGTGCAGCGCTTACCTTTCTTGGACTATTACTAGCTTTTTACTACCTGTGTACTATCTATGTTAGTAAACAGTTTTACAGTGTTAGTAAACAGTGCAGTCGTTAGTAACCTTCTTGACCCGTTACTACCTTTTTGATACCCGGCTGTTGCCTGTATAAGCCAAAGTAGTGTGCGATTCCGTTTCTAATAGTTTATGAGAAGAACCGCCTCGACGTATCGTTAATAAATAAAAAAATGACGCAGAATCATAAATAAAAAAACATTTGGTTTTGAATTACGCAACCGAGATATGTAAACGTCATTCTGATATTGTCCAAACGGAGAAGTACAAGTTAGCAAACCATAAGCAAGTGCTACATGCGCTGTAATGGAAAATTACAGCAAACTTATTAAAGTACGGCAAATTAACAAAACTGGCAGATCGAAATTATCCAGATGGTCACAACCAATCAGGAGGACGGTCACAATTATTCCATTGTGGCGTGTCTTCAAATACTATCGTTGTGTTGGCACGTAAAACACCAGAAACAGTTTCCGCCTTTTAACCACCAACATATTGGCAGTGCAAAGCATTCAAATGCACTGAAACTATGTTAGTGAGTTCAGTATCTTGTTTCGGACACTATGCCTTTTTGTGGCCGTTTGATAATAAATAAATATGACATACAATTTTTGATAAGTAAGGTTGATTAAGTTTCACGCCAAACACACGTTACCAGGCAGTTTGGTATATGAGCTCTAGGTTCACATTTGTTATAAAAAAAAACCTGAAACAAAAGTGCTCCCCTGTGCCAGACAAGCATCTTCGAAGTAGGGCTATATATACCCCACTCTTCATACTGTAGCGTAGTGAACTTTTAGTTCAAAGAATTCTTCGGGTTCATGACACACCACAGAATATTACCCGAAGTTGTGCAGTTATGAGACATTGATTGACTGACGTTAGCAATGGAGAGATAATATGTCAAAATGAAGGAACAGGGTAGTATTGGTTACTACTTTTTTCTTGAAAACTTTAAAATTTATACGCATGGTTGGTAACGGCTAGGGTAGTAACAGTCACTAAATCGCGATAGCATAACAGCAAAGGTAGTAACTTTTACCACCCTCGCAGTTACTAACTGCACTTACTGCCAGGGCTGTAACATATGTTAAAAAAAATTGCCCGCAGCTTCGCTCGGGGGAACACTGAGGAGGATGCGGACCATATAATTGGTTAACGAGGTGTTAAAGTGCGACTTACTTGGGTCGATGGCTAAATTGGTTAACGTGGTTGTGAAATGGGGTGTTAAATTGCGACTTACTTGGCTCGCTGGCTAAATTGGTTAACGTGGTTGTAGGAGGGGGTGTTAAATGAGTGAACACGTACACACGTATGCGACAGGGCGGCGCTGGTCGAAGGGACGTCGATCATTGTGTTTGTGGATTCGTTGGAATTCATTTCACCGCGACCTTGGACGTCGACGCGCCGTACAAACCAACCGACGAGCGGCAACTGAGCGAGCGAGCGCCGACCTTGAGTATATATACAGCACGACGGCGCATGCACTGTCAGCTGTTGAATGTTCTCGAAGCGCGACGCCACATGCGCGTCCACTGGAGAATCAGGAGAATTGTAGATGTCGAACGCGGTGTGTAGAGGAGGAAGGGTGCACAGATGGTGGAGGAGTGAAGCGCGCGCGGTGTGTAGAGGAGGAAGGGATGCACAGATGGTGGAAGAGTGGGCGACGGTGCGACGGCGCATGCGCGCGCGTCAGCTGTCGAATGTTCGAGAAGCGGTGCGGACGGTGCACTACAAGGCGCAAGTATAAGATGCTCCGCATCTAAAAAACATTACTGCCCGAAAGTTAGCAAGTACTACTACCTTTTCTTTAAGAGTGTGTGATCACGTGATGCACACGTTTCACGCTCACGTCGACGGTCACTTCGCGCGTTTCGAGAGGCCTGAGGCTTTGCAACAAAAATATCCCCATCTAGATGTCATCTTAGGCTGTCAGCACCTTTTACAGAGAGGCACGAACATTACACTTGAAAGACAGAAGCGAAAGACTAATCTTAGGTACCATTTCCCGGTGTTCAGCATAGCTCACAGAAGATAAATACAGAAGGACATCATATACTTGTAAAAGGAGGCATCGAAAGTCCAGGAGAGTTTTTCATGAACGCATTAAAGAAAAAAATGAACCGGGGAGGACAATTCAAACCGTCCCAAACAGAATCATACTCCTGAGCAGCAACGTTTTCCGACAGAAATGGTTCGAAGAAGTTATGGAATTGCAACGATTAGGCGACTTTCCTCGAGCAACGCCTCAGCGTGTGATGGACAACTCGCCAGTGCGCCTTCACCCCGTCGACAGCGGCAGTCTGCCGATTGCTTGTTTCCACGCCGTGTTTAAAACCCCTCGCCGTTGTACCGTTGTTTTTTCTTTCTAATAATTTTCGTTGTGGGTACGTGCTACTAGCCATTTTGTTCTCGTAATAGCCTGCTATCACTCTTGCAGCTACGGCTCGTAAAGATGGCGCTACCGTATTCCTCCCTTTCTACTGCTTCAATATTTGGTAACTTTGCTAAATGAATACCGTTCCTAATGCTCCGATTCTCGTTGAGTATTGTAATTTGTTTGTGTGGTGCTTGGGCCTTTGTACCGGAGTGATTTGCGTTTTGTGTATCTTATGTTGGAACCTTCCACTGGAAGGCAAGTGCTTTTGCGAAACCTTGACAAGAATAGCAAAAGTAAACGATTGTTGGCGTTTAGATAGTGATTTATCTTTCGTTGATACGCAGGAATAAACAGGCATCAAAGCAAAACGTAATTTGTTGTGATAGTTCGTCAACAACTATCTGTATTTTTCTAAGGCATGTGTACACTTTCACGGTATACTTCAATGCCAAGAAATTTTATGTTTTTTGCAGCTGTTTGGTATTGCGAAAGTTAAGGGTGCATCATCTAGTCAAGTATTTGTATCTACATCGTCAAAGGTGAAAATCACTTCTGTCACTTCTGCATTGGGGTATTGTAATCAATACAAGACAGGTTTCATATCTGACTACCGATGCGAAGCACCAGTTAGCATTTCGAAATGATTGATTTTAAAAAGCCTAACTGACTGCACCCCTAAAAATTGACACTAAAGAGAGTGATCTAACCTGCCTGAGTAGTACTTTCATAACTTCCAGTGCCAAGGCTGAGACGCGCACAATACCTGATTTCCCAAATCCCAATGAGGCTTCGACCTTCCATGAGAGTTATATCACTCCCTATCGAATAAGTAACATTTGCGCAACGCTGCGCTGGAACAGCGCGCATGTACAGTTCAGCATTCAATGATGCATGGCGGTTTTAGACATTCGCCCATGTCGCAGTTCGGTCTTTCGGGTTCCCTTCTAAACCGCGCTTTGTTTCCGCGATCATTGTACAACGAACTGCAACCGCTCTCGATAGCTCTTCCGGGGTCTTCTTTCCCCCCTAACTGCGTTAGAAGCCATTCATTATAATTTACAACGAAACAAGACTGACGCACTGTGCTCCGAGAACGGATCTCGTCAGTGATCACAAAAGAGCGAGCATAAAATTGAGTTTCGGTATATCGACCCCCCTCACCCTTGTTTCCTCAGCATCCTGTTTCGCTGCTGGCTTACCTCATCTCGGAAATGTGTTTTTGTTCGTCTGCGGTTCCTTTTATTCGGCGCCTACTATGAACGCTTGAAATGCTTGCGTTGCAGCTGAATCGGTAACTAGAAGGTGTCGGGCCTATTTATTGCTGTTGCATCTGACTTGAACCCTGCTTGATGTAACCGCAAGTTGTTTCTTTAATGCTATACGCTGTGATAATGAAGTGAGGCACTCGTAGCGTTGTGGCTGCTCCAAAAGGCAGTAAATAGTGCTGAAACATCCAAGTAGCTCAGAGAGGTTTTAGCTCGACCTAATAAACTCGCGTTGCGCTTTAGATTGTGCCTTGGAAGGTGTTTACGTTAGCGGAAGCTTTCGAAGAATTAGATCAAGTAGTGGCGCTAGGGGCACCTTCCATATCGCTGTTGATCGAGGTAGTACTTCCAGTAGTATATCGCTTTGTAGTAACATTAGGCACAACAAATATGGAAAAGATTATGTCGTGCTTTTAAAGTTGAAACACTTTATGGGCCCGGTGTGTGACGCTGCACATGGGTCCCTGCTGTGTCTAAAAACTGGAATAACGATGGCTTCTTTTCGAGGCCGAGAGCACTTCGCCGGAAACAATGCGGCAATATTAGGAACTGGAGGGCTTCTTTAGTTAGGACAGGTGTTTCAACATTTCAAATGCGACATGGTCAGAGCATGGGGTGGATTTGGTACAGCATAATAGCGTGGCATGTAGCTCAGCTAAACAGAATATTTTTGTATGCCTCATTTTTTGCGAATGTCCGCTCTAGCTTCTATTTTTCAATTGATGTTTCGTATCGATAAAACGCTTCAAATTTGTCTACGTTTATCGACGCGTCATGCCGTCCTCACTGTTCATCATAAACGTGCATGCACCACAATAATCGAGTAATTGCCATTACTTGCCACTGGTTGACACTGTTCGTATTACCAGTTAAAGGCTCCCTGCTATTGAATCAAACAGTATGTTTGGCTCAGGGATACGGTCAGAATTCTTGACGAAAGTTACCTAGGCGCTCAATTTTCTTATCTCAAAGGAGAGAGAAAAGGATGGATCTATTCCATAATGTCGCCCACTGTAGTGTCAGGCGACGAGAAGCCTTTCACAGCCCCACCTGTCCCCTGGTAAGGTTAGATGTGCGAAGCATGAATGTAATAGGTTGATAAGCCAGTCTTCAGCAGTTCTAGACGTTTAGCGGGACGGCCTAGTGCTCTCGCATAGTTGAGTGCGAAGTACTCGAAATCGTTAAACATTTTAGGGGCGAAGCTCCTTATAGCAGCACCCGTTCGTCCCTCGTAACCGCTGTAGTATGTAACAAGTAAAACATTTTGACCTCCAAAGTGGTGCGGTGAGAGATTTATTCTCTGCGTTGTTGAACAATAAAAAAATGCTCAATGTACATGCCAATGGCCTGCTAATGGCGAACGAGAGACAGGAGCATTCGACTTTTAGTTAACGCGCACGCTGCAATCCCCATTACCAGCCATTGCATGTACATTGAGCACTATCTGACAAGAAAGGTCTGCTACGTTATACTCGCTGGGTGTAACCTCCTTAGCTTTAGAAAGGTATAGCGAGCGTTGAGTCGCAGTGCCATGAATAGAATGAACTACTATATACCATGAATGAACTCGAGGTGGTTAAAGGTGGGAAGTATATACCAAGCGCAAGCCGTAAGAAAGTAAAAGCCAAAATCTCCTGTCTATCGTTTCCCATTAGCAGTCATTCGCATGTACATTGAGCACTATCTGACAGGAAAAGGTTGCTACGTTATACTCGCTGGCCGTAACATCCTTGGTTTTAGAAAGGTTTAGCGAGCGTTGGGCCGCAGTGCCACGAATACAGTGAACTAGTATGTGCCATGAACTCGAGGTGGTTAAAGGTGGGTGTAGACCCGAAGCGCAAGCCGTAAGAAAGTGTGCGTGTGCCACCTCTCATTTAGTCCTTGGAATGTCCGCTGGATGGCGGTGCTTCTATATGGGGAATATATGATGAAAATATGTGAGATGGTGGTACTTGGAGTGTTGAAGAGATGGACGAACAGACACACAGACAGATGCATGGATGGACGCATGAACAGACGCAGGGGCGAATGCATTGACGAACGCAAGGACGGACGCACGAACAGACGCACGGACGGGTGGATGGACGCATGGACAGTCACACAGACGAACGCATGGACGGACGGAAGCAA
The DNA here is from genome assembly GCF_043290135.1 of Rhipicephalus microplus. Lineage (NCBI taxonomy): Eukaryota > Metazoa > Arthropoda > Arachnida > Ixodida > Ixodidae > Rhipicephalus > Rhipicephalus microplus. Next base: position 67,705,062 of record NC_134704.1, read on the forward strand.
GAACGAATGGACGGACGAATGCTTCGCCCCACTCTCCATCATTCACTCCATGGATATGCTGCCAATTTTTTTTTCTAAACACACAACACTAAGCACTCTAAATCCTTTACCACTTTTTCTAAACGCAATGTCTTGAATCTTCCAGCTTAGTTGCTCTAATTATTGTGAATACGGCCTTATCAAGTGTGAGGCCCACAGGACGGCTTTCAGCTCTTCCGCAGTAGAATACTGCTACGTAGCGGACGTATCAGCGGTGAGAAGGCGACAACGAGGAAGTGGACTGTCAGTTGATCGTAAATAGATTATTTTTAACCTGTTATCAAGGAAGAAATTTATGAAAGCTATCCGGCTCTTGGCCAATCCCCCACTGTGGGTATGTGCGACATCATCAAGGATCTTGACTTGACTTGATCGTGCTGTTCTCCATATTAGTCGATGCTATACGCATCTGTGTGATATGTATATTTTCAATGGACACGCCTCGTGTCATTTTTACGCACCATCTTTGTGGCGGAGGTGCTGGGTACTTCCCTGTCTTCATCACGAAGCTCCGCAACGGCCACATCATTTTAAGTCCAACCATGTCACAGGTTCCACAACCATCGTCTTTACCACCTGCCCCTTCCGTGACTTCTACGTACGTCTTTCTACCTCCTGCTCGTGATCCCGGTGTATTTTCCGGTCAGGATGGCATTGACGTCGACAAATGAATCAACCGGTACGAACGGGTCAGCGCAAGCTATAGGTGGGACCCGACTCCTATGCTTGCCAATGTGCTTTTTTACATCGATGGCCCACCGCGGGTGGGGTTCAAGACGCACGAAGCGGATATTACAAGATGGGAGTTCTTTAAAGAGAACATCCGCGACCTTTTTGGTGACACCGTTGGGCGGCTGATCGTAGCGCGTAATCAACTCGCGGCTTGTGTGCAGACGTCGACAGAGTCGTACGTCACGTACATTCACGACGTCATTGCCCTGTGGCGCCAGATTGACGAGCACATGAGTGAGTCTGAGATAGTGGCCCATGTGCTGAAAGGCATAGCAGATGACGCCTTTAATCTTCTAGTGTACAACAACGTTGCAGCCGTCGACGCCATTATTAAAGAGTGCCGGCGGTTCGAAGAAAGCAAGAGCCGCCGTATTACTCAGCGATTCACCCGGCTGCCCAACACGGCCGCAACCTCATCGTGTAAAGCCGCCCGCCAGTCCCCCGCGTATGACAACGTAACCTACATTGCTCGTCGGGAAATCGAGGCCGCCTGTGCGGCTCCTCTTGAGCCATCCATTTTCAAACGCTCGCCTCTGACCAACAACAGTCGTCAGTGGCGTTAATACAAGCTGTGGTGAGGCAGGAGTTTGTGAACCTCGGCCTTCCGTCAGCATGTCCCTTGACTCGCCCTGAAGTCCCATCTTAATCCCCAGGACACGCTCACCGTTTACCTCACCGCTCACCGATGCCCTTCCGTAACCCTTCGGAATGGCGAACACCCGACTACCAGCCTATTTGTTTTCCTGCCACCAGCCTGGGCACGTTTGTCGCTATTGCTGCCGCCGATGGTCGAACCAACCACGTCAGACCTTCTCTACCTCTGCGGAACTTCACCCGAAGACCCCTCGGCGTTCAGCCGCCGCACCCTTCAATTTCTATTCGTCGTCATCTTACGAGCCTTCCACTGATGCCCATTTGCCCGGTCGCCGCTACACTGACGCCCCTTCGTCAGGTCGCCGCAGCTCCCGCTCCCCGTCGCCGCTACGTTGCAAATTCCGCTCTCCACCGCCTCGGCGCTTTTCCTCGCCGAGCTTCTCTGGACGGTCGCAGCAGGAAAACCAGATATTGCAGCTTATAGAGGTAAAGCTGCAATACCAATGACGGCCGAAAATCCTTTAATGACGCTTTCCACGCACCACAGCCTGCTTGAAGTACAAGTCGACCATGTTACTGTGACCACCGTCATTGACACAGGTGTGCACCTGTCTATTATGAGCGCTTCTTAACGCTGCCACTTGCAAAAGATTATGACGCCATCTACGACACAGGCAATACGTGTTGCCGATGGCGGTACTGTACCAGTAATCGGAATGTCCACTGCTCGTGTCAGCATTACCGGTCGTCACGCCATGGTCCTTTTTTTGCCGTGCTAGCAAGTTGCCCTCGTGACCTCATACTTGGCCTTGATTTCCTTTCGCCACACTCGGCCTTAATTGACTGTTCGTCTGGTACCCTCAGCCTCAATCTTCCCATCTTTGCCGACTACTATACAAAGCCCACCAGCCGCTTGAGCCCAATCACTTTCATTCGCCTGTCACCTCGTGCCATCCCGTACGTGTCTTTGTCATCGCCCCTCTCATTCCTGACGGTGATTATATCGTTACGCCGATTATTGACGTGCTGCTGACGCGCAGTGTTACTGTGCCCCATACCATCGCGACCATAGCGGATAACTGTGTGTACCTTCCGCTCCTTAACTTTGGTTTCACTCCTCAAGTGTTGCCCCGCCAGATGTTTCTAGCCCAGCCAACTGCCATAACAGGGGACGATCTCAGTGTTGTCGCTGTATCTGCTCCTGATCGAAGCGCAGTCTCGTGGTCATGCAGCTCAGACCATGCTATTTTTCGAAACATGATTGGATCGGAGCTTTCGCCTCACCAGGCCGACGCTCTCTGCCAGGTTTTGACCTCATACAGTGACATTTTCCACACCCACGATGGTCCCTTGGGCCAAACTAAAATTGTCACTCACCGAATCAACACTGTTGACTACGCCCATTCACCATCGGCCGTATCGCGTGTCAGCGTCCAAGTGAAAAGTGATTAAAAAAGAAGTGGCCAAAAGTTTTATGAAAAACGTAATCAAACCATCATCGAGCCCTTGGGCATCTTCCGTGGTGTTAGTAAAGAAGAACGACGGCTCATGGCGTTTCTGCGTTTATTATTGCCAGCTCAACCAAATTACCAAAAAAAAATACGTGTAGCCTCCACCACACATTGACGATGCCCCCGATTGCCTCTATGGCACCACCTTCTTTTCATCTCTCGACCTCTGATCTGGCTACTGGAAAATTGCTGCAGATGACATGGACCGAGAAAAGACCACCTTCGTTACTCCTGACGGTCTTTACCAATTCAAGGTCATGCCCTTCGGTCTCTGGCAACGCTCCAGCGACCTTCGAGAGAATGATGGACACGCTCCTACAATATTTTAAACGGTCAACAAGTTTGTGTTACCTGGACGACGTGATCAATTTCACACTTACCTTCGCAGCCCACCTTAAACGCCTTTCGACCATTCTATCCATCTTTATACGGGTCGGCCTGCAGCTAAATTCCTCCAAGTTCCACTTCGCTCTTCGTCAGATTACCGTGTTGGGTCACCTTGTTGGCGCGGCCGGCGTACGACCAGACCCGGCCCAGTCCCACGCTCTACCCATGATGTTCGCAGTTTCGTGGGCCTCTGCTCCTACTTTCCCCGCTTCGCGAAAAACTTTGTGGCACTCGCATGGCCACTCACCAAGCTTCTTAAACAAGACGTCCTATTTTGCTGGGGCCCTCTTAAAGCTGACGCCTTCTCTCAGCTAATCACCGCTCTAACGACACCTCCTATTCTTGCACATTTTGACCCCAATGCTCCTACAGAAGTGCGAACAGACGCGAGTGGTCACGGAATTGGTGCAGTTTTGGCGCAAATACAGCGGGGCAACGACCATGTAATCCCGTTGCCGTCTGCTTTCAAAGTCTGAACGCAATTACTCTATCACAGAACGGGAATGTCTTGACCTTGTCTGGGAGGTTTTGAAATTCCGTCTTTACTTGTATAGATGGCTTTCCGTGTCATCACAGATCATCACGCGCTTTGTTGGTTTTCTTCCCTGAAGGACCCCACTGGACGACTTGGCCGTTGGGCATTACGCCCCCAGGAGTATTCCTACTGGGTTGCTTATAAGTCTGAACGTCTCTATCTGGACGCCTATTTCTTATCACGCTACCGTGCCCGACGAATCGGACATCGAGCCTAGCCTCAGCGTCATGTCAACGTCCCAGTTTCTTCAGATTCATGATCAACAACATCGTGATGCTTCCCTGCGACAACTTATTGACCATCTAGAATCTGCTCTGAAGGACACGTCGCTTCGCATGTACGTCCTCCTGAATGGCACGCTGTACCTTCATAGCCTCCAGCAAGATGACCCTGAGCTGCTTCTTGACGTGCCGAAACATTTGCGTTCAACTGTGCTGCACGAGCTTCACGATGAACCAGCTGCTGGTCATCTGGGTGTATCTCTGACGTACAACCGTGTGCGTAGCCACTTCTTTTGGCGTGGTCTCGCCAGGTCCGTTCGCCATTACGTGTCCTCCTGCGATAAATGCCCACGGACGAAGCGACCTACTGCACCCCCGGCTGGACCGATCTCCATCCCAACCGAACCTTCCTTCCGTGTTGGTATAGATCTTCTTGGTCCTTTTCCTGAGTCGAAATCGGGCAACAAGTGAGTCGCCGTTGCTATAGACTACGCGACTTGGTGCGCCATCACTTGAGCGCTCCGCACCAGCACCGCTACTGACCTTGCGGACATTTTGCTCCACAATGTCTTCCTACACCATGGTACTACTCGTGAATTACTCATGGATCGCGGCCGCACATTTTTTCCCGAGCAATCGACGATCTTCTGCGTTCTTGCTCGACGCAGCCCAAGTTGACCACTTCCTACCATCTCCAAACAAATGGCCCTACTGAACGCCTAAATTACACCCTCATGGACATGCTCGCGATGTATGTCCTCCGACCATCATGACTGGGACCTTGCGCTACCTCACGTGACCTTCGCGTACAATTCTTCGCGCCACGACACCACTGGTTATTGACCCTTTTCTTTGGTCTATGACCGTGATCCGACGTTACCACTCGACACCCTACCTCCAACCACTGCAACGCCGTCAACCGAATATGCACGCGACGCTGCTGCTCGTGCCAACCATGCACGTCAGATTAAACGCTCTAGACTTTCGGCTTCACAAGCCACCCAGAAAGCCATCTACGACAGCCGGAATGTTGATGTTCGCTTGTCACCTGGTTCTCTCGTTCTCCTGTGGTGCTCAGTTCGTCAAGTTGGCTTATCAGAGCAGTTGTTGTCTCGCTACATGGGCCCTTACAGTATAATCCGCCAGGTAACCGACCTCATCTATGAGATCATTCCTGCATTTGAGACCACAAGTCTGCCTGCCACCACACCAAGTGATGCTGTGCACGTCAGCAGGCTAAAACTTTAGCACCTGCCTACTGAAGACCGTAATTAATATGCACCGAGACGGTGCTTTTAGCGCCGGGGGGGGGGGGGGGGGGCAAATGCTACGTAGCTGACATATAAGTGGTCAGAAGAAGACAACGAGGAAGTGGTCTGTCGGTTGTGCGTGCTGTCCTCCATCTTAGTCGATGCTATACGCATCAGTGTGATATAGATTCTAAATAGACACGCCTCGTGTCATTTTTACGTAACAATGCCTAGGCTTTTAAACCATTACCCACTATTCATAAACACACAGAAACTCGGAATCTGTAATCGGGATGGCTCACAGCTCTCCCATAGTTGAGTACGAAGTATTCGAAATCCTTAACCACTTTTTCTAAACACAGTAGTAATGTTCTCTCCATTAAAGCATGAAGGTGAGAACGTCGGCATCACGTGTGAAATATTCAACCATAAAAAGGTCAATAGGCTCAATAAACTTTTATGAAACTAGACATACTCAGTAATTGGAAGGAAACAATGTACGAAGATAAAAAGAAAACGCCAGGCCTGCGCGGAAGTCGCAGCATAGTCACAGCGAAAGCTAGAAAAGTGGCCTTTCAGAGCCTTTTCAAAACACTCATTGGGTAACTACTGCAAGCACACTTGCTTGGTACCCACTAGGGCATTCATAATAAAACTTTGGGCAGTAGGCCGACATTCGCTATGCTATTTTTCATCATTTTTCTGAGAAGCGTGGTATCCGCTAAACACTTGCTAGGAATTTTGTGCCAATTGTCCATGCAGTGGCTGACGATGATGAGGAACTATGGCAGAAGTGGGTATGCGCCACAGTTAATAGTGGAACAAGAAAAAGCTTTTGTAATGGGTCAAAACATAGGACGGCTCACTCGTACCGATATTCGCATTGTGCGACGACTGGTTGTTTCGTTGATTGAAACAGCTTTATAAGTTGTCTTAACGCGATCGATTTTTCGACATGAAGCCTGCCTAAAACAAGTTTCTCATCAAGTCTCAAGCACTGGTGTAGCTCAATGATAGAGTACTGGGCTGGCACCCAGCGTATTCGAGTTGGAGCTCCACTGTGCTAGGTTCTTTTTTTTTTCTAATTTTCAACCATGTGGTTACGGACACCTGTGGCAGCGGACAACTGCGCATGACCCAAGTTGTGATCTAATAACAGCTTTCACAGTGAAAAATGCAGTGCAACCTAGCGCTGCATTTTTTACTCATCTGCCAGCTGATACCATCGTGTGTTATTCATCAAGATTATTGCTTGATGTTGCTGAACTATCAGTTATGTTTTGGGAAAACCAAATTCTTGTTTATTGAATGCCGCTTGTGCCAACAATTCAATTATCTGTTTTGCATTCTTCAAGGCAAAAATTGCTGTTGACTTAAAATATAATAAAATAACATTTATCTTCAGCTTTGGCCTCAAGTGTTGTACATATAGGTTTATGCTTCACGGTCATCGAAAAATTTACGGTCGTGAAAAATTCGGCGGATACCACGTACCAAAGAATCCGCGCTATGCAAAGTATGTGGAAGAAAGGTAACCATGTTGCATTTTTTTATTGAGCTAGCGAGACGTCATGAAATGACGCTAAATATAGGTACAAATGTTGCACGCACCTACATTTGTTGAACAGTTGCAGATGTTCGTATAACCAGTTTGCAATTGCACGACGATGTCAACTGGTATATGCGTATTAGCAACATGAGAAGCTGATATGAAGCGCTGATGCTCACGAAGATGCTTGCCCTGGACAATGCTACCTAAATCAACTTCAACGCATGACAACTAATTACGTCTGACGTTACCCGACGTGACGGCTGTATCAAAATCGTGCATATGTAGTGTTTATATGATTGGGTAGGCAGCACTGAAAGCACTGTTACCGTTTTACGAAGATTTGCGTCTATATGAAAAGTAGTTCCAAGACTTGGCGTAGGTATGTGGTGCTCTATTGGCACCCAGAACGCTTGGGTTCCATTCCAGCTGGGACTCGTCGCGTCGACGCTACCGACGTCTGCTACGTTTTAACAGTCGCGCGTTAGAGTTACCCATGTGTGTTCTCGTCGTTCCTGAGCAGATACCAAGTGTCAATCACCTGTGGCACATACCCGCATACTAGTGTCACATACCCGACTATGGGTATGTGCCACTGTTGGCGGGAAGTGTTTGACGACGTACGCGACGGGATTGTGACATTATTCATCTCTTGACATGCGCGTCATATTAGTCAAACCATCTTACCCTCTCATGCTAATTTTGGTTCACGCCAAGTAAATGGGGTGACCACGACAGCACCCAAACGTAAGCGGATAGATAGATAGATAGATAGATAGATAGATAGATAGATAGATAGATAGATAGATAGATAGATAGATAGATAGATAGATAGATAGATAGATAGATAGATAGATAGATAGATAGATAGATAGATAGATAGATAGATACGCTCAAAGTCGCCGAATTTCGCTAAGAAATGCGTCGCATTTAAAAATGCAGACAGTTCAGACATTCTTAAGAATTTATGAATCACCATTATGACATTCAGAAACAGCTTTTATGCCCCGCCGCCGTGGTCTAGTGGCTAAGGTAGTCGGCTGCTAACCCGCAGGTCGCGGGATTGAATCCCGGCTGCGGCGGCTGCATTTCCGATGGGGGCGGAAATGTAGGCCCTTGTGCTCAGATTTGGGTGCACGTTAAAGAACCCCAGGTGGTCAAAATTTCCGGAGCCCTCCACTACGGCGTCTCTCATCATCATATGATGGTCTTGGGACATTAAACCCCACATATGAATCAATCGTTCCGGCATACAATATTCACTGGGTAGTAGCTTATCTGTTTACTCGTAAGCAGTTTATATCAATTGATACTATTTTTTTCTAATGAACTTTCCGTGACCGCTAGAGTTCCCCAGAGGTTTTCCAATATCAATATATATATATAGTCTAGTAGATCCTCCGTGAGCGGTCACAACGTGGTTTATTTCGACGTTTCGGCCTAGAGTCTGGCCTTCATCAAGCTTCCTGATGAAGGCCAGACTCTAGGCCGAAACGTTGAAATAAACCACGTTGTGACCGCTCACGGAGGATCTACTAGACTATATGCAACGCTACGGCCACTCAACCACCATGCCTGCCTATATATATATATATATATATATATATAGTGGGAGTAATAATTCAATGGGCCAGTTAGTCTTCGTGAAGGTATGGGATATGGCACAACGGGAGCGTTGTCAACAAGGATAAATATATTTATTTCCCAACAGTTTCGGGAGGGGACCTCCCTTCATCCCCTGATGAAGGGAGGTCCCCTCCCGAAACTGTTGGGAAATAAATATATTTATCCTTGTTGACAACGCTCCCGTTGTGCCATATTCCATACCTATATATATATATATATATATATATATATATATATATATATATATATATATATATATATATATATGCTGTTTGCAGACGATTGTGCTTTGTTTAACGAAGTTCTTTCCTCTAATTATCACTTCATGCTTAACTCTGACCTTCAAAACATTTTGTCCTGGCGTAAATGGTGGGGCATAGAACTTAAGGTGGAAAAAACTGTTCACACGTGTGTAGCGAAAAAGTTAACAAATTGTCGTTCGTATACAACTTACGCTTCACACCGCAGACCAAGTAAACCAATATAAATACCTTAGAATTGCAATAACTAGTGACCTAAGGTGGAAGAACCACATTTCCAACATCTGTAGCTCTTATTTTATGAATATTTGCATCCTCAGACACAAACTAAAACATGCTTTTCGTGATACAAGATTTTTTACTTACACTTCACTGATCCGACAAAAACTAGAATATGCTTGCATCGTATGAGACCCCTACACAAAAGCTTACAATAATGCACTGGAGATGATTCAGTGCTGAGCGGTTTGTTTTGTTTTGTTTCTAAATATAGAATAAATTACTCTCCCATAGCCCCAATGAAACCACATAATATTCAGACTGTACAACTCTGAAGGAAAGTACACCGGTTGAAACTTCTTGTCGAACTTAAACACAATCGCTTCTCTCTTAATCCTTAGAATATGCGTGTCCCCACTTAGAGCACGTTGAACAAGACATTGTCGTGATACTTTTTTGACGCCATATGGAACAAGAACTAACCTATTTAGGTTTTCATTCTTGCCATGAACTATCAACAATTGAAATGACCTGCAGGTATCGCAAATATTAAGTGCAGATTATATTAAACGTATATCTTTTTAGTATAATGAACCGTGTCATTTTGATTAAACTTCGGTCCTCAGTTTTAGTGTGACTGCTCATGAGTCTCTTGTAAGAGTGTTATCTTATGTTCATGGGTGGTGATGCACGATCCATTTCGTCGGGCACCATGCAATTATTTCCTCAAGTAGTACTTTGAACATGGATTTTCAAAAATGTCCTCTTTTTGAATTTCACATCAGCCGGACGTGCATGCATCTTGCTGGCGTGCTTCGGAGGTTTAAAAGATTTAACATTCAAGATAGCCTATGTTTCTTCTGAATAATGCGTGTAGTTACCCGATTTTTTTTTGTTTTTTAGAATGTGCGAATATTCGTTCTGGCTTTCAGAAAAAAAGTATGCTAACAATTGCAAAAGAATTACCTTCTTTCATTTTATAGCATTAGGCGTTTTTGTTAAAAAATCCACACATCTATGCGGTGCCCACGTATTAACATGATTTAGAAGTGTTCTCTCATAATAAATGTACGAACTTCCGTTTATTCTTAATCGCATGAGCTAGGAATGTTCAACTCATTATGCAATAATGCATACGCATTATAAAGAAAAGACAAACGTTTGTTATATACAGACAGAATTTCCAAAGTGTGAAGTCACAATCTGAGATGACTCGCTGACAGCGTGACGTGTCGAAATGTTCGTGCGGAAGCGGGGATTAGAATCAGTATTGTTTACACACCCGCGAGACTGCAACGGTTGAAAAAAGACAGAGACATGTGTAATCTGCTCTGGATCGTAGCTCCTATCTTTTCAAAGCAGAATGAAACATGACTGCATTTCTAGCGTGTTGGGAGCACTGCAAAAGAATGAATTTACTATAAGATTGGTGGGGTAAGGTTATGGTCAATACATAATCGTAATAAGTACTGATATATGTGTTTATTGTAATCACTACGTCGCTAGCACGACAGACTGAAACTCCCCGTAAACTTGTTTATAAGTCGTGGAAAAAAACGGGGGTAATCGACAGACGGGAAACTACGTGAGTACACTCCTACATGCGTTCTTTTTTTTTTCCGCACTGTATACATCAAATACTCAAAGATGCAATCAGGTAATTTTACTATGCACTGATGTGCACTGTGACGGGACATATAAATTTTCTCGGAAGCCTTCATCATTGTTAGAAAAAAGAAGCTCATACATAATGATGAAACGCTTAATCAAAATATCGGCAATGCAATGGTATAAACAGGCAACAGAATTGATTAGTTAGGCAGCTAATGGCAACCGCTAGCAAAGTAAGCTCTCAAATGTGAGCAATATTTACAATGAAGCATGGTGTACAATCATTAGCCACTAATTGCGGGGCTAGAGAGTGATTTAACGCCCGAATAGAGAGCCCATGTGTACACAGTTGTGCCATTTAGCACATTTCCGCTCTTGACTCTCAGGACCCGGCCCTCAACCGGGGAACGTAATCCACTTCTTTCTCGGCGTGTGATCAGGGAAGAGCGTATCATTTGCGCAAGCACAGTTGCTCACCGCAGGCTCTGATTGAAATGGGTGCAAATATGGGCTACTTCGACGGCATTTATACTCTTGAAGCTCTGTACCACTGTCTCATACCCACTCAACGATCGCAAAATGAAGTATTCCTAAGAATACGAAGCCTGTCGGTCTGTCTTGCGTGCTATATGTTTATGGTGCGGGCCGAGAATTTTTTTACCTCAGAATAAATAATATCTATCTATCTATCTATCTATCTATCTATCTATCTATCTATCTATCTATCTATCTATCTATCTATCTATCTATCTATCTATCTATCTATCTATCTATCTATCTATCTATCTATCTATCTGTCTGTCTGTCTGTCTGTCTGTCTGTCTGTCTGTCTGTCTGTCTGTCTGTCTGTCTGTCTGTCTGTCTGTCTGTCTGTCTGTCTGTCACTGAAATCGATAAATCTTTATTCCATCCAACAGACTTATGGCTAGATGAATGAACTTCTAGTCCAAAAAAATGGGCCCGTAATGCACATAGGGAGGTTTATTATTTTATCGCAGAGGTCTAAATCTTTAAATACCAGTCTTTCTTTCGTAATCGAAGCTTTCACTTTTCTTACACGACATTCTTGAGCTGCACAGAATCCCAACACCTGCTTTTTACAACGTCAAATCTCGCGTATGAATAATAGAATACAAAACACGAAGGGCATTGAGTCTGCCACAGAATAAAGAACTCTTAAAGAGGAAGAAGACTCCCTCCTCAAGCTTGCTGTCGAAGATGTGGGAAATAAGCTATAGGGAGAAAAACAAAATGAACGCGAGATCGGCGCGTGTGACTAGAAGAGGAAGCAGCTGCTGTGGAGTGCTCACGCTAATTAACGCCCGGGCTTTAATGGCGCCCCTGGCAGTAGTGAGGCCCCCGAGCGAAGCACAGGCGAAATTCCTGACAGCACTGCGTAAAAAAAAGCTATCGCGAATCGTTCACTTCAAGTAGTCAAGGTGGGGCTTCAAAACGCAAGTGCGGCTTTCTTAAGACGAAAGTAAAGCAATGAAAACAAAAGAACAGCTATAAAGAGGGTGTTTCATGTTAAAAAATGTGGCTTCTTTCACAACTGAGCAGAGATCTGGGAGAGAAAGGATAACGAAAATATAAAAAAACAGGAACGCCTGAGAAAGAAGTTCTCGACATATTCACTTCAAAGTTCAGCCACCTAACAAACGTGTCTTTAGTTTTTCATTGCTATGATATTTAAGTTGCAGCCTGCTTTGCATCTGGCTCTGTTATGAGAGAAGTGATCTTCACAATAAAGTTTCATCTTTCTCCTCAGTATTGTGCAGCTTTTATGTATTTACTTGAGTAGTTGACAAGGTACGCTTCCTTTGATATATTTACTGAAACCGACAACAAAATTCACGGCATGACGTCTTTTTTTTCGTCGTAGACATCCTGAAAAATATTCCTGTAGTGAAAAGTTGACCAAGTGACAATCTCTCGGTGATTTTTTATCTTTTGGCTTGGTGATGTCAACGGTGATGTCAACATATATGAATATTCCACTGCAACTGATAGGTGACCACTTTTTAAATACTAGCCTGGAAATTTAAGCCTAGTTCAGCGTTTGGGTTGCTACTCCCGGTGTCGAGCAATGACTATTGTGCGTCCAATGATCCCCGAGTAGTATTGAAAATCATTAAAGTTGACAATGATTTATAGCTGATCGAGATAAACAGCGCAAAAATGTAGGCAGAGTAAACGAAGGACAGACGACGAGCACCGTGATAAATTTAATGAAAAACACCAAACATGTACATTTTTTCGTGCAAGCTCTTGCAAAGCAAGAAAACTGAACACTTCTTAGTAAACAGAAAGCATCTTATCTTAACAATGTTAGTGGTAATAATCTAACAATAATATTTAATTACCATGGAGTGCTATTGCCGGTTCATTGACGCAGTCTTGTCCTGTCTATTGAAGTCAGGGGGATTCGAATGTTCCTCCTATCAGCTGGTCGTATTGGCAAAACCGAACCCTTGCTCTCAAAAAATCTGCAGTGCACCCGCACTCCCGGCAGTGCATGGTCATGTAATGTCAATGTCACAATACCCCGCACAAAATTTTTTCGCTCCCTAAGTCTCGAGTTTTCATACCGCCCCTTCTGACGCTACCCACGCCAAGGGTATGCGGTATACAACTCCAATGGCACGACGATAGTTATAGCGCGAGAACAAAACGACGACACAGAGACAAGAAGGACACGTCTCTGTGTCGTCGTTTTGTTCTCGCGCTATAACTATCGTCATGCCATACCAACTAGCCCAAGCTGCCACACTTCCAATGGCACATTGTACAAACACATTCTTGTGCCTAATGAACCATGCATTTGCAATAACAGGCCGTTTTCGGTGGATTTCGGTCCCTCCACGCAAACATTGTCGATATTTTTTTTGGCAGCAAAAACCACTTCTATACCATGACGTGAACCCGCCTTCTTGAGTTTATGCGATAGTCGGTTAACTTGAGATAAAACGACGAATTTCTTCTTTTTTTTTCGGCCAACGTTGTGTTATTTTCTGAGTCACTCTTCACATTTTGCATAAGCTTATGGCAAGCAAGCAAAACGCCAACTTTCGGGTATGGAGCTTCTTTTAGCCTCAATATTTGTGATTGTACGCTCACAGGCAGCTTATGATAACATGACTTGGTTATTGTAGAGTTTAATGTGGAAAAGTCGATACTGCGTTTATGATTTTCGGATAAGCAGAAGCGAACAAAAGCAGGGGCTTGGAACTAAGAGGGTGGTATTGCCAGCATATTTGCTTATCAAAAAAGAATAAGCTTGGGTCTAAGAATTGCAACGCACCTTGCGACACCATTTCGAATGTAAAATCTAAACCACAAGCATTCTCCCTGAATAGTTTCAGGATGTTAATCGCGTTGGTCGTGAACTCGCTTCTATCTACGAAAATGATAGTCTTCTACGAACCTGCAAACGTTTCTCGTGAGCACGATGAAGCTGACTTCAAATAGGCCTGTCAACCTTGGCCAAAAAGGTATTGCTGAGAACTGGAGCCACTCTTGACCCGATGCACACCCCTGATTTCTGTACATGGTCGCTCTTTCTCAACCTATGAAGGTGGACTTCATGTAGAACGCCAGAAGCTGAAGAAGTTTTTCCACAGAAATCCCGCTTTGGTTTCTTAAACATTGCTCATCATTGTCATTCTCTATACACTCATTCGCGCCTTCTAGTAGCTGGTCTTGTGGCAGCGAGTGGAACAATTTTTACATGTACACACTGAATGCATTGCAGTTGTCCTGATGATGACCCACGAAATAGTTCACCAAAGTCATTGAATTTGGTATAAGAAACGGATCATTTATGAATACTCTCTAGCTGTCTTTCCAGGTAACCAGATACAGCTTGAAGCCAGGTGCCACGCTCAGGACACTTAAGCTGTGAACGGCATGCATTTCCGATGGAGGCGGAAATGTTGTAGGCCCGTGTGCTCAGATTTGGGCGAACGTTAAGGAACCCAAGAGGGTTGAAATTTCCGGAGCCCTCTACTACGGCGTTTCTCATAATCATATGGTGGTTTTGCGAAGTTAAACCCCACATATCAATCGATCAAGCTCTGAACGGCATGTCGGACTTGTGTGTTTTGGCTGCGTAGGATATGTCCATGAGTAGGCCTTTTGTATTTTGGACATCACCAGCAACGGTACTGAGGTTGATGTCCTTCAGCAGTTCATGGCCCACTGCCTAATCTTGGCTGGCTTCTCCTTAATCGGAACGAAATATTTCACTACAGTACATTCTGCTTTTTCCATAAAATTAAGCTCCGAAACCAGACCATACAGTCCCTCGGACATTCTGGAAGGATGTGCAAGATTCTTTGTTCTGAATGGTGGCCCCAAGCGAGACATCTGAAAGACTGGAGCCAGTGGACGTGCTTGAAGGACACCACTTCTAGCAGATATTACCAAGCGTGGTCGAAAGCATGGGGGTAATAGAGTTTTTTTATTGAATAACATGCGCTGTATACGCTTCCGAGAAAAGTAAAGCCTAATTATCAAGGGAAGTTTTTGAATGCAAGTAATTAACTGATTCCGAAAGAGTACGGAGTTATTCGTCTTGGACAAAGCATTGTATTGCACCCATTTTACCGCTGTGGAAAAGGTTATGTGCAAGGAAGTGTCGGGGAGGCTAACGAAAGAAGAAAGGCTAAGCTTTGTATCTCTGTGGCGAGGTTTTACCAAGAAAGAGCAGGAGTAAAGAAAAAAAAAAGGAGAGGTGTCTCGTACCAGTCGTCGAGTTCTTCGCATTTAGGAAACTTCGGTGCTTAGTGTTGGACTAGAAAAGCTTTTTCGTTCTGGTTTTTAAGCTCAAATTAGGTTCGCGTTAAGGAGAAGCCAGCGAAGTTGAAGCAACAGGCCATCAATTTACTGAATCACCTCAACCTCGAAGCCATTGCTGGTGATGCGGAAAGACAAATGGCCCACTTATGGACATATTCAAAGCCGTTACCGAAAAATCCACCTTTTCCTATGGGATCCTCGACCCCCTCTCTAACTGATCGTGCCTCGAAAAGGGTACGCACCGACGCAACTTCACTACTTTGGCCCAAAAACAGAGAAACTTTCCCAAAATACCATGTCCTCCACTGCGAACAATCATATACAAAAGCTAGAACAATCTCACCCTTCCTTGTGGTAAAGTGCTTGAGAGAGACCATTGGAACCGGTTATAAGGCCACGAAGATGGCAAGTAGAGATTTGCTTCTCGAATTAAAAGACAAGGAACAGTACAATAAACTCTCGCACCTTGTAGTCTTTGGTAACATCCTCGTCTCTGTGAGCGCACACCTTATTATGAATTCAGCGAAGGGCGTGGTATCGGACGAAGATTTGATGACACTGAGTGAAGAAGAGCTCCTTGATGGATAGAAAAACCAAGGTGTAGTACATGTCCAGCGCATCAAAATCAGATGTAACAACAACGAAATAGCAACAAAGCACTTGATGCTCACCTTCAGCTCAACCACTTTACCTGAGACTCTCGAAACTGGCTATATAAAACACCATGTCCGACCCTTCATCCCAAACCCGAGGCGTTGTTTCAAATGCCAGCGATTTGGTCATGCATCCCAGAGCTGCCGAGGGCAGCTGATGTGTGCTAAGTGTGGCACAACCGGCCACAGTGCTGATGAATGAAGTGATGACGAGGTCCTCTGTGCTAACTGCGAAAGTAGTCACCCCGCATACTCCAGAACTTTTCCAGCCTGGAAAAAGAAAAAGAAATAATTACTATAAAAGTTAAGGAAAATGTCACATTCAGGGAAGCAAGACAACAAATTTCGTCATAATTGGCACTAAAAACACCTTTCGCCAAACTGGTGCAACGAGGGGCGGCACCACAAAGGCCCATGGCAGTTGCCCGGACCGCGCCTAGCGTGCCGAGGCCAACGCCACAAGCCCCTACGGCGGGAGCAGCCAGCGCTGCCCTGCCCACATTCAGCCTGTCCCCACCAGTGATTTCTACAAGCTCTGGCAGCAGCCAGGGTAATCACGAGGCCAAGGGGGGCCCCATCGACCCCCCGCTCGGTGGGGACAAAGACTTCGTCGATCAAGGCGAAGTCTAAGCGGCGCAAAGATTGCTCTGTAAAGCGGGCGTCCAGTGCCTCGCAAGAGGCTATGGACACCAGTTCATAGCGAAACGGCGCAGAAAGCGCTGAAGCAGTGGCGAGCTTCTCTCGACCGCCCCGAAAAGATAAAATGCCAATTACAGGGCCTGACAAAGGCCCTGTAGAATGAGCTAATCTCCGTATTCTCTGCACACAGCACTTTTTCCTTTTTTCCACTATGGACAAAATCATACAGTGGAACGTAAGGGAATACTTAGAAATTTAGATGATGTTCAAGAACTTCTGAGTAAGTTTAACACGAAAGTGCTATGCGTGCAAGAAACGCACTTAACTCCCAAGCACAAGGACTTCCTATGGCAATATATTATTTTCTGAAAAGACCGGGAGGATGTTGTCGTACCATCTGGCGGTGTGGCAATTATAGCTGATTGAAGTATAGCATGCCAGCATTTGAAGCTCCAAACGACCCTTGACGCAGTGGCCATTCGAGATGTACTTTTTAATAAACTCATTCCCATATGTTCTGTGTACATACCACCGCATCAACGGCTACACAGACGGGATCTAGAATCATTAATAGATGAACTCCCAGAGCCGTGTCTGGTTCTAGGTGATTTTAATGCACACAGTGTCCTGTGGGGCGATGCTCACTGTGATCCACGAGGACATCTCATTGAGCAGCTCCTTTTCTCTTCCAGTTTATGTCTTTTGAATATAAAGGAGCCTGCGTATTTTAGCCTTGCAAACAACACGTACTCCTCCATAGATCTTAGCATTTCATCACCGTCCCTTTTACCTGTTTTTAAGTGGAACGTTCTTAAAAACCCTTATTAGGATGACCACTTCCCAATCATCCTGAGTGCGCAGAACACAGATCCACTACCCCCGCAGGGGGTAGTGGATCTGTGAGATTGACTTAGCTGATTGGGAAGGGTATAGAACTCTTACACACATGACATGGACTGAGCTGTCTGCCCTGACCATATATGACGCTGCCACGTATTTTACAGCTTTATACTTGATGCCGCATCTAAATGTATTGCCGAAACGAGTGGCAAGTCTTCTAAACGGCGAGTCCCATGGTGGAACGACGCGTGCAGGAAAGCACGGACCACTCAGAACAAAGCATGGGCATTGCTTCGCGATTCCCAAACAGCAGAAAACCTGGCAAATTTCAAGCGGGTCAGATAGCAGGCAAAGAGAACGCGTCGACAAGCCAGACGAGAGAGCTGGACAAAGTTTATATCGAGTATCAACTCATACACAGTTAAGGGAAAAGTGTGGAATAAGGTAAAGAAAATTAAGGGCCAACAAACGTATTCCCTTCCACTAGTAAATAGCCTTGGGGAAAGCTTAGAGGATCAAGCCAACTTTCTTGGCACACATTTAGAACACATATCTAGCTTCTCACGCTACTCCGAAACCTTCCAGAGTTACAAAGCACGAATAGAAAAACAAAAGTTAGAAAGAAAAACCGCAAGAAATGAGGCATACAATGAATCATTCTACTTAGCAGAGCTGCGAACAGCACTCAGCTGCTGTAATACATCTACCCCAGGTTCTGACAACATAATGTACGCGATGCTGAAGGAACTACCCTCCGCAACTAAAAAAACCCTCCACTTTCTTTATAATCGCATATGGTTTTCAGGTGTGATACCCTCCTCCTGGAAGGAGGCTGTTATAATTCCAATTTTTAAGTAGGGAAAGGATCCCTCTACTGTATCAAGTTACAGACCTATAGCGTTAACAAGCTGCCTCTGCAAACTATTTGAAAAAATGATTAATTGCCGCGTACTCCACTACTTAGAAACAAACAAATTGCTCGACCCATACCAGTGCGGGTTTAGAGAGGGCTGATCTACCACCGACCATCTTATACGTATCGAGGCACACATAGTTCATAATCAGTTTTTCTTATCTGTGTTCCTCAACATGGAGAAGGCCTACGATACTACGTGGAGGTTTAGAATAATGAGAGACCTCTCACACATAGGTATACACGGTAATATGTTCAGTGTCATTGAAAGCTATCTGTCTGATCGTACATTCCGTAGTAGAGTGAGCAATGTTCTGTCCCGAACATTTGTACAGGAAACCGGAGTGCCACAGGGTGTGGTGCTCAGCTGTATGCTCTTTATTATAAAAATGAATTCTCTCCGTCTGTACATTCCACGTAATATATTTTATTTAACATATGTCGACGATGTGCAGATTGGTTTTCAATCGTGTTCTCTTGGGATCTGTGAGCGACAGGTTCAGCTTGCCCTTCACAAGGTATCCAAATGGGCTGATGAAAACGGGTTCAAACTGAACGCACAGAAAAGCACCTGTGTCCTTTTTTCACGAACAAGAGGCTTGCACCCTGATCCTGAAGTGGTCGTTAAGGGTGAGCGTCTACCCGTAAACACAGAACACAAGTTCCTAGGTATGATTTTAGATGCGAAGTTAACCTTTGTACCGCACATAAAACATCTTAAAAATAAATGCTTGAAAACAATGAATATCCTAAAGGTGCTGTAACGAACAACGTGAGGAAGCGACAGAAAGTGCCTCATGAATCTGTATAGAAGCTTTATACGCTCACGCTTTGAGTGTGGGACAATAGTCTATCACTCTGCCACGCCAAGCACTCTGAAAATGTTGGACCCTGTTCATCATCAAGGCATCCGCCTGTCCACAGGCGCCTTTAGAATAAGCCCAGTTGAAAGCCTTTATGTGGAATCGGACGAGTGGTCTCTCCATCTGCAGAGAACATATTCTTCCTTTATATATTTCCTTAAAGTAAATGCGAACAGTGAGCAACCCGCATATTACACCATCAACTACCTGTCCAGCTCGCAATTTTTTGCGATCGGCCCGCAATGGCACGCCCTTTCTCGCTGCGTGTTAGAGACCTAGCTGAAGAAACACATGTCCCACTGCTTGAATACCGCCTCAGCTCCCCCCGCTCTGCGGCTCCCGCCATGGCAGTGGCAGGTTATAGACTGTGACACATCTTTCGTAGCTGTCACAAAGCATGCCTCCCCCCTACACATTCGGATGTATTTCTTAGAGCTGCAACATAAATATGTCTGTCCAGAATATTATACTGATGTATCCAAGTCCCATACTGGCGTGTCTTTTGCGGCGGTTGGCCCACCCTTCTCGTATGCTGGCGTTCTGTCCACCAGCACAAGCATTTTTGCAACCGAGGCTTACGCATTATTCGTAGCCGTTAAACACATAAAAAAATTGAATACGCCAATGGTAGTTATATACACAGACTCCCTGAGTGTCGTAAAAACATTGAAAAATCTCAAAAAACACAGAAACCTTATGATTATATCCCCCTATTCAATACTCTGCGTGGCCTATCCTTCCAAGCAACATATCGACGTGTGCTCGGTGCCAGGACACCGCGAGATTGAAGGAAATGTGTTGGCTGACCAGCTCGCCACGTCAATCAACGGAAGCACTGCCAACTCTTCAGTTGCTGTCCCTATAATGGACCTAAAACCAAACATACGGAAAAAGCTCTGGGCTTACTGGCACAAGTTACACTTGATCAAACCATACATCGGTAACTGGCCACCCACGTCGAAAACACGCCGTACAGAGGTCAGTCTCTGTCGGCTTAGAACAGGACACACACACAGCACGCACACACACCTTTTGTCCGGTGGTGACCCACCCAGCTGTCACAGATGTGGCCACCCACTTACCGTATTCCACATACTCCTTGAATGCTCTGAGCTAGAGGCTTACAGGAAAAAACATTTTCCACTGGCGTACAAGGAACACATACCCCTTCATCCAGCTATGTTTATTGGTCGTGAACCTCTCTTGAAATATAATGCATTGAATGCATTCTTGAAGGAAATTAATAATTTCCATGTTATGGACTCAAGTGATCGGTAGCACGGCCTCTGAAAGGAGGCTGCTGCTGCGGATGCTACATCTAAAGAGCACCTGGCTCCCGGCCCTTGGGACCAAGGGCGCTGGCGAGATATCGGTGCTAATATAACACTCCTATTCTATGTTGTCATGATAACTGTCATGTCTTACGCACCTTTAGAGCGCAGAATCTTAGGCCCTTTTACAGCCATTTAACATAACCATTGATCCAATCCGATATCATTTTCTGGCGCTCTTTGGCCATCAATGGCCCTTGAGTCATTAAACAACGTATATCATCATCAGGTGAAAAACCAGGCAAACCTCTCAAGCTTCCCACTAAAATAATTCTCTCTCTCTCTCTCTCTCTCTCTCTCTCTAGAGGGTGTTTTTATGAAAGATCTTTTTGTTATACCAAATTACAAGACTCTGCATGATGAACTGTCTTGTGGATCATCATCAGGACGACCGCAATCATTCAGTGTTGACGTCAAAGACTTGTTCTGCTCGCTGCCACAAGACCACTTACTCAGATGCGTGAAAGAGGGTATAAAGAACGACAACGATGAGCAATGCTTTAGATACCTAAGTGGTATTTCTGTGGACGAATTCCTTAAGCTTCTGCTCTTCCACCTCAAGTCCCCCTTCATAGGTTGGGAAATAGTGTCTATATACAGAAATCAGGGTGGTGCATATAGTCTAAAGTGGCTCCAGCTCTGAGCATTATCTTTTCGGCCAAGGTTGACAAGGCTATTGAAGCTAACTTCAAGGGGCCCGCGAGAAAGGTTTACAGGTATGTAGACGACGATATCATTTTCGTAGATAAGAGCAACTTCACAAACAACGTGATTACATTCTGAAACTCTTCAAGAAAAATGCATGTGGGTGATTCCACGAGAGATCGACACGGGTCCAAAAGTTGATATTTTAGATTTCATTGAGTATTTTATATTTTGCGCACCTCTCACCAGGTAGCCCGAAATTCAACTTCGTTTTATGATTAACGGCATATCTTACGAGAAAAAAATATCAAACTTCACCAACACGGAGAGACCAATTTCGTCACTGGTCATCTTCTAAAATTGCAGATGCTATAAAAAGACAAATATTTTTGTTTCAAGGAAAATATTTTTTACCTGAAATGTATGCCTAATGAAGAATAAATTCATGCGGTTTCAAGTTTGTAGACCTTAAGAAAATAGCTTTTAAAAATGTCTAATTTTGCGACAGTTTAAAATAAGTTACGTATTCCCCATATTTTCTCGGAAAGTTATGCAAGCAGCGTTTTCAAACTTGACACGTTTTAAGGATATAATGTGTTCATTGTGTACATAAATTATTGCTGCCTTACGGCAAATGTAAATTTTTATATAATGCCTCAAAACTCTCATATTGGCAAAGTGTACTCCACTGAAATTGGAATAATAAAAAAACCCACTTTCGATTTTTCTTAAAATCTCGTAAATATACAACCGAAGGCTATCGTAAAGTAATATAGAAAAACATGTTGCATTATTTTGTTTTTAGAGACAATATTCGTGGTACAAATCAGAGCTTTTAGAGAAAGCGCTGATAAGTTGAGAAATCTAGAAATCGGAACGGAAAAGCGGCAATAAGCTTCAAACGCGAGTAAACGTGACCGCATTTGGTGAAGAAAGGCTGTTTTAGCACTGCGACAAATACGTTTCCATGAAGGCGCATTTATGCTTCTAATAACGCAGCTCTAATGAAGGAAACTTCGACACTGTAACTCAGTTGCAAAACATCTGTCTATATTTGCAGATAAACTCAAACATGAAAATGTACCAACGCAAGTGTTGGGTCTCGCTAGAAAAAGCATGTGCGCTTGAAGTACCATTACTGGTATTTTGGTGGTGACTGCGTGAAACAAAAGATGCGCTCAAAATGGCTGCATCTTTTGCAGATCACATTTAGCAGTACGTGACGCTAACAAAACACGACCACGATCAGTGCCCTCTGATGTGCTTAGCCAAACATGCCAAGAACGTATGCGTGGAACACGTGGCAACAATTTCCACTGGCTCTTCTTAAACTGAAGGAATGTTTCTAGCTCGTCTGCATTTGCACACAGTAGCTTGACATTCTTGAGCTTCGCGCTCATTTGCGCCACCATTTGGGATGCTGACATAATCACAGCTGAGCTTGCCGCTCTGAGGTTGTAGAGCGTAGCCTGATGCTTTAGTAGGCCACCAACGCCGTCACAAGAGTTCTTGTCATGTCCTGTGGCCGCAAAAATCCACTTTGTTGATATATGATCTTTCTGACATAGCTCGAACACTTGGTACTTCTTTTTGAAGTGACTGCATGCACTATTAGAAACATAAGTAACATGCGTGTCAGGTGTAAGTTGTTCCTTCATATAGTTGTGGATTATTTGTAGAGCAAAACAGGCATGTGCAGCATGATGGCATGTGTCATCACTGATGACGGCAAAACTTTGAATTGATTGCTTCCTTGTGACGACACACGTGAATATAGACACATGTCTTTTGTGCCAGTGACGACTGTACCTCTTTCGGTAAAATTGCTGTCCAATTTTCGGCGAAATCAAAGTGAAAAATGCAAGATTCTTTTTCTTGGTTCTCTTTCGCCTGGCGTATTGATGATTCTTGAATGTATCTCATGTAATCATGGGTAATCCACTTCACGAACCATAGACTTAGCTCTCGCAGAAAAGCACTTGCCTGGGCTGTTTTTTTTTACTAGATCGCCATTTTCCCATAGTGCATAGATTACCTCATTATCTTCAAAGATTCCTAAACATGTGGCTGTCAGAGCGTCCTCCTTAGCACAATAGTCACAATGGTTTTAAAAACAATCACTTGTAGGGGAGCTGCAAAGACATAGTTCTTTCAAGAAGTCCGCCGTGTAGGCACCATCGGTGACGTCTTGTAGGGCAACTCCGTGGCATTAGCACAGCATATACAAAGGCACACTTCTTGGTGTGGTGCAAGGAGAACCCACTTCGGCCTCAGTGATTAAAATTTTGAGAGCCCAATAGACGTGTTCGGATTAGCTTCTCTAAAGAGACGGTAAGCTTCTCGCACCGAACGGGTCATAAACCTTTTCGAAACAAGCACCTTTTTTCCGTCAATGATAACAGATACTACATCTTTTTTGTTGAGACTCTGCCGAGAGCAGCTATATTAATCTTTGGAGTAGTAAGCCATAGCTGCCTAGACGTTCATTAGGTTCAGCCGTGTCCTTTTTACCGCATTTGGTGCTAACCATATCCCGTGTTTGTGCGCCAGCATCGGGATCTGTATATCATGTAAGCTGGCAAGGTTGGTATAAGCGCTTGGAGTTTTCGGCGCTCTATATCGCTCGGCAACAGTGTCAACAAACGCATGCGCTCTTGATACGAAGAACACGCTTCATAGGCTTGCTTGAAGTTCTTGAACCACTGGGCACACACACTGTATTTTAGATCTGATGGTTGAAAGTGGCGGTTACACACGTTACGGTGGCATTTCACGGTTACCGTAGAATTGCTGCTAAGTTGTCTTGGCTCTGCATGAACTTTCTATTTTGCGCATGCAGCTTCTCCAGTCGCATATGTGACAATGCTTCAGGCGTGTTTACGCACCACTCTTGACTTCAGCCTTTTTCTTCTTCCGGCAAAAACTCATCAGCTGTTTCAGCTGAGAAGCCATTAGACGAAGACAGCATATCTCTGAGGCGTCTGAAGCAGTTCTGGCAGACGTGGTCGTTGTTATGTGCATGGCGGGCAGGTTTCAACAAAAGCTTCTGGAGGGCAAAAAGGCCGATGTCTTCGACCTTGCGGAAGTTTCTTTGATAAGGTAATTTCTTTTTATGCAACATGAGGTAATATCAGCAAAAAAACTCTATCTTGGCTGAAGTGGTTAGCCATCGCCACGCTCCTTGAGGCTCAAATTACTGGCAATGCAACTATGCATGAAACCAGCAGCACGAAAGTGATCTATCTGTCGTCTGCTCCTATGTCTCTCAGTTTAAATGAGAGCAGACGTGAAACAGCGTGCGCAAGTATCCACAGTGCGAATGCAAAACTGAAGTATAGTACGTTAAAATGAATTTCACAATGTTTTTGTCGATAAAATTACGGGAGGCGTAATCTTTGTCCCTACTTTGAACCATATGATCTAAAGCATTGCCTCCGAGATGCAGCGCACAGCAATTCATCTGTAGAGCAGACGATGGATGACAACTTGCCCTAATGCGTGTTCTTCAGTCTATTACGGCAGTCTTCGTGCCCCAAATGATAAAAATTTGTTATGAATCGTTTATGAACTCATTCAACATTCAATTCTCTTACCCAACGTGTTGCAAACACATGGCCGTCACAGCACCTCCATGTGTGTGTCAGTAATGTAGAGGCGCCACATATTAGAAGTCTCAGTGCTTTACGTATAAGAGTGAATTCAGATACTGTAGAATATCGTGTTCAAAATAGTTACTCCTATCTGCTAAAACAGTCTTTCTTCGCAGAATGCGGTCACGTTTACTCGCGTTTGAAGCTTATTGCCGCTTTTCCGTTCCGATTTCTATATTTCTCCACTTATCAGCGCATTCTCAAAAAGCTAAGATTTGTATCACACGAATATTGTTGCTAAAGACAAAATAATGCAACATTTTTTTTCTATATTACTGTATGATGGCCTTCGGTTGTCTATTTATGAGATTTTAAGAAAAATCGAAGATGGGTTTTTTTTATTAATCAAATTTCAGTGGAGTACACTTTTGCTAATATGAGAACTTTGAGGCAATATATAAAAATTAACATTTGCCCTACGGCACCAATAACTTATGTACCTAATGAACACACTATATCCTTAAAACGTGTCAAGTTGAAAACGCTGCTTGCATTACTTTCGGAGAAAAAAAATGGGGAATACGTAACCTATTTTAAACTGTTGCAAAATTAGATACTTTTAAAAGCTATTTTCTTAATGTATACAAGTAACCGTATGAATTCATTGTTCATTAGACATGCATTTCAGGTAAAAAATACCTTCTTTGAAACAAAAATATTTGTCTCTTTATAGCATCTGCAACTTTCGAAAGTCACAGGTGACGAAATTGGTGCCTCCGTGTTGGTGAAGTTTGATATATTTTTTCTCGTAAGTTATGCCGTTAATCATAAAACAATGTTGACTTTCGGGCTACCTGGTGAGAGGTGCACGAAATATAAAATACTCAATGAAATATAAAATAGGAACTTTTAGACCCGTGTCGATCTCTCGATTTTACATGTCAAATGGCGTCGCATGGTGCTTTGCAAAGCTTAGACCCGAGATTATCCTTCTTTAATAAGCAAATATGCTGGCAATACTACCCTCCTGGTTCCAAGCCCCTGCTTTCGTTCGCTTCTGCTAATTCGAAAATCATAAAAACGGTATCGCCTTTTTCACCTTCAACTCTGCAATAACCAAGTCATGTAATCATAAGATGCCTGCGAGTGTACAATAACAAAATTTGAGGCTAAAAGAAGCTAATTACTCGAAAGGTGGCGTTTTGCTTGCTTGCCATAAGCTTATGCAAAATTTGAAGAGTGACCTGGAAAGTAACACAAAGTTGCCCTCCCCCCCCCCCCCCCCCGAAACAAAGACGAAATTCGTTGTTTTATCTTAGGTTCACCAACTGTGGCATTGGCTCAAGAAGGCGGGTTCACGTCATGGCATAGAGGTGATTTTCAGTGCTAAAAATAAGATCGGCAATGTTTGTGTGGCGGGGCGTAAATGCGTCGAAAACATCCCGTTGATGCATAATGCATGCTAGCTGACAGCTCTTCGTGCCGCACTGCGTTTCATTAGTGATCAACAGCCAGAAAAAATGGACAAACTTAACTCTAAGATGGCACAGCAATACCTTTTATGGCATTTACGATGCGGTTCGTACAAACAAATGGTGGTTGAGATTGCAAAAGAGACCCACCATTTGATTGAGAAAGGACAAAAAGTAGCTTTTTAATGGCTTCCAAGTGGTTGTGGAAAAATTGACAATGAACAGGCCGATCGAGCTGCCCGTTCTGCCCATACTGAAAGCAATCAAATATCAATTTCGCTCTCCAGAACTGACGCTGCACAGAAACTCCGCATGCTTGCTCGCAAGTGCACCAAGTCGCAATAGAACGAGTCACATTTTACCCACGCACAATTATGTACCTGATCAAACTCTCAGTCTTCGAATTCCTCCAGAACTTCGCCGACGAGACGCTATGCTGTGCAGATTATGATTGGCTGTCCATTTACCAATGCGTATGCGTTCCGTATAGAGATGGCCGACACTGCTGCATGTGGCCGTTGCAGCAGTGACAAAACAACTTGGCATATTCTGCGCAAATTCCCACAATATTGATCGCAGAGACACTCTGCAATGCACTAGACAAACTGGACTACCAGACTCTTCCGGAAGAAAGAATCCTGTGCTACCGACAGGACTTTATGTCGAAGAAAAAGGCTGGGAAGGCGTTCCTGCACTTTTTCCGTTCAACCAGCCTCTCCTAACGACTGTGATCAGAACGCCCTGCATGTGTGTGCATGTGTATTTTTTTAATTTATTTTATATCTCTCTATCTCTATCCGCCTTTTGACCCATATGTCCCCACCCCTGTACAGGGTGGCAAGCCAGTTCTTGTAGGTTAACCCAGCTGCATGTTTCTGATTTTTATTTATTTCTCATTTAGAACAAGAATGTGTTTGTACAATGTGCCGTTGGAGTTGTATACCGCATACCCTTCGCGTGGGGTAGCGTTAGATGAGGCAGTGTCTAAACTCGAAAATGAGGAAGCACCAAAATTCCCCCAGGGTTACTGTGCCCTTAACACACATGGCTGTTCACTGCCGGGACTGCAGTTGCACTGGGGATTTTTAGAGAACGAGGGTTGTTTTCCGCTGCCGCGACTACCTGACAAGTGAAATATTAGAAGCCCCCAGAATTCAAAAGGCGTGGTAAAACTGCGTCAGTGAACTATCAATTGCTCTCCATGATAATGAAATAATATTGTTAGATTACTACCACTAACGTTGTTAAGATAAGATGCCTCGTGTCTACAAAGAAGTGTTCTCAGTTTTCTTGCCTTTTAAGAGCATGTGCGAAAAAATTGTATGTTTGTTGTTTCTTCACTAAATTTTTCACAACGCTCATCGTGTGTCCTTCCTTTACTTTCTTCGTTTTTTGCGCTGTTTGCCTTGGCGAGTTGCAATGATCCCATATACAAAGAACACAGAGAGTCACGCAACGCGCATAGGGTAAGATAAGGTAAAATTCAACAAAAAGTTCAAAATATTGAATATTCATTTTTACTTCCCTCCTTACCGCTACACATCAATGCAGCAACTTTCCTTTGCGTACCAGGTACGTGCTACATAAATATTGTCATGCTGCCACTGTTTCAAACATCATTTTACAAATGAAGTAAAATGCTCCTGATGTCATTTTGTCCTCACTTGCGGGGAAATCCGGATGCTGCGTTGGGCAAAACGAGGCAGTGTGAAAAAAAATTATTTGTCTAGTTTTTCCAGTAAAAAAACTTTAAGTTCACTCAGTGTGCCCTGATGCAGTCTTAAAGATCCCACATTTGCACTGCACGCATTGAAGCTTGACAGAAAGTGATGTCCTGTTATAAAATTTCTTACATATGGAACACCGCCAATCTTTCTTTGTGCTAATGTTGCCTTTCAGTGAACGCTTGCCCCTCACTAAGTTATTCAGCAATCGGAGCCTAGATACGCTTTGATATATCCTCTTCAAAATTTTTTTTTGCCGCTTTGATGCAGAACTCATCAGCCATTTTATAGGAGAAACATCGTTAAAACTAAATGTGAGGACGTGTTTGTGAACGACTTGTCTTGGAGATTTCGTCAGTTTTTCGGAACACGAGAACACCTCGATGCAGCGCGAATGAAGTTGATATGTCATGAACGGCTATCAGGGCTTTTTCATGTCGTTTTTCTGCCGAGATCTATATCATATAATCTTTTATTTCTGAACCATTCTATATATATATATATATATATATATATATATATATATATATATATATATATATATATATATATTATGTGTAAAGTAACGGCTACAATAATAAGACAGTCTATAAGGCAATTGAACGCCTTTTTGTCGCGTTTTGTCGCTCTCGCATGTCAGGATGTCAAAAAAAATCCACTTTGTCCAATTCGCCCAACGAACTAACATTTTCGCGTTATGTAGCTCGTAGTCTAAAGTAACAAAATTAATATTTACGTTGCTGTAATGACGTAGGAGTAGCTTTATGCACGGATCCAAAAATTTGGCGGATCACAATTTCACCTACCTTTTTGACGGGTCAAGAAAACCCTGGCACAAGGCGCGTAATTTTTCCGCGCGAACGGTGTGAGCAATCAACTTTTACACAAGAAAGATAGATAAGAAGAAGCGCACGGCAGCGAAGTGAAAATGTCATGTTTCGCCCCATGACTCATTTTACCCCAGCCTACCCTACCCAGTGTAGTTATTCACAAAATTTTGTTAAAGGTATACAAAGGTAAACAATCGGTTTAGATGGTTGACGTGTTCTCTTAGAATGCTAATGTCGTCAATAAGTTCATTGTTAGAGATGAATATTATCGCAAAAGAACCATTTTTAAAACAATATAGAGCGGAGCAGAGAGGTGTTTGTACGCACCTTCAGCTGTCAGTCGGCATTTCTGATGTGCCGACCTCCTTCTTGTGTCCGTTCTTGCCCAACCTGTCGTTTTAGAATGAAGACAATTTTAAAATTTCCTGCCGAAATGCATGCGCATCACATCACCAATTTCAAAGTGTATTGGTCCTATGTGCCTTACAACGACTCGACGAAATTTCCCGTAACTTGCTATATAATGTCTTCGGCCCCATCGGCAGAACTTCAGTTCTACCTATTATAAGTTACGTACGTATCAGCAAGGACTCTCGAAATGGAGACGTCACGGTATTTGGTGCAGCAATTTCAAAGTGGCGTCACCAGGTGAATTTTTTTTGGCGCGTTCTAGGCCTATTCTCACGGCAAACATCGTGGTTTCGGAATTGTGAAAGGCTAACTTACCTATAAAACAAATATCATTATTCTCTTTAGTGTCTATTTTAGTGTAGTAGCCTTCAAAGTCCTCATGGCTCTTTGGTATTGCGCATCGCAGAGATGCTATAGTGTACCGCATACGCCCAGAAGGTGCCGCAGCTCCAGTATATGCTTTAAATTACTTACCAAATCACAATCTACGAAAAAAAAGAAAAACCTCTTTAACCTCGGCATAACTTGGCTGTTTGTTTTAATAACCATGGCGGGCAGCAACTTTTTGCTACCAAACAAGGACGCCCATTCCCAGTTCAGGTGACTACAAAAGCTTTTAGACCACTGGCCATGTGATCACTAATTCATGTAAGCAACAAGTGTCCACTGTGTCACAGAGATGACACTGATGTACTTATTTCGATGTATTGCAAGTAGTGGGGCATATTTTATACTGTTACAACCGGCACCTGGCCCGACGAGAGAGCGGCGTTTTCATCAAAGAAGTCGCCCAAGGGCTCCCGACCTGGTGTCCACCATGTATTGTCCTTACTAGCCTCAAAGCGAGGCGCCGTACCGTCAGATGTTGTAAACGGTTCCCCAGGACGACCACAATGGTATCCGCGGACGCAACATTTTCTTTAGAAAAGACAACGGCGTCAGCGCCGACAACTCGCTCCACTTATTCAGCGAGCAGTTTGGTGGACCCTTTGAACTTTGGTGCGACGGGCCTCTCGATGCAGCCTCTGGTCTGAGAGTGAGACCTTTTACCCAGCAGCACTCTCAGAACAAGTAACAGCCGGCACGCTGATGCTACGTCGCTGTGCAGTAACCACGCCCAAACAGACGCCGTTTACCTAAGCGGGTGTGGGCGTCAGCCTCGCAAGTTGTATGTGACATGTGATTGGGCTGTTCTATCTGCACGCATTCCACAATCTAGGAATCTCGGTCAATCACCTTCAAGTTTGACTTCACACGTCACAACTTCTAACAGCTCCATGCTCGCCGCCCTTCTAGCCGCAATCAGAGTTTTCATGCTAGAATCCCCTGCTAAGTGGACTATCTTCTGCGACTTCAAGGCGGCCCTTCAATGTATCCGAACTCTACGACGCGGGAACTACATCAGATATGATCTCAAATCAATGAAATCTGTCATCGCACCACTAACAGAGGACGTTACATATTCTTTCAATGGCTGCCAGGTCACTGTGGGATTGGTGGTAACCACCTCGCCGACAACGCTGCCCGTTGTGCCCACGATGGAGCACCCACACTGCTCATACCCCTGTCGAGGGTTTATGCCGCAAAAGAACTTCCCCGCATCGCGCATAATACCGCACTTATGCGTTGGAATCATCCACTGAATTCCACTCGATGCCCACAGAACCTCGCTTCGTTACTCAAATTACAGCTGCCATCAAAAACTTCGTGACGGGACGCTACAATGCTGTGTTGGTTGTGGGTCAGCGTTTCCTTTACCAATTCATTCAGTTATCGTATTGGTGTGGCTGACTCCCCCAACTGTGATAACTTCCATTGTGTAGAAACTCCCGACCATGTCCTGTGCCACTGTCTAGAATTCGGAAAAGATCGCCGGACTCTCCAGTGTGCCTTGAGGAGGCTGAATGACCGACCTTTTGCTCTGTAGAAGACGCAATCACGTACTTCAGCCCAGAGAGCCACACGAGCCCTTCTACAATTCTTGATGGCAACGTCACTGTGTGACCGCTTGTGAAACATGAATTGTGTGTGCGGTGTGCGTGTTATGTGCAACGTGTATCTCCTTCTCTCTCTTTTTCTCCGTAATTCCCTTCTCCCCCGTGTATGGTAGCAAACTTGACTTAGTCTAGTTAATGCTACCTTTCTGATATTCTTTTCTTTTTCTCTCTCTGGCGAGAACGTATCCTTTATAATGAGCCGCCCAGCTCATTCGAGAGAGCTCGCCATGCATATAATGTAAATAAATCTTCTGTTCGTTCAACATCTTACAGCCTCTACATCCCTTTTCCGAAGTCGTAGGTGCCCCAAAGACCGATTGCAACAACTGGGTGGCAGACGGTGGAATGAGACTCGGCGACGGAAAGGGACTTAAACTGGAGGTCAGCCGAAAGCCCTAGACCTGGAATTTGGTGGGATCGATGCACCATGCCACGGCCACATGGTATGAGGTGAGTTCGTGGCTTTGTGCTTGAGATGTATCGAGTCTTTTAGCCCAGACCCGTTAAGAGGTAGGTATACCGAGCAACTGCCTAGAAAATGTGGTCGCTATCTCAGCACAGAGCAGCACTCGGCAATCATCTGAGAGAGTTAGGCAAAGCAGCATATATCTGGTACTTCGGCAGGAACAGGTGTGAGTTTTGTGAGAGTTTTTTTTTTCAGGGTGCGCTGCGGAGTTGTTTTGAGTTGTTGAGACAGTAAAACAGTGTAGTTAAAACAGGAAAAGGGTAGCAAAGGCGGTTGTCCATGTGGTGCACCTTGTGTGGCGTGCTTTTGGTCTCCACTTTGGGCTTCACCAAGCTTGAACACCTCTAGACCCAGAATTAAAACGCTGGTGGGTTTGTGGTTTGTAACAGCAGAACCAAGGAAAAGTAGCTGTCATCAACCTCACGAGACCTACGAGGGATGGCCTGTTGAACTTATGTTGGGAGCTCGACATACCAGTCGACGATGGTACACTTGCATCTTAAATTCATGAACTAAAAGCTGAATGTAACAACGAGGAGGACATAGAGTACTTCGGGAATAGGATCTTGATTGAGCCAGAACGGAAAGGGAAAGAAAGAGGTGATTAAATTGGCACAGGAAGAGGAAGTACAGAAGGCGAATAGGGAAGAAAACACAGGAAGATGATGCAAACTTTAAACGAGAAGTATAAAAGGCTAGAACATGAGCATGAACGAGAAAGAGAAGAATGCAGAATTCAGGCGGAAGGTCTTGGAAAAGAAATAGAATATACAAGGGTCCAGCGAGTACGGTTTAAGCTACGCGCGTACAAAGTCGGCGAATACATCGAAGGTATTCTTGAGTCTTTCGAGTGTGTTTACGCAGAGGTAGAGCTAGACCATGACTTTTGGTCTGTTGGTTTGTTATGCGACCTTCCAATTGACGTGGCCTCTGTATTGGCTTGCTTTTCTAATGAGGTGCTCGAGAGATACGAAGTAGCCGTGGCAGCGCTAATCAGGTGCCTCGAGATTTCAGTCGAGAAAGAGAAGATAACGGTTGAAAAACACAGCAATGACTTCTCCGCTCGTGCAACGTGCGAACGAAAAAGTCTCCTTTCTTTCCCGTGCTCGGGTCTTCTGCGTTCGCCTTCGCGGAACCGATCAGCTTCGTTTGTTGGCGGGACGGGAGCTGGCTACGTGCCTACATCTGCCGCATTAATTTCGCTACACCCAACACGCTGGTCATTGGTGCCTCATACTAACTCCTCCCCCCTCAAGAGTGTGACTGGATACCGAATGTCCAGTAATGCGATGCAAAAACAAACAAAAAATCGCTCAAAATAAACTCACATTCAGTGCACGCACATGCGTGAACCGATTATCACTTCCATCTTAACAGGAGAGCTTTCACGTCCTTCTGCGAAATAGTCACAGAAACACATATACATAATGCTCTCAAATGGTCCCCCGAAAGAAAACACTCTCGTAATCCACAACACTGAATAACGCATTCAGAATGCTAAGTCCACAGCGGCAGTCAGTTCACGTTAATTTGTCACAGGACAGACGCACCGTGCATAGTCCGGCAGCGTATTGTCTTTTAAACTCACAACACCACACGGTAATTGTCCCGATACAGGAGACCCACTCCATGCACGCTCCAGGCCCCGCATAACACACTCAAAGAAAGCAACGGACCCAGCGCTATAGGTATAGCTTGGTCTCAGCGGATTGCATCAAAAAAAATTATGACAAACTCACTTCACAAATGCTACCTTATTTAATCTACAAAGCTATTCCTACACAACACATCTAATACACCTAAAAGCAGTTCTACCACTTGAAGGCAAGCTCGTATCGTAAGAAGCAACTCAACAAGAAATGCACAACAAACGAGACATTTTCACATCACGCTGGAACTATTAGTCTGTTCGACCCACTTAAACATCACGCATAACACTTTAACGTGTGATCCAAACTCCGGTACAGTCATTCAATTCACAGAGATTACTTGAGTTGCAATACAACAAGAACAACAACAAAAAAACTCAACCATATGAGACCGACAAAACGTCACCTTGCCACAAAGAGTTACAATCACGCAATCCAGCGATCATCTAGAGACGCGAAAGAGCACAAGCAGCCTCATTCAGCGCGCCTTCAATGCGAACAATTTATTTTCCTCAATCAACTGTGGACGTCTCTCGTTGCGACTGGTTCAGTCTATTACTGAAGAATGCGACTGATCGTTGCCATTCCCCTATGGTTTGGGAGAGGCAACCTGTCATCGCCCTTTTCGATGCGTTCGTAGCCAAACAAAAAGCTTCGCTGGTTTGGTTGCCGTCAACTCAGAAATCAACGCGAAGGCCTCTAACTTGATCAAACGCTGCCTCTGCCTCTGCCTTTCATGGCAGCGTGTTCGAAACTCTCGAACTGCGTTACCAATAAGTAGCCGACTTTTCACTAAAAGCCTTTCACCATGCCACCACTCTTCGGTGACACGCCGTACCTAAGCACTAAAAAAGAAAACGCAAAACTTGTTACTAAAATAACCTTTCGTCACTAAGATACGTGTTTCAATTAAAAAAAAACAACTTAAACTTTAATTACCTTCAACAAATCCCGTAGTTCGATTCTACAAAGAACTCACTGCTCCATTTCACACTTCAGTCGCGCACGCGATGGTCCTACTCTGAGTGCTTTTCCTCTTGAACAGGCAACACGCAAGACGTAGAACCCCATCGTTCTTCCACCGAAACCCAATGCTAGCCACTTTTTAACGCGCTTTCTTGTTTTCTTTTCTGGGCAGTTACCACCGCAAAAGTTGTCGATCGCTGACACTTCGTCTCGGATACACTCTGACACCACAGACTGGCGGGGCTGTTTCCCGTGTAATTTCTCCCTGTGATGCAGTTACCGTCCATCATTTCCTTCGACATGCGATACCTCTTTCACCTGACGCCGCTCATCGGCAAGTCACTCATCGCGTTCCTCTTCCCCGTCACAATAATTTCCACGAAATGGACCAAGCCCTTCGCTGTCCACATTAAATTCCGCAGCGGAATTGCAACGTTTCAAGTGCACCTGCTCTAAATGTGACGCGGACTTAGTCATTTGCGGTTCCCTTGCCCGGCCGTCCGGTCTTTCCACTGCATACTGCACGGCGTTAGCACTAGGGCTAAAACCTCGAGGCAAATGCTTAGGCTCTCGCATTAATGAATACTAATGTGGTCTAACTTCACCTCTTACACAGCTTATCTTCCTCGCATCACCCTCCTTTAGATCATTCAGTGGCTTTTGCCGGTGACGACGAAAACATTCGTAATGCGCGGGAGTAAGTAAAACGGATACACTCGTAGCCAAGTGATCGCTTACCGCGCATCGCATTTTCGCCAGCTCAGCAGCGCTTCCCAACGAGGCTGGAAATCCGAGAGGTACCCACACTAAACGCGCGGTAACGCCTTGCCCAAGAGCGTCAGTTAGCCTTATTGTGCCACTGCTCCCACACAAAATCTCAGCGGTTACCTCCTTCTCTCGTACCACTGTAACCTCCGCACCTGTGTCAATGCGTGCAAAACAGGACTTGCCCCACACGAGAGTCTCAATCTGCGGATCCCTCATCAGCGAGTTTTACACAATGGGGCAGTGTCGCGGCGGTGCGACTCGGCTTTCAAACGGTCGCTTATGGGAAGCTACGCATAAAACTTCTGCTGTATTAGCAGCAATGTCACGTGAAAGCCCGCAATCTCTCTGAAAGTGACCCTGCTCTCCGCATCGAAAACGTACTCCTGAACTAGGGCCGAAATTAGCACTAGCCGATGAATTGGCTGGTGACCTATAATTAGAATTTCGTGGCCCATCATTGCTGTAGCTGCCCTGCCTGCTGCTGCCGAGGCTTTCTTCGAAATTGGTAGCTACGTCCGCAATATGCCGGGGCCTCAACCAACCCTTTACTACCTGCTGAGTTACCAGCGAGCGGAGATCATCTGGCATTAACTGTTTTAGCCTGGCGGCTATCAGCAGCTCCTGAAGACCTTCAAATGTCTCCACTTCTCTACTTCTAACGTAGTAAGTGAACTCCAGGCGCGCCATCACTTGGTTCCAAGACTCGCCTTCCTCTCTTTTCATTTCCACAAACATACGGCGGTACTCGCTCGGAGTCATACGCAGCTTCTTTAACACTCTAGACTGCAAATACGAGTACGGCATTACCTCAGCCTCTGCCTGATTGGCGACGAACGTGCGCATGTTGTCACTTAAAAATGGCAGTATAATCGTACCCTGTATTCCCTCGGGTATGCTCAAGGCCTCAAAGAGAGCGTCCACATGTTTGAACCAAGCGGGAATAACAGGGTTATTAGTTGGCAAAGGTGCTAAGACTGCTTTCAGCTCTTTCGCGTACCGTGCGATACTAAAATGCTGGTTCCGGTTTTCCGGCTCCTCTGACAAGGTACGCGATGATCTCATCTTTTCTGACTGAAGCTTGAGCTTCAGCGCTTCACTTTCAAGCTTCAGTTGTCGGGTGCGATCCAATTCACTAACGGCGTCCCCTTTTATCACATCTCTATCTGAGTCCGCCATCTCCCAGAGAGGGCCCAAACGCAAGTGCACTCAGTAAAAACAAATTTGGGGGGCCCCGAGAGTGCACAAAGCCGGCCTCACCTTGCAGGGATGCGTCGCCCGATGAACTTGACAGTAGGAACGGCGTCCGTCTCGTCAACAACGCTATGTGCGACGACCAGTTCCAATGCAGCAGGTCTCCACCTGATCACTTCTGTCGCTGACTCTGTCTGTCACATCGACGGCCCTACTGCTCCGCTCCTGAAGCAGCACCCTGCAGTGCCTCTCCGATAAGTCCGTCGCTCAACGACGACCTTTGGCTCTGCTCTCGTTCAGTGACGCGCAGTGCTTTTGCGCTGCCCAATTCCAGGCTCCAATGTTGACCAGCAGACTCGTACCGAATGTCAATGCTGCTTCTCGCAGTACAACAGCAGGTACCGAAGCAGCATGCGTCTTGTCAGCTCCCCGAACGTCAGCACCTTCCGCGCAGCGGGCTCTCCAATCCTGTCGACTGCGCCAGTTAATTTCCTCCTCCTCGACTAGCTTCTACACTAGCCAAGGAGGGAAGATGTTTGAGGTTTGGGATGGGTCCCCTCGATGACTCGAGTGCACAGTGGCAGCGCGAAGGAAGAGCCGTAGTCAGGTGAAGAGACGCTTTATTGCAGCCTCAAGCTACTGCCCGAGTCCAAGCCCGAACATTCGCTCCCCATTTCAGATTCAAACATCCTCTTTTCAACCCTCGGTTGAACAAACAGTCTTCACAAACACCAATCACATGTTGGGACTTGCATCATCAGAACCAATCGCAGAAACACCTTCATAACAGGTACTACATTGGTTAAAACCACGTCACCAAATAAAACACGCAAAGGGATAGGTTCTGCGCACGTGACACTCTCTCCCATGCCAGGCCGTGCTGCCTCCGTCTGCCGACTTCCGTCGGCAGCCGTTCTCAAGCTCGAGCCCCGTCAGTTCTTTCATTAATTGTTGCTTCGTAGACCCCTCCTTAAGAGCGGTGGGTACACCGTTGGGCTCCGTGCGCTTACCAGGTGGGCATGCGACAGCGAAGCACCCTGACATCTTAACAACAGCGGGGGAGATTATGCTCGTCTCCCTGCCGCCAGCCACTATGTCTGGGTCAGCCAAGTGGTCGCGTCCCCGCGTCATTCTCAATGGCACGCGTGCATGCCAACAATGGCTTAAACTCAGACAGTGGTGCCTGACCTACCTATTGCCAGACGCTTTTCCGAGCAAGCTTCCTCCTTCTAATCCTAAACGGGGACGACCTTGATGGCTCCGCTCGTGGACTGTGCGGACGAAGAAGTTTCCTTTCTTTCCCGTGCTCGGGGTCTTCCGCGTTCACTTTCGTGGAACCTATCGGCTTCGCTAGTTGACGGGTCGGGAAGCGCATTTGTAATCTGCAGTAGGTTCAACGCATGGCAACCGCAGCGGCGCGCTATTGGTCACACTCTCGCAGAGACGCCGCTGCGACGTGCACCTAGCAACGGCCGCCGCGCCTCATGACGAAATACTCTCGTTCTCGGAGTGCGCCCTGAAGGAATCCCTAATGGCCGTTCCTTTCAGCGCAGATGGGAAGAAAAGGCTTGCGCTGTTTCGTTCAATGCCCGTGGCATTTTCGTCTCCGCCTGTGCACCATGGACTGCTCTCGCGTTGACTGAGGAAGAGGCGCTTGGCGTGGCGTTGGACTAATTTGTGGTCTAGTGTGCATTTTTCGTGCGCGTGATTTTTTTTTTAATTCAGTGAACATTTGTGTTGACGCCTGCGCCTTTTTGCGGCCTTGGCCCTTCAGCAAGAAGTGATCTGCCGTTGTGTCCTACTGTGCGATTTTTTTTTACAGTGAACACGCTTGGCTTTCAAGTATATTTGGTGCCGCCAGTGTCTTGAGCCCTCGCCTTGTCGCTCGACGCGATCACCTTTGTGTTGAACTACTCGCCTCCCCCCCCCCTTTTTTTTTAACTTAGCGGCGCGGAATACTCTGGTGACCACGTGTTTCAAGACGTGATCGCCGCGATCGCAGTGTGTTGTACGGCTATAGCTAGTGAAAGCAGCGCATGTGAAACATCGGCGCACAGCGCGATCGAATGCGTCAAAGACAATGAGAGCTCATCACCTGACGTCGACGTGCTTCGAGCAAACATCACCGATGAACGTCACGCCTGCAGCTGGGTAGAAAACTACGGCTTGAAGACGAATACGTCATGGGTTGTAGACTTCGTCAAGCCAACAGCAAATTGTGAAAGGTAATGCAAAAAATGATCTTATAACTCCAAAAATAACTTACGTCGTCTCTGGTGATAAAACTTCATGTTTTGCGGATAATGTCCAACGATGCGCCGTCTCAATGGTTGTGGACAACGAGGAGATGATCGGTACGAGAGGGCTAGACTCCGCTCATTCAGTGACATTTCTCAAATATATAGAAATAACGAAACGCGCATTCCCACCGCCTAGCCGCAAACTGGACACCCTTCAGGTGATTCACCGGAGTTGCCTTCAAACCAAAACTTAATGCGCTTACAAGTGTCCTCGCATGGGGGGCAGAATAGAGTGCATTTTTCTTTTTCTCAGAAACACTACAAAAAAGAACGAAAACCTAAACAAACCTGGTACAACATGGCCGTAAGTTTTCGCAATTACATCCGCGAGGCAAAACGTATCTTCTATAATAATAGAGGAACCACCTCAAAGCATGTATTCTGGGACTGTGAAATAGTTGAGAAAAAAGTTGTATTACCCCCCTCCCCCCCCTGTACTTCCCAGATGAACTACAGGCACAGTAGAGACTGCAGTGACTAGCTTAAATCCCCAATATCAACTTTTAACTTTGTGCCGATTCCAGGAAGCTATTGTGAGAGTGTCTCTCGACTCCCCCCGGTTTGGCTAATACAAAAGCAATTCATTAGCAAAATATTTAGTAAAATTGTCTCACTCAACAATTACTGTGCCAGAAAACTAATTGACTGAATCCCCTTTTCTTGGAATTGTGAGAGCATCAAATGCCATAAAGTTCCAGCTTGCACAAATAAGAGCTGATGGTCACGATAAATTCAAATGCAGAGTTTGTGCAGGCTTTACAACTGTGATCTCTTGTTCAAATTTCAAGTGTTGTGGCAAGCCTCTAAGATGTGTCCATGGTAGCTAGTAGCTTTGCAGCAGGATTGGCATTTTCCGTGATTTATTTATCCTAATGATGACAATGCAGTCACTGAACAAGTGAAAATGAAAACTCACGAGAGACACCCTGAGATCTGTAAGAGCCCCTTGATTACTACTAGGAACCTGTACTAGTCCCGAAACGTCTCTCATTTGTTTTCGCCTAAACTTGTTGAGTGACTGGAACTTTATTCTCATGTTTCCTCACCATCTGAACTGTCGTCAAACTCTAACCTACAAGCTGAAAATGTCTTAAATGTGCTTCGGCAATGCAAGAAGTAAAATTAATGATTGTGTTTTTGGCAGGTTTGTTGAGTTCATCCTTTCAGATGCCACCTGTGAAGAACTGCCTGTAAATGCGTCAAATTGACACATGATTTCAAGGCTGTCTATATTCTATTGCAACAACAATAATTTTATAATAGATTGATTAGGCATTTCATAGCAGTTGATTGAAATTGAGCTTTTATGAAACATCTACTTATTCTAAAGACATTCATATTTGATTCTTGTATATATAGAATGAAATCTCAGACTAGATATATACTGGATATTGGTTTCTCATTTTAAGGATATTGAGAAAAAAAAAAGATATTTCGAAGTGGCTCCAGCGAAGCGCTGCATTGAATGACTCGTCGACTATGGTAGTGCTTCTGGAAAAGTGATTATATGCAACAGTAGTGTGAAAACTGAAGTTAAAGACATGTTTATTAGGGAGGAGGTTGATTATTTCATCTAAACTTTATTGTATCTTGCACTTTTTTAGCCCCTAGTTGACACAATTAGCAAAAACAAGTGATGTACACAATTGTGTAAAAAGCGTCTAAAAGGGTTAAACGCACTGCAAGGAGATTTGTGCAGGTACCTAGTAAGTGCTCAAGTAACTGGTGTATTTTTCTTTTGATCAAATGGCATTTGCAGGCAAAGCAGACCCCTTTCGTTGCTGTCACTGAAATTCTAAATTCGTACTGCTTTGCAGGATGGTGTTCCACAAAGTATGGCGCTGCAAAGAGGCAAAGCGGGAAAAATCATGTGGTGAGGCTGCAGCACACTGTCCAGCAAAGATTGACCTCAAAATCAAGAAGGTCAACAGAAATACAAAACGTAATGATGCCTTTTTACGTGGGGAAAAGCCACTGCCAGCTGTGATAAAGCTCTTTCATCACAAAAACCACAGCCACAGCACTGCAGCAGCAGACGCACTTTCTCGTCTTACTCCAACAATGCAGACCAGAGAGACCTTTTTGGCATACTTTGACAGCGGCATGTCACCAGCTGAAGCCACCAGGCTTCACGAGAGCAAATTGCTTGTGCAAGAAGATGGGTATGCCCTCGTTGCCAACTCTGCAGTGAACCCATTGCCTCCTGCCATATACTACTGGCACAGGCTCTGCAGAGAAAAAAACTTTGGAAAGGATGTAGACCCCCTCTTAAAGATAGCTGAGATGCCACTTTATGCTAAACATGGTGAGTTGACTATTACAACACTGCACTTACACCATACGTTCCATACTTGCTACAGCTGTCTAGTGGTTATGGTGCTTGACTGCCAACCCAAAGGTCGCAGAATTGAATCCTGGCTGGGGCAGTTGCATTTCAATGGAGCCAAGATGCTAGAAACCTGTCTGCTTAGATTTAGGTGTGTTTAAGAACGCCAGGTGGGCAAAATTATGGTTGTCTCCGTATATAGTGTCATGATATCGTGGTTTTGAGACATAAAACATTATTATTATTAGTATTATTATTATTATTATTATATTTGCATTATTAAAGGCTATTAAAATCCTAAGCCCTAATTTGCATGCATTTTTAGAAGACTTTTAGTTACAACAGATCTTGAAACCAATTTTCTAAAATGTTCTGTCAGTGCAGCACTTAATTCACAGATTTCGGACACTGCTAAAGCACTAAGAGAGCTGTAGAGATACCACACTTAGCGTTTTCAGTCACGAAAGATAATACATCCAATCTTATAACAGTTCAGTAAAGTTTACAATATTAACATGAGACATTCATGTAATATTGTGGCCAATGTTTCAAAGGGAATCCATACAAGTTCCTAGAATGAAAAGTCATACATCACGCAGTTGCATATAGTAGAAGCAACATTATTGCCACTGCTCACAAGCTATAGATGACACCCAATGCTAGCAAAAAAGTTCAGCATAGAGTAATGACGAACAGAGCTACTTTCTTTCGTAAAGGGTCATAATGTCATCACCAGGGTGCTGTAACAATGTGTAGCCGATGCAGGATGACATGCCATAATTTTGCTTGTAACGAAATTGAGAAGCACATAAAATCAGTGCACAGAGATCTCTTTATGAAAAAACTATCATTCAGTCCCACAGTGAAAACGGTTTGAATACTCCAACATGCCTCTATATTAATTGCATACTAGGTGTCACTTAGTAAATATGTTTGCCTGTTTATGAAAGTTTCAAGTGACGAATAGATGAAAAAAGTGGAACAAGTTCTGACTGTTTATTTTGCTCTATAATATTCACTTCCAGCTTAAATTACTAATTTGTAAATTGCTAAGAACACTGGATAATAAATTTGTGGCAAAACAGAAAATGAGTACCACATCCCAGAGCTTCATTTTCACAAAACAACTGAGTACCATACAAGCTTTTCCAACTATCTCTTGGGCTAACTGCACCTCAGGTTACAGAGTTGCAGGTGGTGCTCCTCTGACTATTACTCATCAATGCTGTACAATTAGCATTTGGAACTATATGTGGGATTAATGGCTTGTCACCAAACATTTGGGTCAACAACAGCTCAATGGTCACAGCACACTACAGCTACACCCTGGGGTGCTTAATTCCAGCATTTACATGGTGCGGATGAGATTCTAGCTCGCATCGGCATACAACTTTTCAAAATGATACCATAAAAGCTGTCTTCAAATAAGTGGATGTGGAGCCCCTGCAGCCCAATGTAACACACAATTTTTCATTGAAATAAATACAAAGGTCATACAAATCAATATTTTCATAACTAGTTATTTATTCAGCCGATTCAAGTCTTCAAAAAATATGTCTTCCTGTATTCTCCCTCACTCAACCTTTTTTCAGATGCGTGCTTGAATACCAATGTAAAAAGAATTCTTTACATTAACTGTGCTTCAGTCATGTACCAGTTGCTGTACCTCTTCATGCGGTCATTTCTTCTTTCTGCCCAATTTTTCGTCGGAAGCATTGAGGCAACATGCACAGGTCTAACGCCCATGAAGCAAATGACCTGCTATTGACCCATAAGTCATTAGTATCTGTAATTGTTGTGCAGGCAACCTTAGAGTGTGGACCATCTTCTGCAAAATTACTCTGCAGACAGCATTCTCAACTACCTAGTTTTGATAAGAGGTATTCAATGAGCTCTTCCTGCCAGGCAGCACCAGTGCGTGCGCTGCCATAGCCCTGGTCGGTCAGTGATCTGGGTTATGACAGCGTGTTATTTGGTGGCGGTGCACATCACTAACCCATTTTCTTATGAAAATATTAGCAAAACACACACTGCCGAGAACTTTGGTTGTGGAATGATGATGTTTATGCGCGAAAGCACAAATATGGCGACTTCCATGCTAGGGCCTCTTGCATATGACGTCATGTGATTACCTCCATTATGTAAGAATAAGATAGTGTTTTAGTAGATAAAGAGTACTATAGTTGAAACCTTTTATAAGAGACACTGATATAAGAGACAAATGGATATAAGAAACACCAGTGTGCTTAGAGTAAAATACGGATTGATAGGAAAAATGCATACGTGGTAATCTGTATTAAGAGACAAGAATTGCTGCCCGGAGAATGCCACTTATTAAGGGGTTTAGCTGTACTAGGCATGGTATCTGGGGAAAAAGTCAGTATTCTGTAACCACATTTGCATCTTAGCAAAAGGCGGAATCTGATACTTTTGCAGATGGTTACTCACAAGACTGATCCATTCAGTCATTTGACTACTGCATCTCACTTTCCTTGTTTTTTTTAACACTTGGTGGTTGGCCTATGCTTACACCCCAAAGCCTTAAAAACAATTGTTCTGGAAGTCGCCCGCTAGCATTTCACAGTGTGCGATTCCCTGATACAGCTCTTTTATAAGCCACTGTGGTAACCATTTCGATTACACTACGAAGCTGCGGCACACCGTAAAAAGTGCGATTGCATCATCCACAGGTTACATCCACAGATACTTAGTGACTTGCCTGCTCTGACTTGTCA
The DNA here is from genome assembly GCF_043290135.1 of Rhipicephalus microplus. Lineage (NCBI taxonomy): Eukaryota > Metazoa > Arthropoda > Arachnida > Ixodida > Ixodidae > Rhipicephalus > Rhipicephalus microplus. The sequence continues at coordinate 67,748,702 of NC_134704.1, forward strand.
ACAGAAGTCGTCAAAAAAGACTGCGGCTCGCAACTTAGTAGCAGCAGCTGTCATTCTGCTGTCATATGCACATGTTCACCTAAAGGATGAGTAAGATGTCATCCAAAGACTGACAGCGATTTCTGCTATTTAAGCTGCATGCAGGACGCAGGTTTCGCAAACTTAGTAACTGTGTTGTACTGTGATAATGTCCACTGCAGAGAGATTGGCTTAGAAATGCTGGGCAATAAATACTTTGAATTCAAATTTAAATATTTCATTCATGTTGCCTGGTGTGCAGAGAGTGTTAATAGCGCACACCATAGAAATGAAAAATGTTTCTTTTCGGTGTCTGAAAATCGTGTTGGTACTCCTTTATGGCATGCCATTGTAAATAAATATGTGTTATTGCTTCTTAAATTATGAGGTCTATCTTGATAAAAAAAAGTATCTTCAGTGTTCTTAAAAAGTACCGAAGTGTGTACTGGGAGACTATTGAGAAAATACTGTGCTTCCAGTATTTGAAAACCTAATGTTTGAAGCTATACCTAATAAAGTGACGATTGTTATAGGATGCAGACAACAGCCTTGAAGCGCTGATTGAGCAGTTACGGCGAGTTCATGCAGAGGAGAAAAGCAATGCAGTCTACCGAAGGCACCTCCTCAGCGGCACTAAACGCCTCCGAAGACTCCAAAAGCAGAAGCGCGGTGTTGGTGCCATGATGGCAATGAACGCTGCTTTAGGTCTGGGTTTACGTCGTGGACGATATATTAAAGTGCAGCCAACAGCAATTTCAAGACGACGTCCAGGACTAACTAGAGGCTCCAAGCGAGTAGCTGCAGGACGACCAGCGAGTGGCCCTTCACCCAAACGGGCAAAGAAGAGGCGCCATGTGCTGCAGCAAAGTGTGAGCCAGAACATTCCTCATGTGAAGCTGCATGGCTATGGCCATTGAAGTGATGCTTTTGTGACTACCTAGTGACTACTCGGGGCAGAAGATTGAGTGTGTGTGTGTGTACAATGGTGCGTGCGCGTGGCATTCCTGGCTGAGGCACGATGTTCCCATGGATGCATATGGTCACGATCATGCTTTGTCAGGACAGCTGCCCATGGTACAAGCTTTCAGGGATGTTACATCTTGCAGATCATATACAGTAGACTCTCATTGAATGGAACCTGAAGGGACCGGGAAAATGTGTTTCATTTAACAGGAGTTCTGTTTACTGAGAGGTGAAGTGGGATGCAGCATTCCAGTATGAAACCAATCATAACAGAGAAAGTTGTTCCATTCAAGCAGCACTTCAGTTTTACAGATTTCCATTTACTGAGAGTCTACTGTATGCTAGAAAAGACAGAAAATCAGGCATGAAGGCAACCATAGTACAAGTGCAACATCTTTCTCACCAGGTTACGGAAGAAGCCGATCAAGTCGGCAAGCCACTCGGTCCTGTTTTTCAACTACTTCAACAGTCTTCTTTTTTTTTTTCAACTATTCCACCTGCAGGTGTATTTTGCCAAAACAGTTGAGCAATTTCTTCCCTAAGTTGCTGTCCTGGTAAAGGAGTTCTGCCGCCTTGTGATCGATGCCCACAGGATTAGCAATGGATGTGTCTTCTCTGGAGAGCTGTAACAGACGCCCTGACGGCAGCTCAATGGCAGCATGGTGTTTTATGCGCAATTTCTGGTTGCTTCCCACTGCCTAGAGTGACTCCTCTAGATGGCTCATCAGGCTTGCCAATTACCATTCGTAATGCCTGCTGATTCAGAGTTGCCTATCTCTATCACGTATTCTATATATTTATTATATAGGGACATGGCACAAGAGCACTAAACACATTCTTTGACCACTATAACAAGTTTCACTCTAGTATTAAATTCACTATTCATGTTCTTCCAGTGAAATTAACTTCCTAGACAAGATGGCATCCATTGAAAGGAGAAAATGAGAGATGACGTTTAATTTGATGACGCCAAGAAATGCGGGAATGAAGAACGCTGGAATGCCTACAAGCTCGCGTCTAAAAATTATGTAACAGCACTAAAAAAGGCCAAAAGTTATTACTTACAAAACGTGTTACCATCCATGCTAACGAACGATATTAAAAAATTCTGGCACACAATAAACCCTAAACCCGACGACGCAATCACCCTAGAAGATGCTAGCAGAAATCAAATTCCTTTTGACTTATGTACAAACATTTTAAACGATGTTTTTTCCTCTCACTTTTCCCTTGATGCAAATGATGTTTTACCTAACGCAGAACCCTTTCCCCATCCCACTATGCCTCCAATATGTATTGATTGCAGTGGTGTTGAAGCGATAATTAGGTCCTTAAGATTGTCTTCCGCTCCTGGTTGTGACCAAATTGACCTGAAATTCTTAAAGAGTACGTGTGCTCATTCATCGGTCATACTAACAATGATCTTTCAGCAGTCACTCAACCAAGGTTGCTTGCCCGCTGAATGGAAGATCGGGAAGGTGACTCCATTTCACAAAGCTGGTAACCGCCATTCCCCACTTAATTACTGACCTATATCACCAGTATACCGTGCAAAATATTGGAACACATCTTATTTTCGAACCTTGTAAAACTCCTCAAATCTAATTCATTCTTTACCCTAGCACACATGGTTTCCGAAAAACATACTCCTGCGAGACCCAACTGGCATCTTTCACACATAAACTGAACGTTATACTGGATCACTCTTCTCAGGCCGACTGCATATTTTTGGATTTTTCTAAAGCGTTCGACAAGGTTTCCCACAGTTTATTAATGCACAAATTACATCAACTAAACCTTGACAGGAAATTACTAACTTGGATTGAATTCTTTCTTAACAATCGTTCTCAGTATATTGCTGCTAACGCGGTGCCACACCGCTGTTCAATCTGGAGTACCGCAAGGGTCAGTGCTTGGTCCTCTTCTTTTTCTTATTTATGTTAATGACTTACCTACGTGTCTTTACTCTCATGTGCACCTATTTGCTGATGACTGTGTAATATTCCGTGAATTAAGCTCCGATGCCGACGTAACTGCTCTTCAAACTGACCTTACTGCTGTCTCAATTTGGTGTCAAAAATGGTTAATGCAACTCAACGTCAACAAGTGCAAGGTTATGAGAGTGTCTAGAACAACTAATTCACCTCCTACCTACTCTCTCAATGATCTTGCATTGGATACCGTTTCTAGCTATAAATATCTAGGCTTACACATAACCAGCCCTTTAAATTGGGCAATCCACACTGAACACATGAGAGATGACAGAGAGATAAATAAAATAAATAAATAAATAAATAAAACACATAATTGGAAAAGCAAACAGAATGCTTGGGCACCTACGTCGCAACTTTGCTAAAGCTCCTTTTTCCTTAAAACTCACCCTCTACAAAACATTGGTTCACCCTAAATTAGAATATGCTGCCTCGATTTGGGATCCTGTACCTGCCAATCTATTACACTCAGTCGAAACGGTTCAAAATAATTCTACCCGCTTTATTTTTTCCAACTATAACCCCACCGCAAGCATATCGGCAATGAAATCTAGCTTGAACCTACCATCTTTAGCATCTCGCCGTCAGTTTCTTCGTTTGTGTCTTTTTCACAAAATATATCACCATCCCCAATTACATAATGAACTTATTTCACTACCAGATTATGTATCACCTCGTCTAGATCATCGTCACAAGGTCGGAGTTCCATTATGCAGAACAAATGGCTGCCACACATCATTCCTACCACGCACGAGCATCGAATGGAATCACCTTCCCCCATCAATAGCAACTATCCAAGATCATGAATTGTTTAAAAACGCCATTAGCTAAGACTGTGTGAGTAGGAGCCGCACCACTGTAATAACTGCATATCCATTGCTGCATTTCAGTATTCCTTTTTTTTTCTTTTTTTTTCTTTTTGTGCTAATACCACTCCCTTCTGTAATACCTCCCGGTCCTGAGGGTACCAATAAATGAAATGAATTATTTTTGTAATAGTTTTTGCAGTGTTATTCGTATAAGTTTACTTGGTATTATTCATGCATAATTGTGTGCCATTCCTGCTGCTTTGCCAACGTGTGAACGGAATTGGGACCTCGCCAAGCTCTTAAACTTTTAGTCCAGTACGCCTCCTAATCAAAAGGAAATAAAATGATTGATTGATACACATCACATAAAATACAGCTTTACTGTTACTAGTTGAAATGTTGAAGATCGATAGTTCATTGTCACAAGGGGTACGTTGGCAAAACAGGACAAGCTGTTAATGTTAGATTGAATAGGCATCGCATGGACACAGGGAAAAAATAACCAAAAGCACTGGCACAACATTTTATTGTAGCAGTTCACGACTTCAACTGTATACCTCAAACTTTACATCCTACAAACTACCAGTCCCCAAGATATGGAAACTGTGCAGTCACACCATATTAAAAAGTTTAATACACTCTGACAACCATAAATCAAAGACACGTGTACAACCCCTCCCCCCCCCCCTTTTTCATGGAATAGCCTCTTTCCTATTGTGTCGTGCAACCTCGGGTGTCATTTCAATTCACCAGTGTATTCACGATGCCTGTCTATGCCACTGGATGGAGCGAGGTGTCCAATGATGTCCGTTTTCTGTAGCCAAACTGTGTGGCCACACAAGTCATGTGACTCATGAAATGCTTGCCAATAACCCATTTTTCCCCTCCTTTAAAAATGTGGTAAAATAAATGTTGGACAACATTCTATAGTATCGCCAGAGTTTCGTCTGCGTTTTGCCACTCTACACACCGTCGTGTTGCCAGGCCTCTCCATCGGCCTGCCACAGGTCACACCATACTACCTGGCAATAAAAACAGTTATGACCAACTCAATTCATCATTGTAGTCTGTCATCGTCTCCTTGTACCCCTTCCCCACTTTTTTGCAGTTGCCCTCTCCTTCTGCTTAGCTTGGATTGCAGGAGAGGGAATGAAGCGTACACACATAAGTGCTAAGGGAATCTGTTACAGCACCCACACTTTGTCAACCATTTTGTTATTACAGAGCGTGGGCAACACGGATATTTGGGCAAATTGGTTTCAATTCATTAACAAGAGGACAAAGAAACATCAAGACAAACAGTGATCCTATTTGGTCGGTTGTGAAAGGCTAACCACTTTTATATGGAAGACACTTCACTGCAGTCACTGGCCACGTGCCATGCTGTCTGACACTTTTGAAAAACGTATTCGGACAGTTCGGTCAATGAGCTGCGCATGCAAACATTTCCGTACTCCCTTATATATTCTATCTGTAGATTGCTTACTTGAACACCGTCAATAACCTTGATGATGCTGATGAAGAACACGACGCATTCTATTATGTCTGTATTAGACTTGATTTATGAAGTGAAAGAATAACATGGTTTCTTAATGCCAAAAATTATTAATCACACAAACCATCATTGAATGAAGACTGTGTTGACACTGTGCTCCATCAGTGCACTCCATACCACTGCTTTTTCAGACTTGAAGAGCCTGACTGTGTTACTGCTATGCCTGGACACTTGCTTAGAAGCAACCTCACCGAGCTTCCCTATATGTCCACAGCTGAACATACTAGGTGCCGATGAGCAGTGCATGTGCTAGACTGTCTGCAATAGCTCCAGCTTGAGTTGCCTAGATAGGAACCATGTTCCTTGAAGGCATCTGTGTGGTTAATCTAAGGCACGTTCATCTTAGCACTGGGGCTCTGTCCCGATATACACCGGGATCTATGGTGACAGCGTCGCTGCACAGCTGATGTGCCGTGAGTTAGTGAGTGTGCTGTCGGTGCGTGAACAGACACTAGACTGGAGCGTGTTTTATATGTTTCTGCATGTGCAACGTGCCTGTCAGTTCCATCCTGCGTCCACATTGAAGCCTCTATCTTTTGGAGAAATTTTTCTTGTGTGTAAAAGGCACAAGCCCACATCATTACCACAATCACAGACTGAATTCTCTTCACAATATTGTATATATGATGTAATTTAACAATAAAAATCTGATCAAAATAAGCACTTTATGTTTTTATGTTGAATGGCTTGGCCATTTTGTCATTCCCATAACACACAGGACCAGTTTGAGCATGACAATCTCGTGCAACTTTCAGAATACATGTACTGCAGTCAGAGACTGCATGAAAGATCACTGAGCGCCATCTTCTTCCATATCTTGTGCATCTCTGATGCCTAATAGCAATAATTTCCAAAAAGGTGGCAAGTGTTTTAAAGTGGGCTTGCTATTTCCATCAGATTATAATTGACTGAGGGTTGCAGCTCATTACATGTTTGCCTTTGGCATGGAGAATAAATACTTGTGATACTTTTGCTGTTCCTTTGTCTAAACCAGTTGATCTAATTTGTGTAATAGCTCACTCGCATTACAAAATAAAGTACCGAGACATCTGAAGCCTTTTCAGTCTTTGTTATAATTTCTCACGTTTCATACAACACTTTGTAATGTGGCTTTCCGCATCTCGCACATCGTGTAGAACTTCGCATTTTCACCGAGAAAAAAGTTACTAGCACGCTTGGTAATTAATTCATAACGCCACCGAATGCGGTACATTTTGAAACACCACTTGCCCCCAGCCCTTTTTAACTAGCTCAAATGATACGAGCGACAGTATTCACAGCAGCGCAAGCACCATTACAGCGAACTCTTTTTTTTTTTTGCTATGTGTGAACAGCATGTCTTTGCATAAGTTTTTGTGTGTGTGTGTGTTTGTGATCATGCTGCTCGACCAATAGGCGCCAAAAACTGCGGGAACTAATACAGCGCACCCATCAGAAAGCTTCCCTGATGCTGTTGCGAGTGAAATATGGTCAACTGGTACAAGATGCAACTTACGAAAGCACCTGCACGAGTTCCTTGAGAAAACAGCTACTATTGAACTGCAAACACATCAAGGTAACATGTTACGCAGTACCAAAATCGGGTTTTTCATCTAGTTCTGCAACGGACAGTAGTAGCCGCACTTATTTTAAACACATTATTGATGAGAATTAATCGTGCTTTCCTGAAGGAATCAGTTAGCAGCGCTATTTTTAGGTAACGCAACAGGGTCAGCCAACACGTTTTTAATGGTCAATTCAATTTTTGTGGAAAAGCGTTCCGATTTTTTTGGCACCCCTAACAGCTTTCGTGTGGCACAAGACTGACGTATATCGTGTAACTTGTTTTATCAGAAGCGGAGTTAATTCTGCACATTAAATACGTCTGCAGCGTGCCCGAGGATTCTGCAGTCTGCCGCCTTTGTCATTATTCGAGAAACAGGGCAGTAGTTGGTTACTGGTAGCAAAACAAGCACAAACCTGTACTCCTGGTTTCGTGACTGGTTGGGGCTCTCTCCATGCTCCAAAATCAGCTTGTACAAATACTTGTTTATTTTCACACTCATGCTAAACATTACCTGGTTATCAGAAGCGTATTTCTGCACCATAAATCACGAAATGACTGCAAACATAAAAAAAAATTTTTTTACATTTACACAAGCTTTGGAGACAAAATCCGAGTCAAGATAAACCAACACACAAGCAACATGAGCGCCCTGAAACGGTGCGTTCGCAGTGCGTGGTTGCTTGTTTTACAGACCTCCGTGTTTAGCAATGTCTCTGCCATTGACAACTTGTGTTTTCTTGCTCTGCCACGACTAACGACGAAAAGGCTCTAGCATTGATAAAGACGTCCTGCGAAATAGCGGCTCAATCAGGTTACTGTAGTCAGGTCGTCTGCAGCTCAGTGGAGTATGTCTTCAGCCACTTTCACTGTCACTGCCCTGAGTATATTTTATGCATGCATTTTGGTTCTGCCTTAACATTTTTCTTCTAGCTGCTTTGATGCTGCCATGTTTTTTTTTTCTTTTTTGATGCTGCTTCGCCATTTTTGCATTGTGGTTATGTAACTCTCTTTTTCTTATTGACCAACGTTGTTAGTTCAACAAATTTTATTTTATGCATTCATTTTGTCAACTTCATGTGTTGCCCCTATTAAGCTTTTTCTAGTTGGGAAGAATTTAGTTCGCTTCTTACCTCTGTGCACCATTGCTGCTACAGAAACCATTTCATTTCGTTCGTTCTCTCTATGTCGTTATAATTTCCGTTTTCTAGTACAACGTCCTAATTTTTAAGGGCTATCCTGGATTCACGCTAGTCGATCTCGGCAAATATTTCTTGCCCTAATTTTACCTAAGTGGGCCAGTTTCTTAATGGTTATAACTAATAACTTTTATCTTAGTCGGCATGGCTTCAGAAAAGGTTACTCATGTTACACTGAGTTATTTAGGTTCATGACTAATATTCACTGTAATCTAGACACAAACGATAGAACCAATTTCCCCTTCTTTGATTTCGCTGTGCGTTCAATACTCAAACTAATTACCATTTGATTTCTGCATTGTCTGTCCTTTGTATTCCTTCATTACCACCATCTTGGCTACAAAAACTTTCATTCTTGGTGGTCAGCTACATCTCGTCTAATGTTTTCGACATCACCTGCAGTGTTGCCCAAGGCAGTGTGCTAAGTCGGTTACTCTTTCTAATATACATTAAAGGGGCCCTGCAACACTTTTGAAATGGATGTCACTGTTGGCTCATGATGCCTCACAAATCACATACCGAAATATTTTTTTGAATATGCCGATTACAAGCGGAGTTCAAGGAATTTGCTGAATACTTCAAGCGCTTTCTGTTTTCGTAAAAGCGAGTGCACTGAAGGCAACTTGGGTAGGGACACAAGGGGGCAAAAAGATGCACCCTTTTGTCAGCGCACGTCATGACCTTGAGCACTTTCCTTTTTTTTTCTTAGAATGCATGGCTACTTTCAGGGTGAGCACAAGCGCTGGCACATGGCAGCAGTTGCAGTGGCCACAGTATTTGCATAGCCTATGATGCTCAAATCAGTCAATAGCTGTGGACTCGGGTATGACACAGTAATCCAGGTATAAGGCATCACCTGTAGAGAGACGGGGGAGCAATTGCTGGCCGACTTTGAAAATTAATTGTGAATTTTAGACTGCATGCTGCACTCTAATGTTTGGCTCATGTGCTTTCGGGAGCTGCGACTACCAATCAGCAGCGTTTTCTGACAATGCTAAAAAAGAAAGTGTTGCAGGGCCCCTTTAAGGACTTACCCGCTGACCTTTCATCCTTGATTTAGTTACATGACAACACGTCTATCACCTATTGCAGTATTAATTTATGGGCTAGTTTTTCTTTCTCTTTTTTTGATGATCATTTCATTTCTCAAATGACCTTAACTTGATGTTCAAGTAGAGTGCAACTCGGCAGAACTCACTCATTGTACGATTAACAATACCATTATTTCAGCTGCCCCTTTATACAAATAAATATCTTTGTGTTTACCTTTCATCAGATTTATCCTATACTACGGCGTGTAGCAGCTATCTCAGCAAAAGCTCAATCTGCAGGTTACCTCCGCAGAAACTTGTGCAATGCATCTTCTAATGTATATGTATTATCATATCTTATCTTTACCCACATTTAGAGTAAGCTTCATCTAGATGGTCACCATAACGAGATTATCTAGTCCATATGTTGGAAGCCATTACAAATAGGGCAGGCAGATTCACCTACAATAAAACATGACACCATAGAGTTTCCTAAATATACACTAGAGAGAACTCTGGCGATAGTGTCTATGGCAACCACCATGCATGGCAAATCAGCAAACAAGGAATGGTGCGTAGTACACGGATTCGTCCAATCTTCATACATCTGGATTTGTGTGTATTCGTGTGGCTTGGAGCTGTTTTCTCACAAAACGAAAATCAGCAAATATTCAGTGATGGCACTTCACCACGTTATTCTTCTAGGCTTACCATTTCAAATCAGGTCATGAAGTTCAAAAAAGTTTCTTTTCTTTGAAACAAAACCGAAAACAGCAATAAATGAAGCCACAAGTGGGGTTCGCCACCCGCAAGTACGAAGAGTAGGCAAATCTGTGTACTACCCATCATTCCCAGGGTCGCTGAACGATCACTGTGCCAAAGTCCCCTCTAGTTAATTTTAGTAAACTATGCATGACATGGCCCAGCCACATCACTGCTCTTATGTGTCTCTTTCACTGGTAGAGTATTGTGATGAATTTTAGTACTGCTTTATCCTCCTGTGTACACGTCTTGGCACATTCACAGCACAATTAGTTTCATGTGCACTCATGGTTACACGCAGGCATTTAAGTTGTCATTACAACCTAGGCACTTGCATATTCGAATCAGTCTTTTGTATCACATTGCATCTAACTGTAATTATAAAATTTTTAGTAGACTTTCAGTGATAATCTGATTCGTTACATGTTGGTATTGTGTAACATTATTGCCCCTTGCCATTTGTAGTTTTTGTTTTACTGTTTTTTCCTTGTATTTTTTATCTGTCTTTCAGTTACTGATGTCCTCCTATCGGCGTGTAAGGTATTTTGAATGAATAAATCAACTGGCTCTTGGTCTTCTCACATTGAGGGCTACCCTCACCAGCCTATGATAATTACATTCTACCTTGCCCCTAACTTCTCTCATGTGCATTGCCTGGGTCCCAGGATTATATAAAATCTAACACTCTGTTTCTCTGTGAGGACTTTCCATATCCTCTTCCTGTTTATTTAATTTCAGAAAAAGGTGTTCATTATGTGGAGTTCATTTCATTCTTCTAACATGTGTATTATTTAAGGGTGTGTGAATATTCATGTTTAGAATTATAATTGAGTGCTTTGGTTCAACTTTCAAATACAGGAAAATATCTAAAGTGTCTAAACACAGCCTAATTGCGCAACTCTGTTAGGGTGGTGTCCAAAAAACTAATGCGAAAGTCATTACAGTAGGCTTTAAAACTCTCACTGATACCCTGGTTTTAAAGCCAGCACATATTTCCCTTGAGATTATGCCATTCCTGCATGTCGTGGCTCCAGCAAAAAAAGGCAGAGAATGTAATGGAAGACTGTTGTATTGCAAGCAAAAAAAAAGTCAGATCTAGTCAAGAAACTAAAAATTACTGCACTGAGCTTGTGAACAAAAGAAAGGTTTGAAATACTGGAAAGAGTTTTGAACTGCACTTTATACAGGTATTACAAAAATTGCTTTCTGATACGTTCTCATCTACTGAGGTGGCCAGCAACCGCAGGTTTTTTGGCTGCTGGAAACATCATGAGATCACGACGAGAGCCTGAAGACTTGTAATGAGGCATGACTTTTGTTTCTTCATGACAATGTGTTCGACAGCAGTTTCTCACCATGCTGTGTGCTCGAGGATATGAGCAAATTTGATTTTCTTAGTTATTTCTTTTAATTGTCAATAAAACCTTTAGTATTCTATTTGATATTTTTCGCCCCTATATGGCACTACTTGATCCAAGATAAAGTTCTAGTTTCAACCCTAAAGTTAATATTGTAGCTCATCATCTCACCTTTCTGTTTCCTATCTTCACACTGAAGTGTTTCATGACTATAGTGCACTGAGTATAGTTCTCTTGCATTGCATATTCAATATACTTGCCTATTACTGCTTCTTCACAGTAAAGGGCAAACAGAGGAGCGAACGCCTGCACCACTTTAAGTTTATATCTTATTTAGCTGGATGACTAGGATTGCTGGCCCTTCACAGACAATATGCAATTCTTGAATGTTTCCGGCAATGTTTTTGTGAACTAGAAGCCCTATGCCGCACTCTTTTATCGAAAAGCCCTCTGTAGCAGTGTGCCCATTAGTGCTGTATGTGCCTTTCCAGTTCTAATATCTCTAAGGTCAATTATATTCCACTCGAAGTGTTCCAAATCTTGAAATAACTCTGCTAATCTAACTGCACTTGAGAAGGTACTTGTGTTCAACATTGTGCAGGACAGATAACCACAGGTCAGTTAGAGCTACAGTATAGATACCAAGGGATGAATGCCATAGGCAAGGATGGCAGTGGATCGATAAAGTCACAAAATTTGAAAGTTCACTCACATAAAGTGAAACCAGATCCCACAGAATAGGGTTAGTTGCATATTATTGGCAGAAGCTTTTGACCTAGCGTGCACATAAAATAATAACTCAAAAATTATGAATGGTGATGATTTGCTGGTATCTAAAGCTAATATGGAGGGATACAACAGGATGTATGAATTGTGTTAAAAAAAATGCCAGGCCTGCGCAGAAGACGGAGCACAGTCACAGCAAAAACTAGAAGAGCGGCCTTTCAAAGCCTTTCAAAACACTCATTGGGTAACTACTGCAAGCAAAGATGCATGATACCCACTAGGGTACTAATAATAAAATTTCTTGGGTAGTAAGTCGACATTCACTATGCTATTTTTCGTCATTTTTCTGAGAAGCGTGTATCTGCTAAACACTTGCAAAGAATTTTGAGCCAATTGTTCATGCAGTGGCTGAGTATGATGAGGAATAATAGCTGAAGTGGGTCTGTGCCACAGTTAATAGGGGAACAAGAACAAACTTTTGTAATTGGTTGTAGTATTGGATGACCCCCTCGTTACACTATTCGCATTGTGCGGTGACTGGTTGTTCTTTTGCTGTTTTAAAACGCTTTGTAAGTCGTATTAACGGGATTGCTTTTCCGACATTAAGCCTTCCTAAGGCAAGTTTGCCAACAAGTCCTAAGCACCGGTGTGGCTCAGTGGTGGAATACTGGGCTGGCACCCAGCGGACCCAGGTTCGAGCCCTACTGTGTCATTGGTGGTAGGTTTAATTTCGAGCGATGTGGTTAAGGACACCGATGGCAGTGGCGGACAACTGCACGTGACCCGAGTTGTGATGACATAACAGCTTTCGCTGTAAAAAGTATTGAACTTTTCTGATAGCTCGCCAACTACCATAAGGAGCGGGCTGCAGCTACTAATTCCACATAGTGGCAAGTTTCAACCAGAACTGTCATTAGCCCTGTTTCACTCTGACCTTTGGTTTGCACGCTACAGCCGCTAAAGTGAGCACATGGACTAGATTTTCTTTGAATTAGTGCCGAAATGGCAAAGAGCTGGAAGAATGATGTGTGTGTGTGTGAAGTACAGCTAAAATTTGGGAAAACGTTCACATAAAGATTTAATTGCTTCATGAAGCATACGGGGAGCATTATAGAAGTTGTACTCAGTGCTATGAGTAGTTCAAGCATTCTGATAATCACATAATGTAGATCGATAACGACGTCAAGCCTGGACGACATTGTACATAAACAGATAATAACCACGTTAAGAGTTCGTGCAGTGATTTGAGGATATCTCTATTGACTGTTGGAGAAATTGCTGACGAAGTGGGTGTTAGAATAGGTTAATGTCATGAAATTTCACTTTACTTTCTTTATTCCAAACATAAACTACATTGACAGGTGCCATTTCCAAACAATACAGAAGGTCCTGGACAATACAAGAAGATACTTCCAGGCCATTAGTGCGTTCCAGGAAGCTCACCAAAAATGGAAGAAATGATTGCGACACTGTATTGCCAGTAGAGGGGAGTAGTTTGAGGGAAGCAATGCTTCAAATGTTGTACCACAAGCAGTGAAAGTGTGAAAAACATTATTTTTTAACACATTTCGTATATGTATGCAACTTGTGGGAGTCGTTTCAAGTTTCATGAGTGCTCGTACACATGTGGGGATAAACAAAATGGCAGCTACCTTGGGTCAGAAAAACGAGTTGAAATTTCCCAATTTTCTGACGCACTTGGTTCAGAAAAATGTGACTGTGGCAAGAAGTTACAAGGGTGTAGCAAAATATGTGGTACTTGAAATAATACATATGTTAATCTTGATAATTATGCTCCTTAGATGATTGGAACCAAGCCACCCAGGGGAATTGGCCAAGACTCGGGCAGATGATTTGATCTTGAGTACCTGGATTCATACTAGAAATTATGGCATCTGGTAGAATGAACAGTTATTCTTAATTATTAAATTGTCCACTTTTATTAGTCATCAAGAAACAGAAAAACGCATGCAATAAATCTGTGTTTTGCAACGTAAGAAATACGTTCTACGTAATGATTTTAAGGAGAAGCGAGGTACAATACACACTGAAGAGGCATTATATGCACTTTGTTGATGCTCTAGCTGATGACAAAATTATGGCTGAGCCATTTCTAATGGTTGGGCAGCTTTAATCACCCACTTGTTAAGTAACTTGCCATGTATGGCACCTTGTTGTCTTATTCCTCTAGCACACTATATAACCTGTGTTGATGTGGTTCCTTACCTTATACGACACCTGATTTGGATATTTTTGAAAAGTAGCTTCAAGCACAAGCCCTGTAGTAAAACACTTGACTGCCACGTGGATTGCCCAGATTAAAATCCCACACAATCTTAAACATTTCTTTCCTTATTGTGCATGCCAGTGGTAGACAGCTATGCAAAAACTATCAGCTGTTATCATACTCTCATAACTTTTCCTTTAAAATCATGAGCAATTTATAAAGCATGAAATTCAAGTGATCAACGTAGGGATGTTTCCACAGAAATGTGTATATTCCTGTCAAAGAGTGCCAGTATGGGATTCCCAAATGATAGCAGCACAATAGCATGCCAAGTTGCCGCATTATTTCATGGTTAATTTTTTAAAGGATGTAATATGAATCTTGTAAACACTTTTGATAGCTTTGTGCTTTGTTTTCTTCATTTGTTGTCAATAGTACCATTATTAATGCAATATTGGAAGTGCTAGTTGTATTCCCTCCTCACAAATTTGTAACTTGTTAGGTAGAAGCTTTTGAGGGTTTTGATTGTTTGTTATGAGTACTGTCAACTATCAAAAATATGCACAGTTGTGATTGTTGCTACCCTGTTATATAAATCCATGACTTGAAACAATGCACAAAGCAAGGTAGTGCTAAGAAGTCGGAGCTCATTAGCATAAAGTGCCCTCCTTCGTGGAGCATATTAGGCCGACCCAAACGAGAGGGATGATACTGCAGGTGACAAGAAAAGACATTGATGCCAGTACAAGATCTGATGCACTCTACATCTAAATGAAGTGCATACACATGCAGCGAGTGCTTTGATAAATCTTGTGCTACATTATTTCAAGTGTTCTGAAATGGGAATTGTGGTTCACTATGCATATACTATGATTTGTGAGGATGGTGATTTATGCTAGTTGGCATGGTAGCATGACAATTGATGGTAGTGCAAACAAAGGACATCAACAAAAGAAGCCACATTCAAGACATCAAAGTGCTATGCGTTGTCTTAAATATGCCTTCTATTACTGATGTCTTTTGTCTGCAATGATGAGAAAACACTAACAATGAACAGGCTAGTGTAGTGAAAGATATAGCAATGTATATAACAAGGCTGTTGTTTCCTTCTACTAACTGTTAAAGCCAACACTGTATCAATTGTAAGAGTACAATAAAGTGAGATTGTTGTTTGTTGACTGGAGCTCTTTCGAAAGTTAAAAAAATAATCAAGAACTGCACACGAGAAACAGAGGCGGTTAAACACGAAGAAAAAAAAATGCAGAAAGGAACTCGGGAAGGAAATATAAGATTTCACACATTGTGGCAATCTATTTCATGCAAAGTAGTCCATAATGATGATGCCTATGATACAATATTTGGCATTGAGCCAAGTGTCATTGCATGAATGAATGTGTTTTGATAAATTTAGCAGTTTCGTGCTCATCAAGGACTTACCAAAAACGTTAACTACACAGGAGTTCAGAGGGTAACTTATGGTCTGACACATCGGCACTAATCTTACAGCACAGCTGCCAGTTTCATCACAACAAAGTGCATGCTATGGTACGACAATGTGAAGATTGTTCATTAGCATATTCCTACGTGGTCGAGCAACACTTGAATGTAGCTTACCGAGTCATATGAAATGTTTATTATGACTTGCAAAAGTGGAGGCCACCCCGGAACCACAATTGGCATTAACCCAACATGACAGCTGTATTTTAAGTACACATATGTCAAGTTTACTACCTTTTAATCAGACTACAGTGCCGGCCCTACAGCCATAGTTAACATTACACTGATATGATGCCTGCATAGAACCTTTTTTCAAAAGCCGTCTCAAGACATGCCGTGGCTCTGTGGTAAAATACTTGACTGCTGTGCAGAATACCGGATTTTGATTCCTGCTAGTAGCCCAATTGTCATTCTTTGTATTATTTTGGTCAATGCTGCCAAAGCCAGATTTTATTTAAATTGCTCAAATTTAACTTGCCAATATTTATAAACTGTCATCACGTGCAACGCAAACCACAGTGTACCGGCTTATGCTGCCTGTGACTGGAAAAAAGGGTTTCATGACGTACATAACAGGACACTCATTGTATACATGTCATAACCAGACAGTCATGTTCGTCATATTGTCATTCCCCGCTGTGCCTTTTTCAGTTGTACCAAGTTAAGGAGGTGAGCTCGATAACAGCCAGATGCAGGCCTCTAGATAGATATAAATGCTCAAAGTGCCTTTGTTCTTTAAAGAAATGCTTTGCTTTTAAAAGGCTTTCTAACATAAAAAGAAAAGCTGCTCAAGCATGCCACTGACTTACCCAAGGTGAGCAAAAAGCAATCAAACATCTGAGAGACTGGAAGATGCATTGAGTGAGTTACTAAAAGCACAGGTTTTGTATATGAAGAAATATCTGTTTGTGGCACACTGTTTTGCTTATTGTCAATGATATTTACTGTTTGAAGTGAATAAATATGCACCATATGTAAAAAAATAGCCAGTTACAAATGAAAGTATTTATTTTAATTACATCTGCTATTTTCATTAGTGTTAGCTTTCAGCACCTTTCTGCTCTATTTCTCCCAAGCCGCTCATAAAATCTTCAACATTGTTAGGCATATCACTGGTACAAGATTATTGGTTCCATTGGGCACCCCGTGCTGGACCACCATTATCTAGGTCTTCCTACTCCAAAAGTGTGTGTGTGTGTGTGCCTTCTGTGTGTCTTCATTTTTAGTGCGCTATTACCATTCCACCTGGGTGTACTCCTAGTCAGCAAAATTAATGCATAAGTTATGAAGCATCAGAGGCAATAGAAAACAGCCACAATACGGTGTGGCACTTAAGGCAAACAAGCTGGCATATTGTTTCCTTTAAGCTGCCAAAACTGTTTTATATTAGGACGCTCATTGCTGAAAACCGCTTGCTAAAACCAATGTGTGTATTCCGCAACACCGCGCGATCTTTAAAAGTCTGAGTAAGAAGGAACATAGAAGGATGTGCTGCATATCGTGAAGCAAATGGCTCAGCTTTGTTGACATACTTTTGGAAGTTTTATTGAAAGTGATGTTATTTTGAATATTATAGGATAAATATTTTTGCTTAATCTTCTAATACAGATGCTGAATAATTGCCTTCATAGCTACAGATCGCTTAAAATTTAAAGCTTTCGTTGGAAGGAGTTTCAGTTCATGCAGTTTGCACTTTAATGCATGCATGCAGCAATACACTTTTAGTACAAAACTTCCTGGGGTACAAATTGTTTTTAAAAAAGAATACTTTGCGCACCTACCATCCTTAATTCACTGGACAGTCGTTCTGTCAGATAGACTCATGGCGAGGAGAATGTCGACCATCCTGTGAAGGATCCTTTGAACAGAGCTCTTCAAGCGGCTTGCCGCCTCTCTCGCGCTTGTTTTATTGGCTTCACACCAGCGCATACATAAGAAAAGTTCATTCCTAGAGAAGAAAAGAACGCTGGCCTGGATTATGACGCCGGGCGTTTACTTCAGAAAAAAAAAAGTTCACAGCAAGAGAGCACAAGCGCGTTACGCAAACGTAGCTTGAACTCACCAGATAAATGCGAGTTTCTGCAGATCGCGCGGGCACTCGCATGCGGTTGCTTGTAGTTGACGAGCACGTACGCGAAACCCAAGTGCTCACGACAAGGCAGAAGTTTGCGTGCAGAAGGCGCCCACAACACAGTATTTCTTTTTCATTTTCCTTTTTCCTACAATACTCCCACTTCGTGATGTGCGGTACCTCGTCGTTCCTCGATGGCGTCCAAACGCGCTTAGACATCTCGACGGACGGGCAGGGCAGATCATAAGCCCTAATGTTCGGTGGTACAGTACCTTAGTAGCATCACAGTCAAACTAATCTTGCAACTCTTTCCGAGCTGCTCCTACCAGAAACAAAGGTGCACGGAGCGTCGTGTTTTCCCATATTGGCTTCCTTGAAGTGGCGACAACGCGCAGGCGCCGAACATGCCGCACGTAAAAATGCGCAGTCGGCGCGCACCACAGAGGAAGTTCCTCCGTGGCGCGCACTGAGTTGTTTTTTCCTCCATGTTTGGCCGGCGTGTTTCGCGGGCGCAACAGGGCGACGGCGCAACCTGGAAACGAGAGTACGGCGCGGAGGCCGTTGCTAGGCGCACGTCGTGGCGGCGTTTCTGCGAGAGTGTGACCAATAGCGCGCCGCTGCGGTTGCCATGCGTTGAACCTACTGCAGATTACAAATGCGCGGTCGGGAACTGGCTACGCGCTCTACATCAGCCGCATTACTTGCGCTGCACCCAACACGCTGGTTGGGTGCATACTGACTCGGCCCCCAACCAAAACCGCGTACCAGAACGGAAGAGAGCGGGACAGGACAACAGAAAAGGCGGATTCAAGCCAGCTGATGAGTCCATGGTTTCCTAAAATATAACTAGAGGGGAGCTTTGCGCTGCCATTGTTCAGCGATCATCCGAACGATGGGCAGTACACAAATTTGCCTAGTCTTCGTGCTTGCGGGCTTCGAATGCACTCGTGGCTTTGTTCATTGTGTTTTGCTTTTGTTTTGAATAAAAGGACACACCGTTCTTAACTTTACGAGCCGATTTGAATTAATGAGCCTGAAAAGTTCAGGTGGTGAAGTTCGACTGCTGAACACTTGCCGATATTATTCGTTTCGTGACAAAGCGGAGTCAGGCCACACTGGGCCAAAGGGAGCCGGAAGAACGAAAACTTGACTAGACTAGGAACATTTTTGTGCTACCCATCATTCCCATCCTCGCCGAAGCGCCGTGCGTTGCAGCTCCCATAAACACTAGCGCCAGGGTTCTCTATAGTGTATTCGAAAAAAAACTCTATGGCTGAGTTTAAGTTGGCCTTTGAAATGGCGAGCGCGCTTGTCGTCTTGGAGGCCACGAGTCAAGCCGCAATGTCTTGGTACTCACCGCTAGGTGCCGCCTCCACCTGTTCCGACGTTTCGCTGAGCGCTCCCTGTGCCGCCGTGCGCAGGGCGTCTCTCCAGCCCAGTCTGCAGCGGCACTTCTCCATGTACCGAAGACACAAGCTCCACCCAGCGAGAACGTCGACGTACACGGTCTTGGCCTTGTCTAACGTCACCAGCAGCGAGAAGACCATTGCGGAGACCCAAACGCACGCTCCGATTGCGTTGTTTCGCCCGAAGTTGTGCAGGTTGTGGCCGTACTCCTCGTGGTAAAACTGCATGTTTGAACAGGGTCAGGCAGTAAATAAATAAACATGTAAATAAATAAATAAATAAGGGTGAACTTGTGCCTCAGTTCTCGTAGACCCGTATGATTCCCGAACATCCTCCCCCCCTCCCGCTAACTTGAAAAAGAATGAGATCCTTCAATCTTCTTACACTTCATGGTGATGATTTTAAATGAAGAATTTTATTTCCATAATGAGTCGAAATATTGGCCCTCGGACATCCCGTGCTGACGTGAGCATTAATATCGCATTAAGGTTACCAAGTCGTGGCATCAAGTAATGTCGTCGTACGACGATGTCATTATGACGCCAAAACTTGGCCAATATAGGAGGAAGTAGGCGTGATATACCGATAAACATGAAGTATAACATGCCGGGTTAATGGCGCTATATCACCCTCATAAATTAGCCCCTGCGTGTCGTCACCATGGCTTCGTGCATGTGAGAATGCTTTAACTTTTCAGATGTTTAGGGCGGGAATTTCTTGTGTCCTTCTCACCCTATATATACGCACCGCACCTGGCAACGCATGGCAACCTGTGTTTGGGTGTGCTCTGCGGTGTACAGACAGACAGCAAGGAAAACGAGGGATGAGCGCCGGATCGATGGGGATTGTTCATTAGAACTGCGAATATGTGGTTCAACTTAGTGTGCAGTTAGAGATGAGAAATTTTTGAACATGGTTTGTCGCTGGAGTCAATGTCTTGAAAAGTGATCTTGCAGCACCAGCAAGATAAGACTGCTCCAGACGCTGTCTCTGGCGAAAGTCCGCCGCACTGGAGCAGTGCTTAAGGTGCTCGTCTACTGACCTGAAGGTCCTATGGTAACATGCCGTGGTCAAGAATTCTCCACCTCTTCCCGCTTCCACCTTCTACTACATTTCGGCCCTTATTTTGCTGGTCAGAAAATATCCACAGCCGCGCATGCTCAGTACATGTTTTGCGAGCTCTCAATACATCATCACCATACACCTGCAGCATGGCTGCTTCGTCAGACATGGCAAAATTCTGGTACAAGCAGGACACCCTTCGGAACGTGCCCTCCAGGTCGCCGCTGTTGTCGGCCCCCTGGCACCAAGACGGCAACACGCACTGTCCCGGTGCGTACAGATCGACAAGGGTGCGCTGCTGGCAGACCAGGTACTTGCTGTACTTGTCGTAGGCGTACAGCATCACCACGAAGACGATGCGGACCAGCATTCTCTGCGTGAGATTACAAAACAGCAGGCGAATTGTTTAACAGCAGGATTTACACGTGTAAAGCCGATTACGACCTAAGAATAGGCGTAAAGAAAAGAGGCATGACTGGGTGAGTTTGTAATTTTCAAGCACTTAACACAAAAGGCATGGAAATAATTGGCAAAGACGGCGCTAAACTTGCAACTGGGATTCGTTGAAAAATGGCATGTTACTTTCCTAAGAAAATGGCGAATGTGCATTCTCATAATCAAAAACAATGCATTCGTAATTCCCAGAGGCACTGCATCGTGAGAGCTCACTAACAAGCCCGTTTCATTTGTCCTCCGGGCGTACGTAGAGATGGCAAACAACCAATGTGAATGCGA
The DNA here is from genome assembly GCF_043290135.1 of Rhipicephalus microplus. Taxonomy (NCBI): domain Eukaryota; kingdom Metazoa; phylum Arthropoda; class Arachnida; order Ixodida; family Ixodidae; genus Rhipicephalus; species Rhipicephalus microplus. Next base: position 67,769,656 of record NC_134704.1, read on the forward strand.
GGCTTTTGGAGCACAGTAATTATTCATAAAAAGAGATAAACTAATCTTACCGAGAATTGTTTGAGTACTAGTGTGTACCGTGTTTTTCTGGCACTGAAATCTTGCTTGTTGACCATGATAGCTGGACAACAAAAGGTGGCTTGGGCATTTCGTATATAAAGAAATACAAACGAAGACTGTGTTATCCAACGTTTCCTAGCGTTATCATTCAAGGAAATGTGTTTAGAAAAAGTTGTTAACCATTTAGAGTACTTAGTATTCTTCTGTGGGCTTCACACTTGATGGCGCCATGCCGGTAAAACTTACGCGGTGAGAGTGTTCACAGCATGAAAGGGATTGAAAATCATTAAGAAAGGGATCGAACGATAAGGGGTGACCTGTGACCATGCACGAGGTGGTGTTTTTTTTTGGAGGGGGGGGGAACGATGAGTGTATTGGTTTTGACAATGTTCGTGTCGCTAGCTTGCGATCGAACACTGGACCTTTCTTGCAAATTTGAGCCAAGATTTCTACTTCATTGCTGGGTCAAATGTAACATTTTTACAAAAGACGACGAAGTTTTAATTTATAATATACCTTCAGTCTACACATCTTCAGCATAACTGTCAGCCTTACCTGGATTCAATCAGGCCTACTCACCTGTATTTCAAAGAAGTATTGTTCTTGCCCAATTTCAGTGCTTATCGATCACATGCGTGAATTATGTTGGTGGTTGCGACTTCGCCATTCTCCCAGGAAGGTTCCAAGAACTTTTTCAGGAAGGTTCTTGATAATTGTATATTATACAGTCATCTCTTTCAAGGAAATTGTTCTCACGCGTTTGCAACCACTCATAACTGGTATTTCAAGGTAATATATCAAAAGGTGTCAAGAATATCATCGATTAAGTGAGGTATTGGTGTTTAAGAGCATTAACATGTTCTAAAAAACTAATTGTAGGTAAGGGACTCATGAGTCGAGTTACTCGTACTTGCTCAGACCCGGATGGAGCCGGTACTCTGAATCTGAACGAGTCCTGGTGACTAACGTGTTGATGAGCTTGAGTCCGATTAAATATCGTTAAATAATCACTCAGTGGAAGCCGGAGTGAGCTCTGAGCACACAATATATCTCATGAGTCACTCTGAATGAGAACCTATGTATATAAATGCGAAAAAGTAATTATGGTTTGAGCGGTGAATAATGAAACCACCAAAGTTCTGGGTATGGGTAGCTCGTCTGTAACGAAGAAACAATGCTAGCATAGGCAACATCCAAGGGCCTGCGGGCTTAGTTTCTCTTTAAGGTCTGTCAGCTAAGGATGTTACCCGCAGCAGCCCAAAACGGTGCCTACATAAGCCTCTGGAGGTCCCTAGTATCCTTAAATATAATAATAATGTTCCCAAACGCAAGGTATGAAAGCACATCCCTAAAAGGTAGTGCAGAAAAATCGAGAGCTGCAAATAAAAGACGCTTTGATAGATTCCAGCTTGTATAAGTAGCAGGGCTGCATGTTTCATGTTTACTGGTCAATGATCAATACGAAATGCTTTAGGAGCCATTTTATAATTTGTTGAAGATGCGAAGCAGCTCTTTGACTAGCCTCCGTAACTCTGTCCGTCCGTCTCTCCGTGCCAACGTGCCGCAGGTGTTGGGGCGGTGCAGAGTTGGTCACGCCTTCTCTCGCAGTGCGCGGTGACGTCACTCTTTTTTTTGCCTGCCACGCGCTCACCGCAGCACACGCGTTAGTGCCGTTCAACCCGTGACGCCATCCGTGCTCAACGCTGCTACTTCGCAACCCATCAGGGTTCCCTTTGGGAATATGTTGATTGTTTTTATGTTGGGGGCGCTCAGGAATGTAGCTAAGTCGCTTTAAGTGGGCGCTTGCTCAATATAGACAGCCACAACGAAAAGAAACACGAAGAGAAAGCCACCTACATCCTCTGCCGTTTCACAGTTCTTTCCAAGAGGCTGTAGACTCTATGGTAGCGAAAAGGCAGCGAAATAACCTCTAGTACAATCAACTTGACTGACTCTAAATAATTTCTTCGCAGTGGTTGACTCGTTAGACACTCCTTTAGAAGATTACTTGGAGAAGCGTTTCAGAAACTCTTTAAAGGGCCCCTAAACCACACTAAATTCAAAGGAGTGACAGTAGGTCCTTTCTCCCCTCTGCTGACTTTCCTGCAAGCGCTATCTCCTCCTCACCACCCATTTCTTGATGAAACGCGTGGCAAGTCAGCACTGATCAATGAGATGGCCAAGATTTTGCGCTTTCGCCACAGCACGCTGTTATCTCCGCCTGCGCAGTCATCACGAACGCGGAAAAGGAAGTGAAATCGGGGTATCGCGCAAGATAGTCGTCCGAGACGAAGCAGGAAGGGCGCGCGACAGCATTAAGTCAAATCAGGGCAGGTGATAGGCTAATTCGCTACAGATCTCTCTCGTGCACAGACAAATCGAGAGCTTCCTTCGTCCTGAGGTCACGTGAACAGACTGATGGCGTCACGAACTGTGCCACAAAGACGGACAGACCCTCGAAGTTTCCTGGCTGTCCGCCCACTCGAACGTATAAACAAGGCTGCCCCTGCCAGAGCAAACGGAAAACCATGCCCGCGCGAGCTCGGAAAATTCGCACCGACAAACGAAAGCGCCGCGGACTGGAAATGAACCGCCACTTAAAGCGAAAGAACGCCGCTGCAGATATCTTTTGTACACCGACCAATCGAGAGCTTCCTTCGTCCTGAAGTAACGTTAACAGACTGATGGCGTCACGAATCGGGCCGCAAAGACGGACAGCGCCAGGAAAGAATAACGCTTTCTTTCTTTGTATTTTATTCGGCTTGTACTTCTTTTCGATATGTAGGCCCACCACTAGAAAAGCATGCCACGGTCACGACCATTTGCTTGTGCTGATTTTCGCTAGAACAAATGATCACAAGTACGTTTTCTTTTTTTTTCCAGAACAGTGAGCGATTGGACTTTCCTTTCTATTGATGTTTTCGAGTCGAACGATTTGGTGGTTGCCTTAGGAAATCATTGTTTCGTGTGAATTTTAGTTATGTCGAAATGTGATTCCTGCTTCTTTTTACGCACTACGTTCTTTCTGTGTGGCATTGTTTTCGCATGTTTATATTTTCATTTGTTTGTTTGTTTTCTCCCTTTTTGTAATGCCCCTCCTGCTCAGGCCAAAGCATTGGCCAGCACTCTTTCTACACAAATAAATAAGTAAATAAGTAAATAAAAAATTCAGAGGAGGTCTAGAGGCCCTTTTAACGACAGAAATCGCATCAAAATACCTGGCTTACGTATGATTCTAAACCATGGTTTGTACCTGTAGACATTCCACCGGACTTGCGTCACGAAAATGCGGTGGCGCTGTCTTGGTAGGCAAAAGATGCTCTGCCTACAGCAGTTTCTGCTGGGTTTTCAATGGCGCATGCGGTGTTCTCAGTCAAGCAACGAGGAAAAAAAAAACGGTATGCCGACGAGCTACGTTGCGGTTGGTAGTGAGTCGTGTCTCACAACTTAGTTTTGTTTCTTGGCGCACATTGCAGCCATCATGGCTTTCCCAACGCTTATGGCGTCTCACAACGTCTATTTGTTGGCGCGCATCGCAAACCTCAGCGCTTATGGCGGAAGTTACGTGCGGACGTCGCTATAATTTTACCCGTATTGTCGACATTGGCCTACCAGTGTTTACAAAGATGGAATGGGTCTATACGCGGTGCACTTATATCACGGTGCAACGTCCACAACACACCTTGAAGGAGGTCAGCACGAGTGGAATGGTGCCGCCTCCGCAGACGATGATGGCCGCGTTTATGAGCAGCCTGACGAGGAAGGCGATCGTGGTGGCGACGCTGTCCTCGGCTTGGCGCATCTCCGCGATGAACAGCGACGCGACGCCCACCGGCACGCCGAAGGCGACCGTCTTAACCGCGAGGAACACCGGCACTTCGAGGCCGACCAGCAGCCGCAGTAGTGAGGGAAACATCTGCAGCGCCATCCGGTGAAGCATCAGCAGGACTGGGTGCATCTGCGCAAGGTGGCGTGCGGTTGATTGATTTGTGGGGTTTAACGTCCCAAACCACCATATGATTATGAGAGACGCCGTAGTGGAGGACTCCGGAAATTTTGACCACCTGGGGTTCTTTAACGTACACCCAAATCTGAGCACACGGGCCTACGACATTTGCGCCTCCATCGGAAATGCAGCCGCCGCAGCCGGGATTTGAACCCGCAACCTGCGGGTCAGCAGCCGAGTACCTTAGCCACTAGACCACCGCGGCGGGGCCACAGATACTTTCTATGGCACTGAACTCAACCGCAAGAGTTAACAGAAAACGCGAGTGCACGCGTGCCGGACTATAGAGTTACTATTACGACGATAGTTATACAGCGAGAACTAGCCGAAGCTGCCACACTTCTAAGTTACATTACTATTACGAGTTTGTAAACAGTTGCAGATGCCGTCGACATACTCAGCCGCTTTTAACGACGTCGCGGCGCGTTGACTCCGCCCAGCATAAAGCTCGCTACCACCTTCTATTGGTTCTGTTTATTAGCTATCCGACACAGCGCAGATGTGCTCTCCGACACAGCACAGCTTTTCATTCTGAAAACTTCAATGTCGTATGTTTCACTGTCTGTCATAAGTTCACTATTAGCGGTGAGAATGAAAGTTGAAGTTTCATTTTTAAACTTCGCGCCCTAATGTTCGAGCGTGACGTAAGAAATTTAACAATGTATTTCTGGAATGTTTCGCGACGTCGGCTCGATTAAATTTTCTGAGACTTAGCATGCTAAGACTATGGCACCTACAGATTACAATGTACTTTAGTTTTATCGATTAGAAGCTACGTAGGACCCAGTATACGGCTTGTAAAATTGATTACGTCACATGTTCGGCACGGGAGTCTCACAATGGCGTCTCCGGCCGCAGTTTCTTTTAGCGCGTTTTCTCGCTTACCAAGTGTCGTGCCGCGGTAAGAGTGGCGTTTTTGGGATCGCGAAATTGTTCTTTACTAATACATGAAAAAGCGTTTTGATCTTTAGTGTCCTTGTCTAAACCTAAACTGGAAAGTGCCTGTATTGTTTGTAATAAACCCTAATAAGATAGCGGCGTGCGCAGACTCCCTCTTCAGTGGGGGAGTGGGGCAATTTTCAATGCGCGGGGCTGGCTGTGTGCCCCTCTCTCGCCCTCCCTGTCCCCCCGTACTACAACCAAACGTAGTTGTGTAATCGAATAGGCATCAAAGTCTTCGTTAATAAAAATGATTTGTTTCGTAGGGTTTGGATAACTTTTCTTAGAATTTTAATTTAGAATTTGGACGTTTTCTTTAGTTCTTTCACATTTGTGTTCAGTACGCCTTTCTTTGTCAAGAATGCTGCGAGCCTCAGAAACTTGCGGGTCAAGCTCGTTACTTTTTGTGCTCTCCCTGCTTTTGCAGAGGCGTACAATGAACTCCACGCTTGAACCTGAGCAACGCAGCTGCTACGAGGCGTTTCGCGGTGTGAGCTGGACGAACACAATGAAAAAGGTGCGCGTCAAGGCTGATTTTGAATGGAAAGGTGCTGGGATTGTAAACAAAAGAAAAGCCTAAAGGGTGTGTTGGTACGTTGTACGAAGCAAAACTGCAGGTGCGCTGGGACCACGGACAACAATATGTCTGTTAAAGCGAATCAAATTTCCGAAGAGGTCGTTAAACATTAAAAGCTCCTGGAACCTGGAATCCCCGAGGTATAACAGCATTCTATGGCCACAATTGCACTTTGAAAAACTTTGTTTTTGCGATTGACAAGCGTCCCGTGCGGCATGATTGGTCCATTTTAACCCCTTCCTTCATTAAAAAAAATGCGGCCGCCCCAACCCCTCGACATGAAATAATCCCCAGACTTTGGCTTGGTATAGGGGTGGGGGGGGGGGAGACACTGTGACAAACTTTCACCCCCTTCTCCACTCTCTCGGGGTAGCTTACCCACGAATATGCCTTCAAATACGGGTTACTGCTAACCCCCCCCCCCCCCCCCAAAAAAAAACGCATTTTTATTGAACGACACGAGAAATTTTCATCAACAAGTTCTCGTGAAGGAGCTCCAGAGAAAGGAAGTGGGAGGATGCCGGGACAGTTCTATAGCCTGAAAATAAATTCTGGGGCATCAGAAGCAGAAAGGCCTACATCATTACAATGCGCGCCGTAGTGGGACATTATTTATGACCATTGGTCAGCAAAATGAACAGAGCTTACACAGACTTACCCCAGAAATATACCGCTTTGAACGCACCCAGAATAAGGCTCATAAAATTGTTAACTCAGCCTAATTGACTCGTGCTTAGACTCACGGCTCAATATGAGCGAGCGAACTCGTGGGTGAGTTGTGCGATTATCATTTGGAGTGGTTGTGTTATGAGAGTTAAGAAATTATTATAAATGAAAAGACATGTCGATGGCAGGAACCAAGCCCCCGACCTTCCAATAACGGGCCCAACGCTCACCCCAATCGATCTACGGTAGCTGCCGTCATCCGGCCACTTTATCAAGTACACGTCTGTGCGTTTAAGCCTCGCAGTGTAAGTCAGCACCATTCGTAGACGTGACTGCGAGTTCGGAAGTCTCGTTTTTTGGGTGCTAGCGACAGGCACCGTGGGATCCTTTTACGAGCTGGCACTAGATCAATGGTCCCTCGCTTACTACCCGAAGGTATCAGGTCCTTTAGAACGAGACGCTCGCTATGAATGAACGAAGGAGTTTGGAATTTATACAGGGCTTGAACTAGCGAGCGTGATAATAAAGGGACGATGAAAAAAAAAGGGGGGGGTGCACCGGAACAGTGTCCGCCTCTTCATACACATTAAAGTCTTCATATGACAGAATTACTACAATGTACTTAAAAACAATGCAGTTAACATCTCGTATACCTTATCCGGATTCATTATCTAGTAGTCTTTTTTAATACAGCTATACGTGGAATGAAATAGGAAATTAGGACTCTTTGGCGCAGAAGCGACGCGGTGAGGACTAGCCACAAATTTTCGCAGGAAATGGTGCTCCGCGCACACCATGCTTTCAGCTCAGCACAGTGTGTGCCTCCTACCAGGCTGCAGAAATCGAGCGCCTTTTTCTAACCACTGCTACCACCACCTCAAAGACGCGAAACCCCAAAAGCGGCGAACACTCACCGCCAATGATAGGACGCAGGTAACTATGATGGGCGTGATGCCGTTGTCGAGGCACTGGTAGGCAGTCATCTGGCAGGGCCTCACGTTGCCGGCCGATGGTGGGTGGTCCATGCAGCAGACACTCGCGTGAAGGCTCCGCTGTTTTCGTGGCTTCTTCGCTGTCCCATTCGGCTTCGTCCGGTGGCAGCGCTTCGTCCTCGCCGTCCATGATGGTGCGCAGGACGTCCCATTCCTCGTGGCCCTTGATCTCCCGCAGGACGGCTTCCACGGCTTGCTCACTCGCCCAGTCGGTCATTATCTGGCTGTCGTCGTCTGTTTCCTATGAGAGAGAGAAAGAGAGAGGGAGAGGGGAGAGTAGGCAGGCCCACCAATCGCAAGCACATTCTTCTCCAGTGGACAGTGGCGCATTTAGGAATGGGCTCCCCGAACTTCAGTTCCACAACTTCTCCAGAATAGCTTTTCTTGGAAGTCTGGAACATGTTGCCAAGTTCAGTTTAACGCCCCCCCCCCCATCAAGTTTTCTGGCACATCACTTGCGAACAAAAGCGATTGTGTCTTACAGCTTGTAGCTTACAAAGTACCAGGCCCACAGCTTCAACTTCAAAGTGGTGAGGTTCAACTCCTTTCTGAACTGTTGTACGGTAACATAGAAACTGAGTCACGACCTTGGCATCTAATTTTCGGAGGTCACGCATATTAACCACGTCTCAGAGCGGTTAAGCGCCCTCGGAGCTTCCGTTGACGAGGTCTGGCAATGGAGCTTACAAGAACAGGAGCTTAAGCTAGTTTTTCTGGGTTCATGTAGGCGTACTTGACAGCGCGAGAACGTAGAAAAAAATGAGACTGACTAGATAAGAGTGCAGTGTGTGTGTGTGTGCGTGTGCGTGTGCGTGTGCGTGCGTGCGTGTGTGCGTGTGCGCGTGTGCGCGTGTGCGCGCGCGTGTGTGTGTGTGTGTGTGTGTGTGTGCGTGTGCGTGTGTGTGTGTGTGTGTGTGTGTGTGTGTTAGAAAGAACATCTGGAAGCTCAGTTTTTCGCGACTCTTGATCGCCTTTGAAAGCTTTTGAAATCCTAAGACTTCAGGAACACTTTTTTCGCGATTCTTAAGATTAACTAGCAATGGAGTTTGTTCAGATGCGACAGTGGTAAGCAGGAGCATTAAAATCGGGCCCGGGGTTGCATTTTCTGTAGGTGTTTGTGGGGTACTTGAGGGGGAGTGGGGAATCACTCGTACTTACAATCCCCATGGTAGACCATGGCAACACGCAGAAAGCCTTCGTTCAAAAAGACACTCTAGCACGTCGATGCGTTCTATGAACGTCACATTTTCTTGGTATCCCTGTGCGCATGCCGGCGATACTATGGCTGCAAGCAAAAGCTTTGTCCCACAGGCCACTGATTGCTGAACAGAGCTAGGATAAGCCAGAAATAGAAAAATGGAGGTAAAAGGCTATATGTTTCAAAACCTAAGCAGCTTTTTCTTTTAGGAGGAGATATGTTCGTTGATCAGTGAGCACGTTGGTATTCGCGGAAAAAAAATTTTGGGGGGCGCTAGGTCTGTTTAGCGAACCCCCTCTGGACCCTCTAGACCAACTATAGCTACTCCGTATCAAACATCAGGTCACGGCCGGGCTAGACTGCACTTGTGCGCTATGCAGAAGTTCGGTCAGCAAGAATGCATAACTCTGCGCGTCTCGCGCAGGAACATTGGCGTTGTAAACGTGCCCCTTTCCCCCCCCCCCGCCCCCCGATGGGCTCTAGCTGCGCGTTGACGGAATCAGTTGCGGAGGCCACAATACGTAAACACAGAGACGCTCAACGGCACCGAACAACTTAGTGACAACAATGTAAACATAGGTGGGTGCATGGGGAGCAGGAGTGGAGTGGGGGGAGGGTATGTGAAGTTTGTTCCACACATTGACATAATAGAGAGGGAGTGCATGTCTCAGGAGGAAAGGGGGCGCTGCGATGAACATTCACCCCTTTTGAAGGGGAGCCCTCCGCACGCTTATACGTAATAATAAAGGGGATTCTTTATTTCTCAGGCACAAAGGATCTTAATTTATTACTCGGTCTAAAAAAACACATTACGCGTATAGTGAAATCAGTCGAATCACTCAACTATTTGTTGGTGGGAGTGCATGTACTGCAAGAAGTCTCGCTAGCTTCCATCGCGTTGTAGTTGCTCTTATATAAGGTCTCTTCATATCTTCCTCACCTAGCGCCTACGTCACTACACTTCGTCGGGGTCTAGAACACTGTATTTAAAAGTGGTTCTAAGAGAGAAAGGAAGAGAAAAGTGAGCCCCGTAACTGTGCATCACGGTGCGACACCTCAACAGTAGCTCACAAGGGATGGGGGTGAGGAGGGATTAAAAGAATAGGATTGAAGATATATATAGAGAGAAAGATGCGCTAAGCCAGCGAGCGAGGACATATCGAGGGTATAGGAGAAATAGGAAAGATGGAAACACGGTCACAGGAGTCGAACGACGGGGCACCACTTGCGAGAGCTCTTGTCGGCGTCAGGAGATGGCGTAGGGCAAGTCCAGTAGGTCAGAGCTACGCTGTCGTCGGAGGTCGGCGTCAGGAGATGACGTAGGGCCAGCCCAGTTGGCCAGAGCTACACTGACGTCGGAGACCGCGAGGGCACAACCGGTCGGCTCGGTATCCAGCGAGCGAGTCCACTATATTTGCCTTACACCGCTAAATATTTCGCAGTAATAGGTTTCTGCGGCAGCGCAACAAGAAATCCTGATAATGTACTGTTGGCAAATCTCTTTCAGAACGGCCGCCACGGTGTCTTGCCACGAGGACTGCGCATTTTGGTCTGCTAGCGGAAGCTTGTTGCGCCGCCAATACCAAACCGGAAGTTGTCTCGGTGCCGTGTGACAGGTTGCCTGACGCGGGGAGTTTTGCAGCTTACCTAGATCTAGAAACGTTGGTCGGGGTCGCCTGGTCAGCGCTTACGGAAAATGAGAGAAAGCATGAACTATGGAACAATTATTTACGCACGTTACCTGGGAAGCATCATCTGATGCGGCTGCGGTGGCGTCATAAGTGGTAGTGCGTGGCTCCATGTTGACAGTGGATGGTTCTGGTTGCCACTGTTGCCGCTTCGTCTCTTCCACGACCTGGCCGTCCATGCCTGGTCCTTTATTTCGGACGTACGAGTGACAGGGCTGAGTACGTACGTGACCTTAAAGGTCATCCCAGAAGTCCTCCTCAATAAGGCGTACACGGTACGCCTTGGGCCCTGGCGCGGAACGCGGCGCGCTAGCGTGTCGCGGTCCCCCGGGTACATTACCGCAGCTTGATGGCAATTATTGTTATGATGATGATGATGATAATGCCCCTTTTATTATTGACAGCTGCCCACTAAGGAGGATTGACGAAGAGTCGGGCGGGTGATGATGTTGCATCCATATCCCGCTAAACTAGATGTTAGGGCGTCACTTTGAAAAAAAAAGAGTTGTATGTTTATTGAAACTCGGTGTTACACTTCTAAATAAACCACATCACCACAGAAAAAAAAATCACGCAGCTTGTACTGGTACGAACAGTAGAACTGGGCGGCCTTTCTTATTTCTCTTTATTTTCTCTCCTTCTTCCTGAATCTCTTTATTTAACTTTCTTATTCTATCTCTTTTTGTTTGCTGCTTTCTATTTATTTATTCATACACACGTGCAGTGTGAAACTGGAGGGATAAGCCCGGGTCGAAGCTATTTCAAAACCACAAACGAGGCCGAGCCCGCGACTTCGGAGCGAAACCACGTGGTCGAAGACTCGCCTACGTACTCAGCTGCAGTAAAAAAAAAGAAAAAAAACTTTTTCTGACGCCACGGCTCTCCCAGTTGCGTGTACCGCAGCCGGAAATGGCGTTGCGTGGTTTGTTATATTGGTTTGAACATCACCAACACAACAGAGCACTTTCTGCTTGCTCCCAAAGACCGACCACAGAAAGAGCAAACCCGAGGCATCTGCTACAGAAGTGCCTGTACTGACTATGACGCCAGCTGAATCAGCGTGACTGGGAACCTGTAAGGAAGACGGGAAGACGTCCACACACACACACGCGGCGCCATGTGCCCCTCATCCTTCCTCCATCCTGTGGGCTGCTTTATATTTTCACCATGAAACCTCACCAACTCACTCGATTTCATTGTCGTCTCCCGATTATGAGGTACCTCGTATAGTGAAGAGCGCAAAACTACACCATCGCACAAGACACGGGCCGCAGGCATTTTCGTCTCCATCGCAACATGCGACCCCAGAGCCTTGGGATTGAACCTGCAATTATCGGGACATTAAGAACCCCATGTTAAGCCCAGGACAATATTATTTTATTCATCGACAAATTGTTGGTTGTTCTGCCGAAGTTCACGACTTCCTTCTATCAAAAGATTTGCATCGCGTTATAATAAATACTGGCAAAACAGGCAGCGTGTGCATTCAAAGATTTACACGTAGATTGTTGCCAGTGATATGGGGTAGTTGGACGTTTGGGCTAGAAGACTCGTCTATTTTCTTAAAAGTGTCATTGGATGCACAAGGAAGGGTGGTTATAGATGTGAACAGTGCGTACTGGCTGGATTATGGACACGTAATTGCTTACAGCGCCGAGGGCCAGGTTAGGGTATCAGTTCTCATCAGGGTATCAGTAGCATCACCCCCAAGTTATCTCTTATACTATCCCTAACTGCACTTCATCTCTTTATTTATTTTTTAGCAATTTTATCTCCGTCCCCGCTGACCACAAGCCAGCTTATTCGAATATGCATTTACAGATAGGTTCAGGAGGGAACGTTCCCTAGCTTCCAATGATAGCAGTGAACATTTCTGCATTCAAGAAAAAAAAACCATTGCGACCAGGATAATTCAAAAGGCATGCCGTTTCGAGAACTGGGGAACTTTTCGCGAGAGGAATAGAAAAAAAAATGCCAAGATTGTCCGTCGTGCCCCACCTTAGGAAAACGAACAGCGGAATGGACCAGCCGTGTGAGTTCAGCAGCCAGGGTTTCAGCAGACTGTTTTTGCGGTGGTGTCTAAGCGCAAAGCAGTCGCATCGTCTCTACGAAGCTGGCTTCACGTGTTGTCCTCCTCGATCCCGAATACACAAGGCAACGCTTCTATTCTTCGAGCACGCATCGTCCATCGCCACTGCGGTGTAGGATCTCTTACCAGCGAGGAGTCCTGAGTACACTGCATACGTTTCACTGATTTGATGTACTGAAATTGAGCACCCTCGAAAATTTCGAGAAGTTATTTGACATGTTCAGCGCTGGCAAACAAAAGAGGCGACACCACAACACGCTATCTCACACCATTTCATTTCAAGAAAACAGCATTCTATTCATTCACGCACAGTGGCACCACCAGTACACACACTATTGCCAACCAAATACGCTCTCTCTATTTACGAGGCCAACTGATAGTTCACTTAACGTGTCACTCTTGCGAGAGTTAGCTTGGGCTTCGATAATTTTTCACACGTCTTTTTCTTTGTGCTTCGCCAGAGCCGTGCAAGAACCATGCATTGGTATGCAATCGCAATCCAAACAATGTACACAGAAATGACCGTAATTATTCTAGGTAATGACGTTTAACCAGTGTTTGCGTAGACGGTCGTTAAAGAGTCTGACCTGTATAACTATTTCAACCGAATAGCGGGAGCTCGTAAACCACTGTTTGTACACACTGAGCAAGGGCCGAATATGTTGTCCAGTTCCGTTTACCGACAACCCCCCCCCCCCCTCCCAAAAAAAAAGTCACAGATTTTCCGCAGAGGTCAAGCGATGAACGCGATATCAACAAATTGAAAGGTCACGCACAGAATGGAAAGTAGATCAAAACGTGTGCCTTGTTTCTCACGCACAAATGACGCCCGAAACGTACTCACAGGTGCGAATACACGCGAATAAGCGTCTCATTTGTTACTTCGCTGCGTCTGAAAAGGGGGCCCTTTCCGCAAACTGAGGCTGTGCAACGATTGCGGTGACCATTGTGCACCCGGTAACTACAGCAGAATATTTGCGGGTAAAGCGCGAGGGCAGCCAAGACGTACGATCCTCCTCTCCTCATTACCGCGAGATAATGGTGCGCGAGGGAGCGTTGCTCCCCTTGTCTAAGCCGAGCAAAATACGCGAAGGAGATTGAAGCGGGCGCCGCCGCGCGATGTGGCGACGCGCGTTCACTGCGCCATCTTCCTGATAATGCTAAAAACACGATAGTCCTCCCCCTCCCTCCCCCCTAGATGCCCTCTAACAGCGGTAAGTGGTAGATACGAATAGCTTGCCGTTTGAACGTTGAAGGATGTGCCTCTCGGTGGCTCAGTGGTTAACGCCTCGCACTCAGAACGCAGAGGTCCCATGGTCGATTCCGCTCGCCGGAGTTCTCTCTTTCCGGAACTTTTTTTTCTTTCTTGCGTTTTCATATATACCGATACGTATACATATATGGTGCATGAAATCGACGCTGACGCCGAAATCCAGACGAGAGTGGCCCTATAATTGCTTTCGCAATAAAATGACAATAAACGTGATCTTTAATGCAGTAACAATGGGCCTGCAACTCCTAATATGCGTACGTAATACTTACATTCGCCAGGAAAAAGTACGTGTGGTTCGAGCAGGATCATTTCCCGCAGGTGAAGAGCAGGTTCAATGGTTCTAGAGGCAGAGCCTATATGTTCTCTACGTAAAGGTTGTACCCGACTTGCGAAGCTGTGAATATAGATATTTACAGGCTCGCTAGGCAGTTAATCTTGCCAGCTCATCTGACTAGTTATGCACTGATTTGTATCGTCACATGGTTTCTACCCCAAGCGTAATTATATCGTGGTTTTCAGACGTTAAATTTCGGATAATAATACCGAAGTGCCGGTCCCATGCGCGTTCGTTCTGGTATAATTCATGTTTGCCAAAATTCATAGCTTCGCCCTTTCGGCTAAACCGACCATTATATAAATAACCTCCCCAAAAACAGCGTTTATTTTCATCAGCACATCAGTGAAGGACGTGGTTGAAGGAATGTACGCAGAGGCAGCTTGGCTACAACAAAACAGTCACCAGTAGCAACCTAAAAGGGCCAATCAACAGGCTTCGACATTTTTTTTTCAAACCGCCCAAAGAAGCTCGGCAATTCGTAGAGTAGACCGTGTCGATCACGTTTTGCGAATTTTACGGCGCTATGCGCCTGTCACAAAACGAGCGCTCAAAAAGGGCGCGCCGCCAAATTCTCGCGACGAAACGCCGGAGTGACGCCGCGAAGTCAACGATAAAAAAAACAAGCATCCAAAGATTCCCGGGTGCGCGTTCCTCTCCCCTCTCGGAAGCGTAGGTTCGCCGACGAAACTCCTCACCTCACATCGGTGGCCGAGCAAGCCCTGGAAATTTCTTGATGGAAAGGGGCGTGGTGATGCCGGGTTGCGTCATCCGTCGCGGACGGCCGTCGAACCGTCTCGCGCTTTCCCCTAGCCTTTGCTGCGCATCGCACCGACAAAATGATGAGAATTTTCGGGAATCTCGCGCGGAAGGCATTTAACCGAGCAGCAGAGATGGGGGATCAGGAGAAGAAGGAAGTTAACGCCAGAGTGCGTAGGGTATTCCGCCGTGTCTGTCGGCGAAGGTTTTGTCCTTAGTGACAAAGCAAGAGAAGAAGAAAGTATGCGCCAGAGTGCGTAGGGTGTACCGCCTTGTGGGCGAAGCCTTTTGTCTTCCGTGACAAAGGAGGAGAAGAAGAGGATTTCCACCTGAGGGGTGAAGACTCGAGCTACAGGCAAGAGTGTGTGTCTACCGCTATCGAGCGAAGGCGCGTGACAACAGCTGCGTGTGGGAAGCCCACGTGTTTCCAGCGAAAAAGTTCGGAGCTTGGAGAGCGCCCAATTGAACGCGATGTTTCCTGGAAGAGAAACTTCGGGGGCAGCGGAACGACAACGCTCGACTTTGAGTGAGTGATTCTCGGAAGAGTATCATTCAGACTTCTGTTCCAAGAACTTTGGACTGAATAAGTTTTCTAACTCTTTAGTCTCTAAGTGTCTTGGTCGTTCAATGCATGCGACTGCATCGTTGTGCGTATTGTTGTCTGTGGCCGTTGTTTCGAGTGTGGCTGATTGTACTGTCTAGTACATTGTTTAATTGGTGACATATTGTATTCAACTATTGTGGAGTGTGCATACTTATGTATTGTTTTGATCTGCCATTATTGAGAATTTAATTTTGTTTTGTTTATCATTCTCGGCACTGACTTGTTCTTTGGGCAACAGCCGGCATCCGCTGGCGCGCCAAAAAGGACCACTTCTAA
Organism: Rhipicephalus microplus; assembly: GCF_043290135.1. Taxonomy (NCBI): domain Eukaryota; kingdom Metazoa; phylum Arthropoda; class Arachnida; order Ixodida; family Ixodidae; genus Rhipicephalus; species Rhipicephalus microplus. The sequence continues at coordinate 67,785,117 of NC_134704.1, forward strand.
ATTGTCCACGCCTTCGTGGTGCGGTTCGGGGGGCCGATATTTCGGCCCTTGGAATTAGCCTGGCATCGCCTCCCTAATTAACGGGACCTGTGACAGCGCCCTGCTGAGCCTCCATTTTCAAAAAACGATTCCCGCCTTCCTTTTGTATACGCTTGACCAATCCTCCTTTCACGCGCAGTGACGTCGCTACCGATCGATGACTTGACGAAGCACGCAGCTCGTCAATTGGTCTAAACCAGTCACGACAACAGGCTACGCCTTCCCCTCCCGGGAAATTTTTAAAACCACTCGATTCTTGGCCGATCCCTCATAGTGATTATGCGCCACTGCCAATAGCTGAACAACAACAAAATTTTTGTGGCAGCATGTTCGCAAAGTGAAGGTGTACATATTTTTCTTTATAACAATTTTTGGTCATTGGAGTTGTTCACTGGCCCTTTAACAAATCAAATCATACGGAAAGCGAGCAAAATGTTCATTGATACAGAAAAGCTGAGAGGTAGGCCTGAATCCATGTTCGAGCCTTGAACTCAGTGATTATGCGAGACGCCTCGGTGGAGGGCTCCGGAAATTTCGACCACCTGGCGTTCTTTACCGTGCGCCCAAATCTGAGCACACAGGCCTACAGCATTTTCTCCTCCATCGAAAACACAGCCACCGCAGCCGGGATTCGATCCCGCGACTTGCGGGTCAGCAGCCGAGTACCTTAGCCACTAGAGACGGGGTCAGGCATAGCCTCCTATATAGAAGTATATAGGAGGCTATGGGTGAGACCAAGGTCTCCGCACGGGACCTAAACGACCAACGAGGACACGTCATCAGATCTCGGGAGGTGATTTGTAGCCAGATGATTCGTGGTAGAGGCACTCCCACCTTGCTGAGTTTGAGCCTGGAAACACTGGTTCTGGTCAATAAAAGTTCATTTAAATTAATCAGACTGGAACGACGTTTTCATATTCATCTTCATGTCACGACGCTTTGTGTCCAGTAGCTGTGTGAATAAATAACATGCACCTTGTTTAAGTTACCTCTTAAGTACCCTTCCATATCATGCCAATTGTGAACCACGATATATTTTTTTGCCCGTAATATCCTTCTGGAACCCTTGATGTACCTCTTTTCTCCCCTTTATCCCTTCTCCAGTGCAGGGTAGCAAACCGGATGTGCGTCTGGTTAACCTCTCTGCTATTCCTTGCATCTTTATCTCTCTCTCTCTCTCTCTCTCTCTCTTGATGTACGAATAAGGGAAACAATGCGGATCGTCACTTCAAGGAATTCAAGAAAATGTGTGAGGCAGGATTTGAAGCAATGACTTCTCAAATGTAATTGACTTCATTATTTCAGAACGTTGGCCACATAACTGCAAGTCACGCCAATAATTGCGTCGCAGTTCAAGAGCGCAAGGTAATGCGAGAAGGGTACTGCACGGAAGCGATCCGACCACTCTTCAGTTTAGGCGCTTCTGGGACATTTCGAGCCCGACGACCACGCATAGCGCGCGCCATTATTCAACATTTCCTGTTAATATTTTTTTTCATTCCATTTCTCTCCGCTGCAGTATAGGCTGCGCACAGATCGCGTCAATAAGACGGCCACGGCCGATTTCGTGACGTAACGGCGGCACATGATAGCGGACCACAGCAGGTGAATGCGCCGATATCGTGGCATCGGTGTGAAAAAGCCACGGGTGGGCGGCCGACCTCCATTTTGTACTATCGCTGCCAGTCGCGCTGCGCAATTTGCGACGGCAGTTGGGCGCCATATGTAATGGCTTGCCACGATGTTCAGACACGGGGCGTGTAGTAATACGTGCGAGTCGCGTTGTCCTTGAACTTTTTTCCGCGTGGACTTCACCTCGACTTACGGAACTTCGGACAACGACCTGCGTCGCCTAGCAATTCTCCGAGGACCACCGCGAGCTTCGTTGTCGGCATCGCATGCAAAAACAAAAGATGAGCGCCCCCCTTTGCAAGCCAGCGAGGTGTGGGAGCGTGTCCACCGAACACCGCTCGCTATAGTTTCCTAGCTCAACCGAAATTTTTAAGTTGCGTGAACCTTTAGCGGGATGGGTTCCTTGGACAGTGCTCCCACTTCGGGTATACCCGTGGACAACATGCGCGTGTCAGGCGGAGCTCGTGGTTAGTCAAGCAGGTAAGACAGGTAGCTTTGTCAGCTGTTGTCCATGGGAGGAATACCCCTCCGGGAGGCGCGTTGCGTCTCCGAGGCCATCATTTCGAGGCAGTCTTCTTGTACTGGTTCGGAATGGGGTTTTCGCGGGCCGCTTTTTGGCATCCTGGTGTTTTATTTTTTCTTTGCCCCGCCGGCTACTCGATCCCACACCTGGAGGGCTCCAACGTCTGAACTTCTGCCACGTCTGAAGGCTGCACAACGCTTCGCATCGGGACGTGCTGCGGGTGGACTATTGGTTGGTTGAACTCCTTTTTTTCCCCGAACAGTTCAATCGTGCTCGTCGTAGCCTTTTAACAAGTTCCGGAAATTCGGTGCAGTGTAAGCGTACAATTCTTTTTTTTCTGCTTGTTTTGCGTTTAACGGTCATAATTCAAGTTAACACGCACAAACATCGCAGTGCTTTAACTACTACGGGGTTGTCAGAAATCATTGTCAACTCTAAGCTTACGTATTGATAACGAGAACCTGTCTTTCGGTGACCGGTATACAAGAGCACGAAATGGAGCGATATCGTAACACTAAACCCTATTCGTGTACATTCTTTCCGTAACTTGCCAAAGGATACTATCCACTTCAATTGGCCAGGCTTTTCCTTTTTTTATTTCGTTGTTTGAGCGTGCCGACAGAAAATAGCGCAAAGAAACGGGGACACAAGACGAGGACACACGGCACAGGCGCTAACTTCCAACATAATGTTTATTGCCACCGCACAATCGCCTATATCACCAAGAAAAATAACATCACATGACATGAATGATGCGCACAAAAAATTAATTTCTTAGAAAATACAATTCCTTATCACTGAGCGTAAGAGAGGGAGTGCTGACGCACCTAGACCCCAGTGAAGCGATAGCCTCAGCCTCAATAATCTCTCTAGTTAGCTTGTCAAACATTCTCTTGATAACAGTGCATGCATTGAATATCGGCGCGCAGCCGCAGGATTTACAATGTATGGCCAACCAACTTCCCTGGCCGGTTTTTAGATTATCACAATGTTCTCTTAATCGATCATTAAGACAACGGCCCGTCTGTGCAATATACTCTTTACCACAAGAAAGCGGGATACGATAAACAACGCATATGATACAGGGAACATAAACAGTTCGATGCTTCTTACTACAACCTTTGTGTTTTCCGTCACGGTCATGAAGGCCACACAGGCTGACCAACTTCTTGGGAGCCGAAAAGACAACCCTAACTTCAGAGCGCTTAGCTAATTTCTTTAGGTTGTGCGAAATCTTGTGATAGTATGGTATGACGACCAGGTGCTTTGGTTTCTAGGAATCACGACTCGCTGTACAACCTGGGTTGCGAAGCGTACGAAGCAAGCCTTCTGCAACTGAAGTTTGGACGTGCATAGGATAACCTGCTTTCAACAAACGGTCTGACTGATTATGAAAACTATTGGCGATTTCGTGCTCACAAGATTTGCTTAAAGCATGATGAAAACAAAGACTGATGATGCCTCTTTTCATTATTTTGGAGTGAGCTGATTGGTAAGGAAGGACCGGTTTGTTCTTACGTGGTTGGTAAGCCCAAAATATGCGGTTAGGATGAAAGGTGAAGAGGACATCGAGGAATTTTATGGCATTGCTTTCAGGCAGTTCATGTGTGAAAGTCAAGTGTTTAAAACACTCAGAAAAATGTGAAATTATTTTTGCCACACCTGACTCATCCGCTACCGTGTCGTTAGATAATAAAACAAGATAGTCATCGACATACCGGAACACTTTTTTTATCTTCAAATTTTTAAGACGTAGGTAAATCGATCTGTCAATTCTACTTAAAAATATGTCGCTTAAAATAGGCGCAATGCAGGACCCGATACAGATTCCGTCCTTTTGAATAAAAGGCTTGTCATCCCATGAACTGTAGGTCGTCTTGAGGTAAAAATATAAAAGTTCTAAAAACCGACTGACAGAAACACCACACTCGGTTTGAAATCTAACAGAGCCAAACAAATCTATGCACTCTTCAACCGCAGGAAGCAACTGATCATGGGGAATAGAATAATACAAATCAGTCACGTCGACTGAAAAACCATAAACATGCTCACCGACACAAGTTCTCACATAATCTATGACTTGATCAGAACTTTTTACTATGAAAGGATCATCAACGTTAAGCCGGTTCAACTGTCCTTGCATAAAAGTAGCAATCGATTTTTGCCATGTATCACATTCTGAAACAATTACCCTAAAAGGCATATTACTCTTGTGAGTCTTGGCATTAAAAAACACTTTTAAAAAGTCATGCTTACTATTTGTGATGCCACTGACAACTCGAGAAAGGTTTAGGTCTTTGCATAGCTTTTTTGCTACCGATTTAACTTTTTCAATGCGGACGTCCTCGCGAGAGGAGAAAACAGAGCTTACGGCAATGTGAGCCTTAGAACCAAACAGTCCCAGAGTCAGGATGGCGAAGCCTCCTTCCTTATCAGCGGGAAGGACGGTAAGGAAGAAGGAAGGAGGCTGAGGAAGAAGGAAGGAGGTGTGTGGGGGGGGGGGGAGTCTTCGGCATTACCATACACGTTTCCTCCAAACTTTGACAGTGATTATTAAATACTACGTTCAGAAAAGGCATATTATTGGGGCATTAGCGGTAGCGTGTAGGTCTATAACCGGGGTTATTTTTGTTTTGATCGATAATCTTTTTCATTATCGCTTCAGTTGCTTACATCCCAGATTCTGGCAGCTCTCAAATAACCCCGGAAACTTGTATTTTCTGCGGAAATTTTCCTGAATTTATTTCTTAAAGTCCACGAAGCATTGAACAGGCGCACGCTCGAATTAACGCCCCTGCTCGAGTGCTTCACATCCAGGTTGAACCAAACCATGACTACATTCGTTTATCGCCACATTGTACAGTTTACCATGTTGGACTGTACAATAACCTAGCTGGTGTTAGAGGCTAAGTAGACGTCTGCTATCTCAGTCTAATCTGGCGCATATCATTGCTTTAACGTTCGACGGGTTCCTGTTAATGGAGTGTGGCGAGTGGTGATCGTTGGGCCTCGCGAGGACCTCCTGCTTATAAATTATCTCTCCCCGCTCACGACTTACTACCCCGTGCTTATCGTCGCGTGAGGTGCAGGTTTTATTCCGCAACCATCGTTTACCTCGGTACTGAGCCGTGCAGCGGTCGGCTGTACTAGTTCTTGAGTGGTGGGTTTGCCGGCACGAAGCCATTTAGGATTTCTCATGCCTAAAGGAATTTCGGTCGTCTTTAAATGTACACAAGCGGTACAACTTCAGCTTGCTATGAGGGCTAGATTCTGAGGTTAGCGTAGGTGGCATACAACTTTGTAATTGACACGTTATTGCAAGCACAAGTACTTAATTACCAGTTGCGGCACAGCTATAGCATTCAAAACATCGTGGCTGTACGCATACGTGCGACTCCCGCTAATGTGCGGCTAATACGATCTCTTATGACCTTTTTACTTCTATCGTGGCTAGATTTAACTGGAACACTCTGTATATAGCAAATGCCATGTGCGAAATATTTTGGCTAAATTCTTGACCTTGAGTTCCTGTGATGGGACGGTAGATGGCAATTCAAACGCTATATATAAACCGCATAGGCATGTACATGTTTCTGCGATCATTTCATTAGTGTTGCTAACTATACCATCGTAGCACTAAAAGCACCTTTATCATAACCACTATAAACGAGCTTTGCTAAGCGTGAGTTCGACTTGAAGTGAGACTGAGGTGACTGTAGAGCTGGCACTGAATTTCACGGCCAACACTTCACTACATTCACTAAATGTTTAGTGCTTTTTGTGACATCTAAATATCTAGTACAATGGGCGGTTGATTTCATTGGTGGGAATACATCCTCAAGATGAGACGCTCTAGGTGCCGACAAGTGCGGACGCGCGAAGATCGGCTCCTGCTTTCAAGAATGCTTTCCTGTGGTATTCACGAATTTGTCGCCGAGTTTTTACTCTCATCGTGTGCCTAAGTTCTCAAGAAATCAGCAGATACCACCTTTGTGCCGGTGAGTGGACTTTTAAACCGTTTTTTGGGACATTTTTACACGGCAACGCCACCGGGGGATTTAGGCCTAACCAAGGAGGCGATTGTCGCCGATGCGCCGGCCCGGCGCCAACGCGACTCAACGCTCTGCGCGTTCCAGTATCTGCAACTGAGAATGGAATACCAAGTAGATGGAGAGGACATCTCTCCAGAGGATTGCACGGAAGAAATGGGTTGGAAGGAAGCCGAAACGAGACGCTCAAGGAATAAGCAAGCCGCGGTTAGCGTTCCTGCTGCCAAGGGTTCGACCGAGGCCGGCGTTGCGGGAGACGCTCGAGCCAGTCGTAGTAGGTATGACACCAAGCATACAATCGTGCGAGCTGGACGCATGCCGCCACTACCTAAGGACTTCAGCAAAATTGTGCTACGACCACGTGGAGGATTAAATATCTCGAGAATTGGCACTGGAGCCGTGGCAGACGCGATAGTACTGGCGGCCGGCGTCAAAGAGGAAGAGGCCATGCAGGACATCATCTGTTCCAACTTGCAGCAGAACATTATGGTGGCAAGCACTCCGGACCAAGACAGAGCTTCAAGATACCTCAAGGTCAAGCAAATTTACATTGGAGGCAAAGTTTTCGAGGTTAGCGCGTACGCCGCGGCACCCCACGACACTTGTAAAGGAGTGATTCGCGGGATCCCCGTAAGCGATACTCGGGACATTTTGACCCGAAAGATTGTGAACGCGAACAACCCGCTCGCGCTGCAGGCCAAGAGGATCAAGGACACCGGGACAATCATCATAGCGTTCGAAGGACACAAGGTGCCCAGATTCGTGAGATATGGACCTTCACTTTTGCAGTGCTCCCTTTACCGCAAGAACATCAATATTTGTTACGTCTGTGGAAAGCTGGGACATCGGTCTGACGTCTGTCCGAACCCAGCTGAAACAATCTGCAGAGGCTGCGAGATCAAGAACCCAGATAGCCTGCCCCAGTGCAATCCAAGATGCAGGCTGTGCGACGGTCACCATCCCACGGCAGACAAGGAGTGCAAGAACAGGTTCTTAGTGCCATACGTCGTCAGACGCAGACGTTGGGAAAGATCGCGAGCAGCCGCAGAAGCCCGGGACGCATCAATCACATCGAGTCCAGACATCAATGACAAGCAGCTTATTCCAGCCTACGGGACCCAGAGCATCCAGACTACACAAGAACAGGAAAGGCGGCCCCACTCCAGGGGGAGGTCGCGTTCCAGAAGAGGTTCTAGACCCAAGGCCCGCTCCCAATCACGGGGGCGCTCGAGTTCTCAAGGTCACCATCAGGGTTGGGATCAGCCTGGGCGGCACCCGAATGGCCAGCTGCCTGGCGTTCAGTTCGAGATCACGGCTTCACACCCGGGGAGGACGCCTGCAGTTACTTCGAAAGGCAGCTGGGCTGAGCGAGTGCGCAACGGCGGGGCAGAGGTGATGACAGGTAAGCTGCCAGAGCATAATAGAATTGCACAGCTACAGCAAGAAAACGCGAGACTTACAAAATCGAATGAGAGGCTATCAGCTGAGTTAAAGGAAATAAAAATTCTTCTCACTAAGCTAACCAGCGCGCAATCTTCACAGCCAATGCCTCAGCCAGTTGATGTCCCTGTGGCTGAAAACGTGGGGGACTCGAGAACCGCGAAAAAGTTGGCAGTCATGGCAGAACACGTGGAAGCCAACCAAACGACCATGTAAGATATGAAAGAGGTGTTTGACACGCTCAGCAAAGTAGTAGCCAATCTTAGCGAGCAGATGGGTAGGCTACAATCAAGCGTGGCAGCACTGGAAAAGCATATGACTTTGCGCATTACAAAGCTCGAAGCAGATCTGCACAACACAGCAAGGCCTCCTCATGCACCAAGCTCACCCCTTCGGCCACCAATACTAGTGGTACCAAACCTGTCGATAGGTGCAGCATCAGGCTCTGGCCGACCATGTAATAACCATGATGGCAGCGCTACGTGAAGCATTTCGTATCTGGCAATGGAACTGTAGAGGTTACCTTAAAAACAAGGCAACCCTGCAGCAGTATATCAGGAGCAGCGAAGAAAAGCCTCATATTATATTACAAGAGACCCTTTCACCGCAAGCAACGTTGCCTGGATTCCGGCCTGTAATAGGGGATACTGAAGGGAGGGGAATCTGCACCTTCGTATGCAACAAACTAACGCACGTAACCCACGACCTCAAGATAGAAGCAGGCCGGTTGGAACACGTCTTGGTAGAGATCGTGCCGGGTACCAGCAACCGTCAGAGCATTTTCATTCTGAATGTATACAGCAGTCCAAAGGAACAAAAGCAAGGGTTCAAGACGGTTCTAAAAAAAGCTGTTATTATCGCCGGGGAATGTCCACTCGTCATAGCAGGTGATTTCAACGCCCCTCATCATACATGGGGTTACAAGTACAACACTGGGAAAGGAAATCGACTTTGGCAAAGTGCCAGTGAACTTGATCTCACCCTAATCACAGACCCCAGCCTACCAACAAGGCTTGGTACATCTTGCTGCAGGGATTCCACCCCGGACCTTACATTTGTAAGGAACATCAAGAAGGCCCAGTGGATGAACCTTGCTGTAGACCTAGGGAGTGACCACTGCAGTCTTGCCACTACCTTCACCGCGGAGCGTAAAAAGCAGAGAGAATTTCACTTCACAGACTGGGATAAGTTCAGGAAGATAAGGATGGAAAGGGAACAAGATGGCCACAGACAAGGCTTGGAGCAGTGGGTCAAACAGATTAAAGATGACATCAAATCCGTCTCCTCCACCATTACCACAGATTTTTCGGTTGAAAGAATGGATAGCCGGCTCACTCATCTTCTTGAAGCAATGCAAGCACTACTGAACCGTTGGAAGGGTCAGCGCCTGAACCGAAGACTGAGGAAGAAGATAGCTGAGGTAAACAGATCAGTCGAGGAACACTGTCGCGCACTATCGAGGCAGCAATGGGACGAAATCTGCAACTCCGTCGATGGTCAGATGCGCAATGGCAAGACATGGAATATGTTAAAGCATCTCCTCAACGAAAGCACCGCCAAAACAAATCAAAAGCATGTTATCGCTCGAATTTTGCATAAAGAGATAGGGCGCACTACAGAACAGCAAGTTGTCCAGCAGCTCGTGCATAAGTACCTCCCAATCAAAAGAGGATTGGCACCACCAAGTAGACAGTACCAGGGCACGCCAAATCCAGGTGTGATGGTTAAGGACGTTCGTCACTGTGTTTGTTGATAGCGGACGAAAAAGGATTAACATCAACAATGGATGTAAACAAAAGAAGCGTTATATTGTACACTAGAGAACGAAGTGGCAGGTGAAAATAAAACTATATGTCCAACCCTACACGCCAAGCGTCACGCAACATGTACGAGAGTCAGACCTCTAGCATGCGGAGAGCTCGCGGCTACGTTTACTCCGAGTCCAGTGCGTAGAGTTCTCAGTTCGCAAGAGGAAAACGCTGCCTCACAGTTTGGGTCCCCGTCGTCCCGACATGATGCGATCGTCGACGTGCGCGAGGGCAAAGGTGGCACGGCTGGAGCGGCTGGAACGGCTGACGGCACACGGATGCGCTACCGTGTGCAGCGCCGTTTAGTCAGACGTCGCGGCCAGCCCAGCAGTCAGGGTCGCAACTCCTGAGGCCCAGGGTCAGGCCATGGCTCACGAGGACCACACCCGGTAGGCCTCGCCCACGAACCTGCTCCCGGCCACTGCACCCAGGCAGGAGCCGTTCAGCAGGCCCCGTCCTTGCACCTTGTACCGGCCGGCGGACTCGACCCCGAGCGAACACGCCGAAGCTCGACCTGGCCGACACGTACGGGTCCCACGTCCGGCTCAGGAACGCTCCCAGGAACTCGTCCTCTCGAGCGGCGCACTGCTTCCTCTGCCTTCGTGGCCTCCACGCTCGAGCTCCTTTTCGCACGTTCCTTCTTCTCCTCTTCTTTTTCCTTTCTTGTCATCGCCTTCGGGCCACCTGCCCTCCGCTCGTCTTCTTCAGTTTCGGTTTGGCGTCCCTCGGCGCTTTTAAGTCCTTTTAGCCACAAATCGTACCTAAACACAGCACTTTTGTGTCCTTTCCTTACAAATCTCCCCCTGCTCAAGAAAGTTGTTTAGGGGGAAAACAACTTTTCACAAGCGCTCGAGGTGGAGTACCCAAAAGCGAAAACATAGCCAAAAAAAAACATTATTTACAGAAGTTCATTCCGTTAGAGAAAAGGTGAATTGACATGAAAAGAAATTGTGCCACCACTAAACACTAACCAGCGGAGAAGTCAAATGCGGCTGAGGTAGTCGGCACCTACGTAGTCGGAGCAGAGAATGTACTCAACCACAAAGTCACACTAAGTAAGCAATAGGCTCCCTTTCGTGGTATTTCTTGAGAAGGTTAATGTGAAAAAGACTTCTCCGTGTTCCGAGATCTATCTCGTAGTCATAGTCACTGCGTGTTTCAAGCACTGTGAAGGGTCCCTTCCATGTCAAGATCAATTTATTCTTATCTGATGGTAGCAACAGCAATACTTTGTCTCCGGGTGATAGTTGTCGAACTCTTGCTTTCCTATCGTAATATTTCTTCTGTGTCATTTTCGCCTTCAGGAGTTTTTCGTGTGCTACCTTGCAGGTGTCTTGCAGTCGCTCCTGGAGATCTATAACATACTCGTATGTTGTTTTCGTTTCAGGATCGATGTTGGCCCCTGTCCACAGTTCCTTAAGGATCAACATTGGCCCGCGTACAAATCTGCCGTAGAGGAGATCGAACGGCGCGAATCCAAGGCTCGTTTGGGGAACTTCACGGTATGCAAAGAGCAGGGGAGCCAAGTATCTGTCCCAATGTCGCGGCCGTTCTTGACACATGCGGCGAACCATTTGTTTGAGAGTTCCATTAAATCTCTCCACAAGTCCGTTGGCCATGGGGTGATAAGGCGTTGTGGGTAGCTGAAGAAATGAAAGTAGCCGACCGAGTTCCTGCATGAGACTCGAAGTGAACGACTTTCCACGGTCGCTCACTATCTCACGGGGCACTCCAACGCGGGAGAACATCTCTACTAGTGCTTCCGCTAGGCGCTCTGTCTCGATGCTCGGAAGTGCCACCGCATCCGGGTAACGCGTAGCGAAGTCTACCATCGTTAAGACATACTTGTTGCCCTTGGATGACGTTGGTGACAAAGGGCCAATAATATCGATGGCGACCCGCTGAAAAGGTGTGTCTATGATAGGCATATTTCCCAATGGAACTCGTCCAACGAGGTGTTTCGGCACGGTCCTCTGACATACGTCGCACGACTTCACGAACCGTATCACATCAGCCCGTACACCCGGCCAATAAAACTCTGTAAGGACACGGTCTGTTGTCCTTCTTTGCCCTTGGTGACCAGACAGAAGGCCTTCATGAGCCATCTTCAATACGGTGTTCCGAAGATCCTTGGGTACTACAAGTTGCTCCAAGTCTCGCTTTTCTGCCGTGCGGTGGCGCCGGAAAAGAATGTCGCGTACCAGCACAAACTCAGTGACTGCTGGCTTCTTAGATATGATCTTTCCCAATGCGGCGAAGCAGGTTTCCAGCGTGGGATCTGCGTGCTGTAAATTCTTTAGCGCTTCCCGGCTGATATCTAGGGGTTGGATCCGAGGAACAATCAGTTCACTGGACTTTTTCCTTTCTTTTCCTGCAGCCACCGACATGTCATCTTGTCGTCTTCTATCTGATGAGGTTGCATCTTCAGGTTCTTCTTCAGTGCATACTGGATCATGGTGAATCTGTGCTAGTTTTGGACGTCCTGCTGGCTGCTTCGGGGCTGGTTGGGCAGCTGTCAGTACACCCGCAATGTTGCCAAGCACGACTTCATACAATGGATTCTCCATACAAACAGCAAGCACCTGACCTCTGAAAAACGGAGAATCTATGTACACCTCTGCTTCTGGTAAGACTTTTGCAGATTGGTCCAATAAGCGAATGGTACGGGTGTTGCCAGTCAAGTTGCAGTCAGGAACTAGTGATCGTTTCACTACTACTGTATTGCAACCGGTATCCCGCAATACGGTAACCAGCTTCCCTTCGAGATAGCCCTTTACAGTTGGCATCTGTTTTGACCCGTTGTCGCAAGTTGCGTTGCTTTGGGTCCCATCACACATGTCATGACAATGTTTCTCATCCTGATTGTCAGGCGCATCTTCCATTGATTTCTCATGCTGCGCTTTCTGGTATCCCAAGACGGAACATGATGCCTCTCTACGTTTTCCCGAGTTTGAGGGACAACTATCGGATCTGTGCCCTGACTTCTTACAGATCCAGCACGACGTCGACTTGGGCGCTCGAGACTTTGTCCAGCAATCGGAAGCTCGATGACCCGTCTTGTTGCACAGAAAACAAAGCGGTTTTCCTTTGCTTTCGCTGACAGTGTCAACTTTAGCTGTAGCCATCGGTTCCCCTTTTTCGTCTTTTCCTCTAGCGAGATTCACAATTCCCTGAGCTTCCAAATATTGATCAGCCGTCGTTGCCAACGTGTCCAGGTTATGACATCCTCGCTCCTTCAGGAAAACAGCCAACTTCTCGTCGCACCGCCTAAGGAATTCCTCGGACACCATCTTGTCTCGCAGTGCATCATATGTTTTGGGAGTCTTCGCCAGCTCCTGCCAATGGTCGAAGTATCCACAGAGACGTCCCGCGAACTGTCGACCTGTCTCAGTATTCTCGGGCCGGGCATCCCTAAACTTCGTGCGGTATCCCTCCTCTGTATAACGGAACCGCTGGAGGAGCGTCTGCTTGAGCTTTGCGTAGTCCGTAGAGTCTTCTGCAGACATCCGTCCTACCACGGTCAAGGCTTCTCCCGTTAGACAGAAGCTCAGTGACAGGGCCCACTTGTCGGTTGGCCAGCCTTGGCTCATGGCAACCCTCTCAAATCTCTGGATGTACGCATTCAGTTCGTTCCTACTCTCATTGTAGGGCGGAATCATTTTTTGTGGGCTGCGAAAACTCTGACCACCAGCCATACTATCGTCCGCAGAACTTGTGCTCGGCCGCTGCGCTTCTGCGACACGACGTCGCTCCTCGAGCAGGAGCCTTTCAGCCTCCATGCGAGCTATTTCACGCTCATGTTCCACCTGTGCTGCTAGTCGTGCCTCCTCTCGATCTTTCGCTCTCTGGTCCCTCATTTCTTTTTCCTCCGTGCTCACCCATGCCAGCAAAGCCTCACCACTCAGTTCCATCTCCTTCCCTAGCTCAACTAGCTTTCTCTTGTCGTCCATCCTCGTCCGCCACACACAAACAACGTGAGGCTCTCAGATGTGAGGCGAGAGCTTAGTCCTGTCGCGGACGCCAGAAATTGTGATGGTTAAGGACGTTCGTCACTGTGTTTGTTGATAGCGGACGAAAAAGGATTAACATCAACAATGGATGCGAACAAAAGAAGCGTTATATTGTACACTAGAGAACGAAGTGGCAGGTGAAAATAAAACTATATGTCCAACCCTACACGCCAAGCGTCACGCAACATGTACGAGAGTCAGACCTCTAGCATGCGGAGAGCTCGCGGCTACGTTTACTCCGAGTCCAGCACGTAGAGTTCTCAGTTCGCAAGAGGAAAACGCTGCCTCACAGTTTGGGTCCCCGTCGTCCCGACATGATGCGATTGTCGACGTGCGCGAGGGCAAAGGTGGCACGGCTGGAGTGGCTGGAACGGCTGACGGCACACGGACGCGCTACCGTGTGCAGCGCCGTTTAGTCAGACGTCGCGGCCAGCCCAGCAGTCAGAGTCGCAACTCCTGAGGCCCAGGGTCAGGCCACGGCTCACGAGGACCACACCCGGTAGGCCTCGCCCACGAACCTGCTCCCGGCCACTGCACCCAGGCAGGAGCCGTTCAGCAGGCCCCGTCCTTGCACCTTGTACCGGCCGGCGGACTCGACCCCGAGCGAACACGCCGAAGCTCGACCTGGCCGACACGTACGGGTCCCACGTCCGGCCCAGGAACGCTCCCAGGAACTCGTCCTCTCGAGCGGCGCACTGCTTCCTCTGCCTTCGTGGCCTCCACGCTCGAGCTCCTTTTCGCACGTTCCTTCTTCTCCTCTTCTTTTTCCTTTCTTGTCATCGCCTTCGTGCCACCTGCCCTCCGCTCGTCTTCTTCAGTTTCGGTTTGGCGTCCCTCGGCGCTTTTAAGTCCTTTTAGCCACAAATCGTACCTAAACACAGCACTTTTGTGTCCTTTCCTTACACCAGGTCTTGAGGGCGACTTTAACATCGAGGAGATCAGAAGAGCCTTGCATGATCTCAACGGCAGGTCGGCCCCTGCCCCGGACGGTATATCAAACAAGGCCCTGCGTAACCTTTTTTTTTTTTTTTATTCACATACCCTAAAGGCCCTTGCCGGGCATTACATAGGGGGGGGGGTTACAGTAAACGGGATGAGGGTTAGGTTACATTTGAACAAATAAACAGTTGGTAACACCACTAAAGCACAGCAAATAACAATGAAACACTATCGTACAAAAAAATAATTCACTTTTTTTTTTTTTTTTTTTTTTTCATACAATATTAGGTGAGCTTTTTAACATTTCTACAAAGGCGTCGAAGTTTCTTACAGACACAACATCATGTGGTAAGTCATTCCAAAGACGGAGTGCGCACAACAGAGGCGAGTTATAGAAGATGTTTGTACGCGCATATGGAACTAAAACTTTGAAGGGGTGATCTAGGCGCGGAAAATAGTGATGGGCAGGCAATATGTAAGTGGTAGCAAATGACGAATGATTATGATAAAGTTTGTGAAAATGGGATAGCAGGGCCAGCACTCTTCTTTTCTCTAGTAATGGGAGGCTCAGTGATGCTTTGATATTAGTGATGCTCGAATGACGCAAGTAGTTTCTGGTTATGAATCGGGCAGCTTTATTTTGCATGGATTCAAGTTTGTTAATTAAGTAAATTTGATGTGGGTTCCAAATGAATGAAGCATATTCTATTTTAGACCGAACAAGTGAGGTGTATGCTGTAAGTTTTGTCTTCCAGTTAGCTTGATGTAAGTGGCGTCTAATGAATCCAAGTGTTTTAGATGCTTTAGATGTTATTGCGTCAATGTGGGCATTCCATGACAGGTCGGCGGAAAGATGGACGCCTAAGTACTTTATTGATGAAACGTGTTCTATTGGCATTGCATTAATGAGATAGGAATTGATCGGGGGCTGGGTAGTATTCGTAAAAGTTATTACTTTTGTTTTGGAAGCGTTAATTTTCATTTGCCATTGATCGCACCAAGTAGCGATGCTATCAAGGTCTTTTTGTAAAGCAGTGTGGTCGTTTGGGTTAGTAATCTTTCTATAAATCACACAGTCGTCGGCAAATAAGCGAGTAGTAGATGCCAGATTTTTAGAAATGTCGTTAATGTAGATGAGAAACAGTATCGGTCCAAGTACAGAGCCTTGGGGTACCCCGGATTTAACTTGAATCAATGTAGATGAACAATCATTTACAGTCACGAATTGATAACGATTACACAAAAAGTTATTTATCCAAGTGGTAACGTTTCGGTTTATCTTAAGGCAGTCTAGCTTCATTAATAGACGACTGTGGGGAACTTTGTCAAATGCTTTGGCAAGGTCGATAAATACGGCATCAATTATTGTAGACGCATGAACGGCATAATGGAGGTCAGTAACTAATTCGAATAATTGTGTTTCGCATGAACGCCCGCGCTGGAAACCATGTTGGTTAGGAATAAAGTAATTTTGCTCGGTTAAGTACGTCATTACTGCAGATGATATGATGTGTTCTAATAATTTGCAGGGTATGCTGGTGAGTGAAATGGGCCTGTAATTAGATGGCATCGATGAATCACCGGATTTAAATATCGGCGTCACGCGAGCGATTTTCCATGTGTCAGGCACACATCCAGTGTCAATTGACTGCTGAAATAAAGCTACAAAAATACGGGATATGACTGGCTTAGTAATTTTAAGTAACTTCGGGCATATACCATCTGGTCCAGGGGATGAATTGTTTGCAAGACGTTCAATAGCCGATTCGATACCTTCCGGAGTGATCACGATGTCATTCATTGTGGCGTTAATGGAGTCAAATTTTAAATCGGCCGAAATGGGCTCCTCTTCAGTGTAAACAGATCCAAAGAATAAGTTCAGTTCTTCTGCAGCCTCTGACGGTGACAACAGTTTATCGTCTTTAGTTAGATGAATTGGCTGTCCCGAACATTTCCTAGGATTTACCACTTTCCAAAATTTTTTAGTATTGTTTGTTAGCAGCGCAGGTAGATCCTCATTAAAAAATTTGTCTTTAGCTGTTTTTATTTCTCTGTCGCATATCTTTGCATAGTTTCTGTACTCTTCCCATGCAGCATCGGTGCCCGAGAATCTTGCCTTAGAATACAAGCGCTTTTTTTTGTTGATGCACCGCTTGACATGCGAGGTGAACCATGAGTTGTGAGTCGAAGATGTGATTGTAATTGTAGGAATGTATTGGTTTTTTAGTTGCATGAGTTTCTCGTGAACGATTCGCCAGTTTTCATTCGTGTCACGAGAATGGAGGCTGGTGAGAAAGTGATCAGAGAAAGACGACAGGTCGGACAGAATGTTCAGTACGTCAGCTCGTTTGTAGTCGTACAATACTTTCATCTGTTTTTCTGGTTTTACCACTTTTATCATGGCCTCGCAGTGTAGAACATTGTGGTCACTAATACAATCTAGTACGTGGACGCGCATATTCTCAGGTTCAGTAGTGAGCACTAAATCAAGAACAGAACTTCCGCGTGTAGGGACAGAGACCATTTGAGTCATGTTAAATAATGAAAGTGTATCAAGGAAATCAATACATTCATTTCTTCTTGTACCACCCGTAGGTGTGCATGTCCGCCAGTCTATTCCCGGATAATTAAAATCACCGGCTAATATTATTGGTGATGTTGGATGTTTGCATTGAACAAAACTAAGTGAGTCATTCAAATTATCGACAAACTCGATAGAAGCGTCTGGCGGACGATAGCATACCCCGACAATACAAGTTTCACCTGCTGACAGTTGCAGTACAATCCACAAAATTTCTAAGTGTGCGTCTGTGTCTAATAGTTGCGCCTTAAAATGACTTTTTACGGCAATCATTACGCCGCCACCCCGCTGGTATGACCTGTCCTTTCTGAAAATATTGAAATCAGCAGACAGAGCGAGTTCGCCGTTCGATACATCAGCATTTAACCACGTCTCCGTACCGAGAACTAGATCCGCAGTGCAGCATTCAACGATTGTGGCAAGTTGATCTTGTTTGTTCAAGATGCTGCGAAAATTACATACAACGAGAGATAAGGTATGCGCACAACGATTCCTGCGTCAAGCCGTGTTTACACGTGGTTCGTGCCTTGGTATTTGAACAATTGTGCTGTCATTAGTATTCCCTAATCCGTACAATCTATTTCCCAGGAGAACCTTATCAAAGAGCAGCTTATACTTTTCGCCAGGCTTTCGTTCTACCTTTACGAAATCGCGAAGTTTCTTTCTTATCATCTGTATCCTTGGCGAGAAATCCTCCTCTACCCAGACTCGAGGGGAAGATTTCTGTAGCTTGTAGGCGTTTCTTAGAATGCTACTCTTATCTTTGAAGTTCAAAAATTTCACTACAATCGGCCGAACTCGATCATCTGTGACTCGCCCTACTCTGTGGGCACGTTCTATTTCACCCGATTGAATTCCAAGATGCTGTGTGACAAATTCAGATACTATTTTTTCTGTGTCCTTCCATTTTTCTGCTGTCTGCTCCGGAATACCTTTGAAGACTAGGTTATTCCTTCGCATTCTGTTATTCAGATCGTCGACCAGTAAATCTGCTTGCTCTGTCTGTTTCGTTTCAAGGCTTTTCAGCTGGGCGTGTGATTCTTGTAGGACCTCGTTCACGCTTGTAACGTCTTTACGTAAGACGTCTATAACGTCAAGTCGCTCTTCTATTTTCGAAAGTCGCCGTTTTGTATCTGTAATAGTCGTTTGAAGGTCCTTCAACTTGCTTGAAGTTTCTTTCTGGAATTTGTCAATTGTCTGTCCTATATCTTTCACCAAAACTAATAGCTGCTCTACTTTGTCAGGCCCTGGATTTGTTTCGATGTCACCAGCGCAAAGCAGTATGTGTGCAACACTGAACAAAACTACAAGTAGACGGCATCCTGGTCTCCAGTAACCAAAAAACGCCGTTGAACGGAGCCAGACAGCGAATTGCTGTTTGAGTTGTATGTGGCGCGCAAGGAAGCGTCCTATGCGCGCGCGATACGTACACACATCAACACCCATAGCAAACAAGCAATAATAGAAAGTTGGGATTTGCAGCCAGTGACAATGGTAATAATCGAGGTGAAAAAAGGTGCTACACACTTACCTACACAAGGTAAACAGCCACCGTTAACATCGAGTACACGGCCGCAAATCCCGCAAGTCCGTCGTCGCCGCAGCTACTTGTAGGTAACCATGGACCACGGGGTGCCGCACTTGTCGATGCCGTTGACAGCGCAGTGCGAAGGGGAGAACGCACGCGCGATATTTTCAGATGACAGGCCCAGATCCAAGGCCTCTAGATTGGTGATCCGCTATTTGCTCGCAATCAGAAGAACTGGTGCAGCATGCGCAGATCAAGCGTCTTTCAACGATAGCTGGGCTCGGCGTTGTACAGCAGTTGCGTGGTCCACCTACACAAGGTAAACAGCCACCGTTAACATCGAGTACACGGCCGCAAATCCCGCAAGTCCGTCGTCGCCGCAGCTACTTGTAGGTAACCATGGACCACGGGGTGCCGCACTTGTCGATGCCGTTGACAGCGCAGTGCGAAGGGGAGAACGCACGCGCGATATTTTCAGATGACAGGCCCAGATCCAAGGCCTCTAGATTGGTGATCCGCTATTTGCTCGCAATCAGAAGAACTGGTGCAGCATGCGCAGATCAAGCGTCTTTCAACGATAGCTGGGCTCGGCGTTGTACAGCAGTTGCGTGGTCCACCTACACAAGGTAAACAGCCACCGTTAACATCGAGTACACGGCCGCAAATCCCCTTGATGACGATTCAATTGAAACCCTGAGGGATATGATCAATTCAGCATGGAAAGAAGGCAGGGTGCCAGAGCAGTGGAAGCTGGCCAGCACGATCCTTATTCCTAAGCCAGGAAAGCCCCCTAACTTGGACAACATGAGGCCAATATCCTTGACATCATGTATCGGCAAGGTCGCAGAACATGCCATACTGCACAGGATAAACAAGTACTTGGAAGGTAACAACATATATACACACAATATGGTTGGATTCAGGGCAGGGCTATCCACACAAGATGCATTGAAGCTTATCAAACACCAGGTCATTGACAATGAAACCAGAGACGTGAGAGCCATTCTGTGCCTAGATCTAGAAAAAGCGTTTGACAACATCCACCACTCATTCATACTCGAAGCAATTTCCAAGCTTGGTCTAGGGAAAGCTTTCTATGACTACGTATGGTCCTTTCTTACAGATCGGAAAGCCGTGATGAAGATTGCAGATATCGAGACCGCAGCAATCGAACTAGAAGCAAGGGGCACGCCACAAGGGGCAGTGATTTCACAAATGCTGTTCAACATTGCCATGATTGGACTGTCAAAGAAATTATCGAGCATTGAAGGATTGAAGCACAGCATCTACGCAGATGACATTACCATCTGGTGCACAGGTGGAAGCGAGGGGCAGATTGAGAGCGCTCTGCAAGAGGCGATTGACACCGTTGAAGACTAACTTCGCCCTTCCGGGCTCAAGTGCTCCTCGAGTAAGTCAGAACTTTTGCTTTATCGGACTGCACGCCGGGGACCGAAGCCCAGGGGATAGAAGCCGTTAAACCAGATAGACATCCATCTCCGTACAAATCAAGGGGATGCCATCCAGAGGGTATACTCCATCAAAGTCCTGGGAATGCTGATAGAGTCTACCGGCGCCAACAGCAAATCTATAGCCAAGTTAACTCGGAAAACAGACAGTGCAGTGCACCTTATACGCAGAGTGGCCAACAAAAGAAATGGGATCAAGGAAGACAACCTCATCAGGTTGATGCATGCGTTTGTTCTAAGTCACTTCACATACGAGGCAGCAATGCACAACTGGTCAAGAGCAGAGTCCGAGACACTGAATGTGCTCCTCAGGAAAGTTATCAAGAAGGTCCTGGGCCTACCCATACATACCAGCACCGAGCGTCTTCTTGAGCTTGGCATACACAACACGCTCGAAGAAATAGCAGAAGCCCAAGAGAGAGCACAGTTTGCAAGGTTATCTACTACAAGGTCGGGGAGAATGATCCTGCAGGAGCTAGGCCAACACCCAATAGCAATCAGACGCAGTAACAATGATATCCCTGACAACATCAGGGAGACTATCACGGTATCTCCTATACCGAGAAACATGCATCCAGAACACAACGTCGGAAGAAGAGTAGCGAGGGCCAGGACTATACTTCGTCGAGTCTCAAACGAGGAACGAGGGGTCGTATTTGTTGACGCGGCTTCGTACGCCAATGGGAAAGCGTTTGTGGCAGTGGTAGTCGATGGGGCTGGCCATGTCGTCAACTCAGCGACGGTCAGGACGAAAGACCCAATCATTGCGGAACAAGTGGCCATCGCCTTAGCACTCAAGATGGATAACATTGAAGTCGTCTACAGTGATTCCATGGCAGCACTACGGGCGTTCGCCAAGGGGACGGTCTGTGAACAAACGCTGAAAATACTGCAAGGCAAGAACATAACACATCATCTTCTGAGTTGGTTCCCAGCTCACCTTGGACAAATCAACGATTCCCCTCCCAATCTCAACGAAGCAGCACACGAGGCGGCGCGAGAACTCTCCAACCGCGCCTGCCCGGGGATGCGTTCTACCGGTGAAGGGGATAACCGGGAAATTCTTACAACATATAACGAGCTCACTAAACATTTCTACCTGTCTAGAAGTTGGTGGTAAAACTTTATTAGACCAAGGGATTTGGGCACTTACGTCCCAGGGTCCCCGCACGACCCCACTGCGCTATGCGTTCATGAGTTCATGCAGTTCCATGACGTGGGCGGCCCGGTCAGTGGCGATTTTCTGCTTGGCCGGGTCCGTCGAGCGCAGCAAGGTCTCCCATTCTTCCCATGTGGTCAGTGGCTCCGGGCCCCGCGGGGGAGGGTCCACCGGGCATTCCATGAGAATGTGGGTAAGGGTAGCGTGGGGGTGAGTGCATTGAGCACAGGACGGGGCGTACGCTCCCGGGTAAATGCGGGGAAGAAAATAGGGGGAGGGAAGGGTGCGGGCCTGAAGGCGACGCCATAATATTTGGTGAAAATTTTTGAGGGATCGGTGGGGTGGTGGGTATAGCTGGCGTTCGGCGCGATATGACTGGGTGATCTCGTTGAACGAATGCATGCGCTCCCTGGAAGAGCCCGACTCCGATTCCGCCGCCGCCCGGTTGATGAGACCTCGGGCGTGGTCATTGGCGGCTTCGTTGCCGGGATTTCCAGAGTGCGCAGGCACCCAGATCAGCTCCACATGGCGGGCCGGGTTTTTGGTGGGCGAGCTGAGAATTCTGAAAGCGCTCTCGTGGACTCGTCCTCGCGCGAAATTTAGGATCGCGGTTTTCGAGTAGGAAAGGACGTACCGGGCATCAGTGTGTGCGAGGGCAAGCGCGATCGCCGCTTCTTCCGAGGATACCGGGGTGGATGCAGGAGGAAGGTGGAGAGTTGCAATGGGTTGGAGTGTGCGATCAACGACTGCAAATGCCGCGTCGTCGCCCGTGCAAGCTGCATCCACCCATACGGCGTCCTCTTCAGAACCGTAGTATTTGTGGAGAGCCTTTGCACGGGCCTTGCGGCGGGTCGAATGGTATGTAACGTGGGTGTTTCTTGGGAGAGGTTTAACTATTATCTGTGTGTGTATGGGTCGGGGGATTGGTAGAAGTGTGGGGTCCGCTGCTGGTATGTGAATATTGAGGGTGTTAAGTATGTAGCGTCCGGTGAAAGTCTGAGCTAAACGAGTGTATTGCGCTCGTCTGTGGGCCTCAATGAGTTCGTGTGTGGTGTTATGGAGCCCAAGCTGAAGAAGTTTAGTGGTCTGTGTGTTAGGGGGGAGGTGTAAGGCCACCTTGTAGGCTTTACGAAGCATGGCATTCAGGGTGGCTATTTCTTCTTGTCGAAGTCGGAGATACGGGATTGTATAAAGGAAACGGCTCAGTATGAAGGCATGAATGAGACGGCACAAATCGTGTTCCTTCATGCCATAGTGTTTTCCAGAAACTCTGCGGACGAGGTGCGAGAGCGCATCCGTCACCTGCTTGAGTTTCCGGATAGTGAAAGTGTTACGGCCGTTATTTTGGATGTGAACACGCATCCTTCTCATCTGGAGTCAGACGTGGTATCGTTGCGCAACCGAGCCCGATATTTTGGATGTGAAGGCCCAAGATTCGGATTGTGTCGACCTCTGGGATAGGGTGCCCGTCCAGAGTAACGGTGATGGGGGCAGTGGGAAGAGTACGTGGTGAAGGGCGTATGAGAAGCAGCTCAGATTTTTCCGGGGAACAGGGGAGACCAATGCTTTGTGCGTGTTGTTGTGTAATGTTTGCGGCGGTTTGTAAGGTTTCCTCTATGTCGCCATCAATACCGTGGGTGGTCCACAGTGTGATGTCGTCTGCATAGAGGGTGTGCTGAAGGTGAGGGATATTGTGAAGAGCGCGGGCTAAGGGAATGAGTGTGGCATTGAAGAGAAAAGGGGAAAGGACCGAACCTTGCGGAGTGCCTACACCACTAAGGGTATATGGAGGGGACGCATGGGGGCCCATATGAACCTCGGCCGTGCGTCCTGATAGGAAGGCTTATATGTAGGCGTACATACGAACGCCCACATTGAGGGGGGAGAGAGCCGCCATGATCGCTCAGTGTTCTACTCGATCAAAGGCCTTGGTTAAGTCCAGGGCTGTCTAGAAGGATTTTCCCTCCACCTCACAAAAATCTAACCCGGCCCCAAGCACTTACATTAAGGCTTTTGCAAACGCGGATGTACCCTACTTTGAAAATGTTACACATCATGTACCCTGACCTATGCCCAAGTAGTCTTTGTCCACATTGTGGGGAAATAGCTTCATTAGAACGCATGCTCTGGCAGTGCACCAAATTCGCTCATTTATCGCACATCTCCTCTGCCAGATGGGAGGCGGCAATCCGCAGCTCGTCCTTGGCAGATCAGCGCTGGGCTGTCCACCAAGCCCGCGAGGCGGCTGAGGAGCTTGGCATCTCAGTCCCCACGTGGGAGCTGCCCGCAACACAGTGATCTGTGTTTTGGAGGACCAAATAAAAGTTTATCCAATCCAATCCAATACATCCTCAAACTGCGGTCTCGCAAATACGAACACAAAGGAACAGGGCGACAAAAAGTACATTTGGGTTCTGGTCTCCAGCCCTCGTGTTTAATGTGCCCGCCCACTTCCCAACTAATCGGCTGTTGTTCGGCGACTGCTTTTGCCGCTAGATATTTTGTTTCGTCGCGCTTCATAGGGTGAAAAGTTGATCTCCTACAGAGTGTCCAGTGAACTTGCCATTGCTTCTCAGCATAAAGCCCAGCCAATTCACTTGATTAGGTAGAACCGCCCCGCCGCGGTGGCTAAGGTACTCGGCTGCTGACCCACCGGTCACGGGTTCGAATTCCGGCTGCGGCGGCTGCATTTCCGATGGAGGCGGAAATGTATGCCCCTGTGCTCAGATTTGGGCGCACGTTAAAGAACCCCAGGTGGTCGAAATTTCTGGAGCCCTCCACAACGGCGTCTTTCATAATCATGTGGTGGTTTTGGGACGTTAAACCACACATATCAATCAATCAATTAGGTAGAACCATTGTCCCTTTTGTCATTGCAGTTCCGCAAGTGCCAGGGGCAACCGGTGCTACTAACCGCGGACGAGGAGCACACGCTCAACGAGTTTCATCGCCGGCAATTCGTCGGGGACCACCGCGAGCGCCGTAGTTTACTGCGAGCTTTAACAACGGCATCGAATTCGGTGAGTCCGCTAACCAGGCTGGCGAGGCTCTTCGGGGTCTTCTCCCACGGCGGAAGCGCGCGTGTACAGGTCGAGCGAACACTAGGCAGGTAAATCGGGTAGCTTCTTCCGTCGTGGCTGTAAGACCCATTTTTTTTCTCGTCAGCCTGTCACATATCAGAGCACGGGCGTCTTGTTCATATTTCACCTATTGCCCGTCACGCATGCCCACTGCGTGGTTTTCGCCGAATACCGGCGTCTCCTTCCATTGGCCCAGCATCGTCGTCGACCGAGGTTAGTTTTTTTTTCGCTCTCTTCTCGACTTTAAACTTGTCCTCGTCTGTTTTTTAATGAGTTCATTTGTATTTGTAAAATGAATCACTACATCGTAAAATATACTTATCTAAATAAATCAATCAATGTCGAACTGCCAGGCGTTGGGAGACCTCTACTGATATCGTCATTTCGGGGCGTTAAACCAAAGTAATCTAATCAATGATCAAGTGATCTATCCCCTTTCTTTTTCCCACTATCTTACTACTAGCTGTTTATTTCAACTTTAAAAGCGTTCCTCTTTGTCTCGCGACTTCCGTCTACCCTTCCTTTGATGGCAAATACATTTTATTAGTAGTATAGTACTACTACTACAATAACTAGTGCCTATCGATTGTCAGTTGCGCAAGTCCCTGACCTTCCAGCTTTTGCGTCACTGCGATGTTAACATTTGCCATCATTTCTTTTCTCACCTAGGCACGCATAGCCAGTCTTTGACGTGATCCAACATCTCTGGAGCAGTGTTTAGGGTGAGCGCCTACCATTCTTAAGTAAGACATTTTTGGGGGCTACTTAGATCTATGCTACGAATGACCCTATATAGTGTTTGAAAGATGGGACGTGAGAGGCGGTCGGACATGCGTATGTGCTGTGGTCTTTCGTGTTCTGTCCTTTTAACACATTGACGTCACTTTTATAGTGACTTCTGTGTGCGGTTCGATCTTCTCACGAGTCGCCCATTTTTCTTTTCAGGTCGCAAGATTCGGTGTTTTTCATCTCATCCGCTCAGGCGAATGGAGAGAGTGAAGAACTCCGCGTCTTGCGCAACATCCACGCCTCCAGGCTTCCTAAACCAGCTCGCGTAAGTCTCGCAGAAATTCTGCCTTGCTGTCGAGAGTAACGAGTGATTCCCGTGTCTTTTCAGCTCGTCAACTTCCGCTGCCCGCGAAAGTGGATTCGGCGTCCGGTCCCCGCCTGGAGCGTGCTGCCTGCCGTACCGTGCCTTTCGAAAGTGTGAGTCCTACATTTAGAATACTGCATGCACGTTATGTACCTCTATAATATGTCACCATAGAGGCTTCGCAGCTAACGCATCGTGCTTCCGAACTTGAGGACACGAGCTTGATTCCCAGCTGCGAATGCTGCACTTTGATGCATACATGCCGTCGCAGTGTACAGTCGTGGGCTGAAGCGCTGTATTTGTTAGTATGACGGATGCTATGAGCGTTTGCTTCCTCAGTCCGCATCACGTCGCAGCAAATGTGGCTGCTTGGGATGAGGCTGGCAGGAAAGTGTTCCTTAATATTATCGTATGTGACATGTTGATGCTGGTAACAAAATGATGTTTGCTATTATAGCGCTGAAAATTCTCGTTTCAGTCCGTGAGTACTCTGCCTAAATATCAGTGCACGTTCACGCTTGTTTCAGTGGTTGAAGGGAAATAGTCCTCCACCACAGGCGGTCTGCCTTGTAATCGTATCGCGGCACGTAAAATTATACAATTCTGAAATAAAAGTAATCAAAGGTTCGCGTGTCGTTGCAGCGCTACAAACTCGGTGTCGCCTGGGCCACAAGCTGCTAACAAGAGGTGACGGACAAGGGTCTGGCCGCCTTTCTGGAAACGAGCAGCGAACTGAAAACGTCTCATTGGTACGAGCTTCAATAATCGGTCACATAAAAGGAGTGAAGTGTGGCGAGATAAGTGTTGAAGACGGTGGCATGTTTCGAAGATTACACCCTCGCCATTTTTCTCGCACCATTGTGCTGGGCACCATTATGTAACAGAACATAGGCACGGGTGTTGCAACGGTGGTGCTCCGCGACGAAACCGAATAGGGACTGACTGGGGAGGACGCAGCGAAAGGGACAAACACAACATACAAACGTGATAAATTTACCGCACACAGGACTTCTTCGAGAGACTAGCGCTGCACCGTAAAAGCCAGCGTTCGGTTGGTTTTGCCTTCCGGGTGCTTTTCATATAGTGGGTATTGCTCAGTTGGCACTAGTCTTAAACGCCCATTATACTTAGTTCTGCAGCGGCCGCTGGTACCACATGAGTCCTGTGGTGAGGGGGCAATTAAGTGGACACCAGGCAGGTATACCCTAACACTAGGTAGTCTGCCAATGTTCCCTTTCGAATTCGACAGTGGGAGAGCCCATCCCGAATCTCCTTGCCCTACCTGCCACAAGTTTTCTGCCACCTATCTTCTGGTGCGAAACGTGGCTTTCGGAAAGCAAAGCAGCATTCGGAGTTTTCTCATTTACATGCTCAATAGTGTCGCGTTAACATACACTTCTTGTATTAGCAGCCCCAGTGTCCATGGTCCATGTCGGGGTGGAAGCACTAAGTAGTTTTGCATTTATTTGTTCTCGGGTCTACTCTTCTAAAAGACGGTAACTGTGTTGCAGTCCACGTCCTTCCGCGGCTTGTGTGCCATTCTCGTGGTCATGCTTGCCCACTCTGGTTTCGGTCTTCAAGCCTGATCTTCAGTGATCCTCACCTCTGAGAAGATCCTGCCCGGATCACCCGTGGGTCTCTCGGTTGGGACTGGAGACGTGGTAAGCATCGACCATGTTTTCCCACTTCCCCTTTTAACGAGCTTTGCCTCCTACCTCACGTTTCAGTTCCCGGGGGCAAGGCGGCTGCCATGTTCCTGCGCGGGTTCGTGCACGTCCCGCACCCGGAGTTCGATCGCTGTCGAGGAAGTTTCAGTGCTGTCAGTTCAACTTTTCAAGCGAAATCAGCGGCCTTCAATAGCAGCTTCACATCTCGTCAGTGTGCGCGCCAACTCGTTGAACTGGAAGTCGAGTTGTCAACAAGCATTAACTCGAATGTTCCGCGGCGTGCTCTGAAACAGTTCGATTGACGCCCGTGACACGCAGCCTTGGGTTTTGTACTTCAGATGTTTAACCATGCATACCGACATAGAATTCAAGCATAGAGATATCATCTCGGCAACAACGCCCTCCACGTCGCGGCTGGCGCCAGCTGAGGCTGTCCAGGTCATGCAGCGGAGCGTTCGTGTTGAGCTTCCTTAGTGTACAATATGAATCTTCAGGACTAAGCTTTTGAGACACAGCGTCCTAATTTCGAGACATAACTAACTTTTGCAATTTCTGTGCACTAATAAATAGAGAGGAAAAGATCGGAAATATTGAGCTAATATTAAATTGAAATTCTTGCTTCCCTGAAAGAACGACAAAGGGAAACAATTACTTAATCCAGATTGTTAAGCTGCATTGTTAAGCTTTATCCCATGAGCTTCACTCTAATAAGTTTATAAACTTCACACTGAAATCTCGGTGCGTGCCGTAACCATCAAAATGTATTTTTCGTATATTCGTGACATTGGCTCGATTAAACTTTACCAAACTTCGTATTCTAGGTCTATGGCACCCACTGATGAAAATGTACTCCATTATCTAGCAGAAGTGAGTTAAAACCCCGTAGAATCCTACATAATTTACTACGTCATGGTGTTTAGAGCGGTTATCTCCTGGTGGCGTCTCCATTTGGGTGCATTTCTGGACTCCTCCACTGTGACGTCTCTCATAATCATGTGATGGTTTTGGGACCTTAAACTTCCCATATCGATAAACATCAGGTGGTGTCTTCGCCCGCACTTTATTTACATTAATTTTCTCGCTTATCAAGCGTCATGTCGCGGTGGGAGTTGTGTTTTCGTGACTGAAAATGTACTTCACTATTACGCGAAAATTTGATTTGCTCTTTGTGTCCCTTAAAAGGGGAACTCTGCTACATTTTCAATCATATTCATATAATACAATTTTTGAATGACATAAACAGTCCTGCATAACAGCTAGGCTGGTTCATCCTAATTTTAAAATTTAAAAACAAGTAAACCGAAACTTTCCATTTGCTGCAGGAAAAGAACAAGAACCAATTCTCCAGGTTTTTCACGTGCATCACGTTTTGGCCTTGCTTATTGGTAGACGTCCACGGGTAATTAAGGTTGGACCTTGCTGACTGCATCCTCCTGGTGGACCTCCGTTCGGCGGCCAGCGGTGACCATGGAAGTACGTAAATTCTTCATTTTAAATACATCTCGTCTAGGTAGATCCCACTGGTGTGGCTGGTGACGTGATTACGCGACATGGACTCCTCAGTAGAACAGAGTTTCTAAGAAATTCTGTGTAGGTCACAAAAGCTACCAAAGAATGAAACGTCACTGTTCTTACAAATCAAGCAGATTTGTGGCTTTGTCATTCAGTCTTCTCCTAAAACTTGACTCAATTTGCACTTTACCGAATGAAACTTACAACAGTGGGACAAAGACGAATGTAGCGGACCTTGATTCTTTTTTTTAAACTGTACTGTGAGAAGGATAGACGAAAAACACCTTAAATTAGCATGGTCGAAACTCACGAGCTTCTATCTATGCGTCTTGTGCTCTGCCAATCGATATACAACCATAGGCGCATTCCCATCCACTTCTTTTCATCTCCGTGGATTTCATTCCCGGGTGTAATGAAAAATAATCTTTATCAATGCCAAGGTTCGTCAACGCTTGTTTTGCGTGTCGTGCGAGGAGAAATGGACTTTGAGACGACGCGGTAACAACACACATGACCTTTATGACAGAACACTGAAACTAAACATAGAAAACACTCAGGCAGAAAAAATACCTACAATGGGACAGAGAAAACTAAGCTTGATTAACAAATGACCAATTAGAGTTCAAGTAAAAGCGTTCTAAATCCTGAGGGCCAGATTGGCGGTACGATCGACGCCAACGAGGTGCAGGGCAGGAGGCGGTAAAAAGACGCTATGGAATGCGCTCACTTGCCGATGTGCGCCGCCCTGGTGACGCCGGCGCTTGATGGCATGGGTGCGACTACGGAGCAGACAACCCGCATTGGAGACGCGATGCTCAATGCGGGGAATGGCCAGCCCGTCCAGCGAAGATCGTGGGCCGAGACGCGATGCTCGGTGCAACCGGGACCATTAGCCAGGCCACGTTCATAGCTGTGCCGAACGGCTGACCGTGGAGATGCCTCGCCGAGATCCGCGATGCCCTCGGCAAGGAAAAGAACAGCAGGCCAGGCCGCGCCCCGAGATGCAGTACTCGTGCCGGAAACGCCATCCCAGCTGGTAGTTGGACCGCAGTAGCGTGGACAGCCGCGTTCCCCGGCCAGAACCTGGATCGCCTGCGTCCGACGCTTCGGCCCGCTGTTTTCCGTCTGCCGCTGCTTCGGCTCGTCCCCAGCCACAAAGCTTACCGCCACGTAATGGTCACACGTGGCCCAATCGTGGTACGCCACCTCCATGAGCCACCACAGGTGATCAGCTGATTGGCTGACCTCACGCGCACAGTTAGCTCGAAATCACACGCGCTTTGCCCCGCACTTCCGTCGTTGTCGTTTTCTTCACTCATCCTACCGGGGGTCTTAGTCCAGGTGTGTGTGTGTGTGTGTGTGTGTGTGTGTGTGTGTGTGTGTGTGTGTGTGTGTGTGTGTGTGGTCCGCAGTCTTCTCTCTATCTTTAAAAGAAAGAGGACTTGGCGGGCCGCAGCGCGATGCTCTACCGAATAAGCCACGGACGTGACGCTGATATCGGTGTCAGTAACGCGCCTTATACCCCTCCCTTCGCTCGCTCCTCCGCTCTCCTCGCTCGCTGCAGCTGCGCGTGCACCCCTCTCTCTCGCGCACCTGCCTTCTCTCTGTCTCCCGTCGAGAGCGGGCCGTGCGATGGATGTGCCGGAGACAACGCTACCATCTGGATATAAGGCGCGTTACTGACACCGATATATATATATATATATATATATATATATATATATATGTATATATATATATATATATATATATATATATATATAAAAGGGAAAGAAGTGTATACCTAAGGGCTCGTTTTTCCGTGTTTTAACACAGTATTAATGAGATATAACAGACAGTAATGCCAAGGAATGTACAGGGAAAGTTATTAAAACCAATAGAATGTAAATAAGAAGAAAGAAAAGTGGATGAAAAAATTATATATATATATATGTATATATATATATATATATATATATATATATATATATATATATATATATATATATATACTGTTCTTTTGCTAGACTAATCCTTGCACGAGACGGTTTTCGACCAACAATAGATGCATGCATACTCATCTAAGGCATTGTCTGTCGGTACGAGACCCTCGTAATCGTAATGAAGGAATTTTTCTGATGTTCGCATTTTCTTACAGCACCAAAGCCAACTTAGAGTGCATAAAGGACATTGTTGTCGAAGTGCAGTGTAGCAGTTGTAACATAAATTGTAGTCGGAACATCACTCCTTCCGTCGGTGTTATCTGCCCACAATCTTTGAATTTCATTTCCGGTATTTTATTACTTAAGGAAAATATTCCCCTTTTATCAATAATTTCTAGCTTAAGCAGAAATTTGGCTTTCTCACAAATATAGCGTCCCTCGTAAACTTGCGTTGCTGCCTGTACACCTTGTACATCTACACGTCATCTAAATATGTTGTTGTTACAGCCTTCCAACCTTTCATCCTATCTGGACCATGAGAAACCCGAACCCACATCGCCTTCCACATCCAGCCTGCGCCTCTGGTTGGGACATGACCCTGTCCTGCAGCCACAACCTCCCTTGGTTCCCACATATCCGGACTCCCGTCCCATTGCTTGCCTTCGGGGAAATGTGTCGTGCAAGGAAGATCGTCTCTCCAGCCTGCCCTTTTCGGTCTTTACTATGTGTAGAACTCTGGTCCTCGTTGCTGCTCGTCGTTGCTCCACTGTGCCCGCTATGAACAGTGAGCGACTGGGTGCTGCTTGATTTGACCCCGCGTAACACGCCAGTCGTCCCTGCATCCTCCCTAGGCTATGAGCTGTCCGTGAAACACTGTGTAACACGTTTGTATCGGTGTTCTATAGCCTCGTGATTCCCTGTGCTTGTGCACTGAAATGGGACAATTTAGAGAGAGCTCCCATTATTTTGCCTCGTTTGACTAATATCAACGTAATTTTGAGTCTAACGTGTACATCTGAGCAAACATTCTTTACAGGCAAGTTTGTTGCATTACGTGCTCGTTTAGAGTGACTGTGATAACCAGTCCTTATAGTAAAAAAATTGATGCGTTTGAATCCATGAGTATATACTATACAGAGATGTTTTAGGAATAATGCAATGG
The DNA here is from genome assembly GCF_043290135.1 of Rhipicephalus microplus. NCBI lineage: Eukaryota > Metazoa > Arthropoda > Arachnida > Ixodida > Ixodidae > Rhipicephalus > Rhipicephalus microplus. The sequence goes on from NC_134704.1 coordinate 67,816,730, forward strand.
TTTGCAGAATCTGCCAGTTTTTATTGTAATGGTACGCTGCTCAGCCGCTGAGTGCATCTAGTGTTTCTAGACCACTGGATCTATACCATCGAATTAATTACGTAGGCGTAACGTTTAAAGCAGCATTACGCCACAGTATACTCTTTCCACCTGTTTTTAACAGTGGCATTGCTCGACCCATCTGTATTTTTTCATCTTCATTTTTCTTTCTATGATGAAGGCATCCATTCACATCGTGCAATGCAGCGACATATATTGATGCTCTTTAGCATGGAAAGCTGCGGAACTCGCTACATGTTCTATCAGTCTGGTCGGTCGGCAGACTGATATCAATTATCTGGTAGTGTTCTTTCAGAAAAAAATGTGCACTGTTACGAACATTATTCAAGTCATGCTGCAAAAAAAAGTGTGGCGGTGGAGCAGTGCACTCTACTTTTCAGTTAAGACGGTTTGCTTTCCTGTGATGACCGAGAACTTCTACAGTGTTCCTAATGATAATAGTGTCATGATTTGTGTGTGCTGTTCAGCGTGCCTGATTTAACAAGTACACTCGCTCATTCATCGTATGTTCTTGAAAATGTTTTGTTGAAAGATTGGTTTTATGTACGTTTCGAAGGTGCAGCACGCGTTTTATTACTGGAAATAAATGCTGAGGGTACATTGTAGATTCATGAAGTATGTGTTAATCACTACAGTTTGTTTCGTAATGTCAACGTTTTATTTTAAATGTTACTGATTTCATCGAACGAAAATAAAAACATGCTTAGAAATATTGTTGTATGTGTTACAATTTTACTTGGTACTCGGCATACTTCAAAGTATTATTATGCACTTGCCAAAGGCTGGTAGGCCTGTCATTATTTTACTTTTACTTTTGACTAAGGCATATTGTAACTGGATGTTTTACCAATTCAGAGTATCAATACACCGTATTGTTCATTCTAGTTCGGCTTGGCCGAAACAGTGTTGTCTTCCTTTGCACTTTTGCCTGACACTATTCTGTGACGAAGAAATTTCGCTGTTTGCTTTTTGTTTTCCTTCCAATGATAAATTATCGGCCTTCTGCAATTCATTTGGACAAATAAATTGGCATCTGCGTCTTGTGGGATGCTTCTTAATCATAGCTAACTAACGTTCTGCTAGTCCAGTGCTTTTTCACGGCACAACAGGGCCAATTAACGAAAATAGTCATCATCCTTACCGCTATTCATAGCGGTAAGGATGATGGCTTGTTAGGTTATTAGATATGGAACTTGAGCTTTGCTGAAATAAATACTAGTTTACAAGGAGACACGCAATTTAAGAGTTATCCTAAGCTTGCCATATCCATCATCCTTTGTGGATGTGCAATTGTTTTGTGCTACTTATAGTTCAGACTTCAAATTGTGGTAGTCGTTAAAGGGAACCTGAAGGGGCCAGTGAAGTATGGTCTGTTTCAAAGAAGTGCGCCAATAAATTGCGAAACCACTTTTATTAGGACTCTTTTCTAGTTAAGGAGCGTTCTGGTTTTATAGATTTCAGTTTCGCGGGACTACCGTAAACACATCGGATACCAAAGTTCACAAGGTAAGTCTTATCGAAGTTGAGACGGGTGCAGCCTATAACAGTTTGAAATGGCACAAGTCGCTGCGTCGCAATGCGCATGCAGATGTGCAGCGTCGAATGACGACTCTTGCTGTACCACATTTATCGCCTGTAAAGCAGTGAAAACATCACCTGGTTTCTGCGACTCTCCAATGTCGACGGCATTGTGTGATGTCCTGCAGGTTTATCACATTGGTGGACATGGTTTTACCAGAACGTGTAGTGTACAATCATTGGACCCGAAGGAAGGAAGGAAG